>NC_142492.1:12817158-13165615 GCF_965113065.1 Corylus avellana
CTACTTGGCCTTCCACTGGTATTAATATAAGTCACTAGTTCCAACACAAGGAGTCATCCTCTCATCAATATCATCGTCCTCACCAGTGAAATGTCATAAGTGGTGGATTCCTTTTGCCTCTCCTTAATCGCGGCCCTCCTCATCTTGGGTTTTTATTTTCGCCACCATCACTTATTTCTTGAGATGTAGCAAAGAATTAGACCAGAACAATGAAGACATTCAAACGATGAGAAATCGCGAACTCAAGTAAATGTAGTGGAGCCAGGAAGTTCTCCAAGTGAAGAAGAAGGCGTCACACGGCCAAGGGGCAAACCCTGTTGAACAAGTGAAGCGAAAGTTTTTTTGTTATACAGCCATGGTGTTGCTTTTAAGATTTAGTGGCATCATACTCTATGGCTGCCATGCACTCCACTGTGACACTTCCAATGATAAATGCATCAAACTTTGTTGATGTTGCATGATGGCTATCGAAAGCCCATGAACACGTATTTGTATTCTTGTATTCTTAGTGATTGTCAATTGGGGTTCTGTTGCAGGGGTTAAACTGTGTGATAAGCCTTTCTTGAGGCTTTTTGTGTGATGAATTATATGAATCAAAATAATAAGCAAATTTTAGTTTGTTGATTCTGAAACTGTGATCTAATCACTTTTTTTCTTTTGGAATGCAGCAATGGAACTTTTTTTTGCCGGCATACTTTGCAATTGTACCTCTATGATCTTGTGGTCTTGATTGAAAAAGTCACAATATTCAACGAATTAATTAGTTTATAATTATTTTTTAGAGAAATTTTTGGGGATATTGGGAAAATCACTCGTCAAGTTGATGATAATTTGGAGACATTTGCCCCTAAAAACCCACGTGCGACGCATGAGGGCCTTCTTCTGTTAGAGAAAATGGATTTTGTTAATGAGGCTACATTGACAATTTCATAAACTTGGTGGGGGTAAATTATCAATTTTTAGACATTGGAGGCAAAATAATAATAAAAAAAGGAGTTCAACTTCGAAAGGTAACATGTATTATTCTTTTTTTTTTTCTTTTTTTTTTCTTTTTTTTTAATTTTTTTAATTTCTTTTTAATTTTTTTTTAATTTTTTTTTTATTATTATTATTATTATTTTTTTATTTTTTTTTATTATTATTTTTTTTTTTATGCCTGCTTCCATGTGTTACTCTTGCTATCTTTGTGTTACTCTTCCATAGACAGCACCACGATTTTTAGTTGTTTATCATAAGAAAATTTTGGCATGTTATGTAATAGCTTTCACTTACTTTCCAAACTCTAAATGTTCTTTCAAGGTACATCTAAGTGATGAATGTGTACATGATTAAAGATTTCATGTATGCCCTTTGATTGGCTTCCTCAAGGAAAGTCTAGAAGATAATACATTTCCTCTTTGTATGGCCTTGTGTATTCCTTCATGTGAGGATATCGTGCGTCTATGAAGTTATATTTATCTATCTACATAAAATATAAGAATAATGAATAGAAGTGGTAGAAAAAAAAAATACATATTTATCATGTATACTTCATAATTGTTTTCCTTATTATATACAAATCTCTAGGTGGGTGTGAAATTGCAATTCCTCCTTTTGAATAGCTTCCAAAAAAATACATATATTATATGGAGTACCTTCCAATTTATCCCAAACAAAAGTGAAACACATTTGAAAATCACAAGTAGCCATAGCATTTTGAGTAGGAACCCTTTTTTCCACCAATATATGGTTTTTTATTTTTTTTATTTTTTTTTATATAGAGAAATTGTCATGGAACATAGGTTCCATCAATGGCGTCAATATATTCTTTGAAGAAATACTGCCAATACTGCACATATTTATGAATTTTGCTTGGAACATCTTTAAACTTTCTATTAGCTAGGTCAATAATGTCAACTACTGTTCTGCATGCACTTGTGAGGTTTGCAACCCACATTGAGAAAGTATAAAAAATAAGAGTACTTAATATATATAAATTGACCCAAGCTCATTAGCTTAAGCTTTTGGGCTAAAAGTGGTGTCCTAATATGTATATTAATTTAATCTTGTTTGACTCCCCTTAATGTTTTTCTCCACAACAATTGGTATCAGAGCTTATGGTTAGCTTCCGTTACTGCTGATATGAGTGTCTTCGTTTGACGTGTTTGGTTTGACTCCGGTAAAAAGAGTGGTTTCTCTTGAAGTACGTGTGACACTCTTGTGTGTGGAGTTTGGTCAATGTGGAAGAGACTCACAAGTGAGGAGAGATTTGTTGTGCATGTACTTGTGAGCACTACAAAAAACTAATTTTTTGTTGACTTACAATTTCTGACGTGTCAGATGGTCTGACGCGTCAAAAAATCCTCCTGACGGGTCAATTTTAACGTGTTTTAGGCATTACAGTTGTGGGTGTTAGAAATTTCTGACGTGTTAGATCCAACACGTCAGAAACTTCTGACGTGTTGGATTTAACACGTCAAAAAAATTTTCTGACGTGTAATTTTAACACATCAGAATTTTTTCTGACATGTCAAATGACACGTCAGAATTTTCTGATGTGTCAGAAAATTCCTAACGTGTCATGATCTCTGACACGTTAGGAATTTCTGACGTGTCATAAAAAGACACGTCAGAAAAATTGGTTATTTTTTTAATTTTTTTTCCTCCCCCTATATATTTTTTTAATTTTTTCAGGACTGTGCCCGAAAATTTGGATTACAATTAACCTGATATACAATTTATCCATCGATCCATGCAAATAATATACAATTTTTCCATCAATCACAAGTCATATCCTACAATTTTTCCATCAAATAACATAAGTCATATCCATTAACATCAATCACAAACTATCCACCAAAACTAACTTCAAGACACAAAAAATGGCATATATACCATGTGCGAATGGCCAACCACAAATAACATAATATACACCAATTTAACTATCTCTGTTATCATCAATAAAACTATCACAAATACAATTGCATCAACAAAGTAACTTATATATAAGTGTGAATAGCCAACCAGACGTTCAATGTTGATCATTGACATTGATAGCATCCTCTCCACGATGTCCATTACCTGCAAATGATAAAATAAACAATCACCAAACAATATTCACCAAACAAATGAAATCCACTAGCTGCAAATGATAATACAAACAATCATTGAGCAACGTCACGATGTAAAGTGAAAGAAAAATGCCCGAATATTCACCCAACTCAGTTGTTGATTCTTCCGCAGTAAATGATATAACAAAAATAGGTAAAACGTTGAAGTTAACAAAAAATTCATATAAAAAAGAAAAAAAAATTAAGTCAATATATATATATATTATATGCATGGTCACAGAACAATCAATGCTTTTGTTAAATTTATAGACATGAGAAGAAGAACTTCGTTTTTGCCATGGCAATTATGTGAGACATGGGAACTTTTTCTTTTTTCCATTGCAATTATAGAGCTTCCATATAGGTTATTAATGTTGGGGGTTCAATGGAAGAGATGATAAAGAACAAGGAAAAGCTCCCTCTCTAGAATTGAGTGTATTTATATCCATTTATATTTAGAGTTACAAAATTAAGTTTCTGAACAACTGTTCTAGATGATATTGATATGCATGTATTGCTTTGTGCCATGCAATTATATCCATTTATACATCCATGAATAACTCTATATAATTATTTCAACCAAGACTATTTCATACCAGACCAAATTAAAGCCAACAATTTGAAATATAAATATAATACATGTAGCATTTTGATAATCTTCCAGTAATATTTTGATTTGTTGAGGAGATTAACACATAGGAGTTTATATATATTCAAATCATGTTATATTAACTACTTAAAATTATGATATTCATCTAGTGTAGACTTGATCGTTTCATACTCTGACACAATCACATACACTAGATTCTTAATATTCTACAAGGACCATAGTGGTCTATCTCATAATACCAATAAACACTTCAAATGCAAAGCTCTAACCCACATCCACCACCAAACCAACCATGATATATAAACCAAATTCAACAGGATTTACAACATCATTAATTAATGGGAATGACTTCAACATATCCAAACTCTAAATTTAGAAGTTCACACACACACACACACATATATATATATATATATGGACAGTTCTAAACCTAAATTGACCATTAAAAAATGTCATTATCTGATCCACTGTCGACCGACGATCGCACCATCGCAAAGGGTGGGGACGCTCCGTCTGGTGCAGTTTGAAACCGCATCATTTCCTCGAGCTGGCGTAAACAGGTGTCAAACATTGCCTGACGTTCAGCCTCCTGTTGAGCTACCCGCGCATTGTTCTTAGCCATATGCTCCGCCACTTGTTGAGCTACCCGTGCATTGTTCTCGGCCAACAAGGCATCTATCTCTTCCTTGTGCTTTGCCCTCTCCGCCTCAAGCACTCTGTCAAGTGTTTCTTGTGATATCGTGGAGTGCCTGGTGTTTTCTGACCATGCCTGTGACAGTGTATAGTATGAGTGTATGTACCCCCGCACAGGCAGAATATTCAGTCTAGCCATCCGAACCCTACCAGCATACTCAAGCATATTTCCAAGCGCCTGTGTGAATGCATCGTTCGGCGCCCACCTGACCATTCCCTCTATGACGCTAGACGATGTTGCAGGGTCGGTGGGTATAAGCTCATTCATCCTTTCCTGTATGTCACATTAATTATTGGGTCAGTGGGTCATACAACTGTTAATCGCAAATAATTTATCAAATATATAAGCAAAACAACATATGAAAGGTGAGTAGCATACACATCTCTCCTTCACTATATCATTCGGATATGTACCGTCCTTCTTCGTGTGTGTGCGAATATAATTTTGTACACGAGTAGGATGAGTGCCCAAACGTATGGCCTGCCAATAAAATAGGACATACAGATATTTTTAAATATATCAAATGATAACATGTTTACATCTATAAGTATAGGGTAAATTATACACTGACCTCCTCATGTGTCACCCTGGCATAGCTCTTCGATCCGGTGCAATGTGGTATATCATTTAATGCTCGCAAGCTCTTCATTTTCGCCGCATAAGCCTACACAGTTAACACTTTTAATATGTTAATATTAACACAATTACAATTAATGACACTACACAAAATAAAGAGTTTAACTTATGACCTACCTTATTCTCCCGGCTACACCATCTCTTCAATTAGATCTCCAAGTCGACGGCATTGCACCTGGCGAGCGTTTCTCCCACCACTCTTGCCCGTACAATGGCCGGAGTATCTTCCTCCATAATGTCACAAACGTTTTTAATCTCGTGCCTCCAAGTCCGCAGCTTTTTGCCCATATCCCGAAATGCTTCATTCTTGACGGCTTTCAAGTTGCACTCAGGCAGGACGAAAAAGTATGCCTGCACAAGTCCAAAATTGGTAAATTAAAAAAAACTAAAATATGTGTATATGTGTATAGATATAAACACACATATATATGTGCAACTTAGAGCGTATATATACATATATACATTAGGAGTGTTTGACATAATATGCAATACATACCATCAAGGCGTCCTAAATATCCTCCTTGGTACGCTGCGGTACCTTCGTCCAATCGTCCGGTATTCGGACATAATTTTCGCTCCTTATTACGTCTCCGGTCATCCGTCTAAACCTCATGGCGCTAAAGTCAACGGGCTGCCATGATGCATTGTACTCCAGTATAATCCGTTTGCCGGTGGGGACTCCCGGCAGCCTGTGCGAGTCAAGAATGATAAATACCTCAATAATGGTGTTTCTATCTGAATCGGTACCTAACAAATTAAAAATTACCAATGTAAGTTATTTCGAATTCAATACGAACTAACAAGCAAATTAGACCTATATGCATGACATTCGAGCATATACACTTACTTTTAGTCCGGACCTGCCGAGGGCCTAACCCCTCGTTGGGAGCAAGGTCAGTGGGCTGCAGGTCATCTGTGGCCCGTGTCCCACCAGGCATGTCTTCACCAGAAGCTGAGCAACTTCTTGTTGCTTGCTGTCATCAAAGTGGTCTGGCGGAGACCCATGCAACATAGACTGCCGCATTAAGGACGAGCCCCTGCGTGCTCTTGTCCTCCCCCTAGTACTCATGGTACCCTATGAAAAACACTACAAACCCAATTAATTTCGTATACAATGTATGAAATATTCACTACCTTACATATGCATGACTCACATATTAAAAATAATATATATATATATATAAGATTTTACCCAATGCACAGCTTAATTAAGTGTGTTGATGTAATGTGCATGTAGTGAACAACTACCAATCAAAACATAAATATAAAACATTATATATATATATATATATATATATATTCAACTTTTATTCAATCACATACATTTTGGTTGGATCTAAGTTGTGTCTGACGTATTCAATATGATCCTGCAGATCATGATCAAAATTTCTGGTCAATAGGAGCGGCTCACACTCGTGGTAATTGGCACATGAATCTTGATCCCCTTCACCCTGACCAACGTCGTATATGTTTCCAGGTTTGGTCCTTACTGCGTAACCCCAATCTAGGCACCTATCATCTTGTACGTAAAATACCTGGTCAACTTGTGAAGTTAACACATACGGTTTATCAGTAACCAGCTCTCCCGTGTGGACAAGGTTTTTGAAGTTGACAAGTATTATGCCATACTCATTCACACCTGAACATAACGTACTTAGTCCAATCGTAGTACTCAATCTCAAGTACTTCCATTAACTTCCCGTAGTACTTTTTGCCATCAAGAGTTGGCACACACACCCCGCTGTTCTGAGTCCTCTTTTTGGCATCAAATGCAATAGTGCAAAACAGCTTGCCGTTAACCACATATCTATTGTATCTGACTGCTGCCTCCCTCAGCCCTCTATAATGCATTACCAATTTGTCACCAAGTTCCTTCCTGGATCGATTGTCCAATCGATAGACCTGTGAATATATTACGTACAATGGAAACGAACGATTAGTTGCTTTAGTTGATTTGAAAAACAGCACGCAAATATACTCCGACAATTGCTTTTGTTAAACATCACATCATTCTTACGTAGTCACGGTACCACTCGCAGAATAACTCATAATGTTGGGTTTCCAACTGATCCTCTGTTGTTTAACCCCTATTGCATGATCGCCTAAGCGCATCTATATGCATCCTACAATTCGAAATTATGTTAATTATAATTCAATACGAGCAATATTACAAGTTGATTGATTATACAATATGCCAGTGAAGGATCTCGACTTACGTCTGCAATTGAAGGAACTCGTCCGAGTTGAACATAATATACCAGTGAATCTGTGTCATTGTAATTCGGTTGAGTCGGACTTGTGTTCCATGTCCCTTTGAACCATCCGGATTTCTTTGTATCCTATTGTGAAAGGTTGGTGTGTTCTCTAAATATCTCGAACAGAACGTCACCAACTCAGTTGCTATGTAGCCCTTCGCAATGTAGCCCTCAGGAGCCACTTTGTTGCACACATTAAATTTGAATACTCCAAGGCTCCTAAATATGAACCAATACAATCAATCAGTTCAGTTAGTACTTGTGTTGTATTGGAGTGAAACCAAAAAATGCAAGAATATCCGTAAATAAATTTTACCTCTCTGCTGGATACATCCATCTATACTGTACTAGTCCACTGAGTCCATATTCACGGATAAGATGCACGACCACATGAACCATGCTAGTAAAAAAGCTGGGGGAAAAACCTGTTCCATCTTGCACAATGTGATACAGACGTCACCCTGTAGTCGGTCAATATCCTCTTGTGTCAATGTTGTTGAACATAGGCCCCTGAAGAATGTGGATATCTTAACAAGAGGTCTAACCACATTGCTTGGAAGTGATCAACGCAATGCAATAGGTAGAAGCTGCTACATCAGTACGTGACTGTCATGACCCTTTAACCCCGATATTGTACGGTCCTTAAGTCTTATACAACGAGAAATGTTCGAGGCATATCTGCCGGGCACCCTTACATTTCGTAGCACTTTCAAAAAATGTGTTTTATCATCCTTGGACATCGTGTGGGTAGCTTGCTGCATATAGGTCTTACCATCCTCGCCAGAAAATGGATGAAGTGTACGTCTCAAACCCATTTCTTGCAAATCTAAGCAGGTGGCAAGATTGTCCTTCTTTTCCCTGGAATGTCCAATATTATACCAAGTATGTTGTCCATCACATTTTTCTCAATGTGCATAACATCAAGATTGTACCATAATAAATTATCTTTCCAATACGGCAACCTAAAGAAAATACTTTTCTTCTTCCACACTACATTAGAAGTATTTGTCTTCTGCTTCTTTCCTTTTTCTTTGTCAGCCTGCCTTGACTGACCGGCATTCTCATCCCCAAACACCATCCCTTCTAATTGGCTCATGATTTCATCTCCACTTGGCACATCAAGGGCACATTCTAGTTCTATGTTGCCGACAAATGTTCTTTTGTTCTGCCTCCACGGATGATCCATGGGCAAGTATTGCCTGTGCCCTATATAACACCATTTATGGCCAAGTTTTAACCATTTTGACCTTGTCGAGTGCATACAGCAAGGACATGCCTTCTCATCCCTGGTACACCATCCAGACAAATCTGTGTATACGGGGAAGTCATTAATTGTCCATATCAACTGCGCTCGCATAACAAAATTATTTTTCTTTGAGACGTCATATGTGCGTACCCCTACATTCCATAGTTCTTGTAACTCCTCAATTAAGGGTTGAAGGTAGACATCTATATCCATTCCGGTAAACTTGGGCCCGGGATAGTCAATGATAGTATGAAAGACGTCTGTTTCATGCACATCCAAGGAGGCAAGTTGTAGGGCACAAGCATTACAGGCCAAGTGCTGTGAGATGTGCTCATGTTCCCAAATGGATTAAATCCATCCGAGGTTAGTCCGAGCCTTACATTCCTACTGTCCGCTGAAAACTGCAGATGTAAATTATCAAATGACTTCCATGCTTCGCCGTCGGCCGGATGCCTCAACACGCCATCCTTAGTACGGCCTTTTGCATGCCACCTTATAAAGCGTGCAGTATGCTCTGACATAAAAAACTTCTGTAATCGTGGTATGAGTGGAAACCACTGCAACACCTTCACCGGACGTTTCTTGCCCGACGATATGGGTTGACCATCCTCATCTAAATTGATTGCATCCATCCATTTAGATTTTCCACATACAGTACATGAATCCAACTCCTTATTGCCTTTCCAGAATAACATACAGTCATTACGGCATGCCGAAATTTTCTCATACCCGAGTCCCATGTCTCATAAAAACTTTTTCGCCTCATATGTATTAACTGGCAAAGTTTCATTACTCTCAGGCAGCAACTGATTGATGAACTCTAGGAAAGCCGAGAAAATCGTGTTACTAAGTCCACCAACGCACTTCAAGTTGTACAGGTGAACAGTCGCACTTAATTTGCTATGTTTTGTCCCAGTATGAAGTAGTTTTTCTGCCTTTTTAAGAAGGTCGTAATACTTTAGTGCGTCACCTTCAGCGGCTTCTTCGTTCACAATTTCGTCACCCCCTTGCACCACAACCTGAGGCTCACAATTGTCTTCCCTGACTACTTCGTGCATGCCAAATAAATCATGCAACATTCCATGCATGTCTCCACCCTGATTTGCACTTGCACCCGCATCTGAGGTCGGGCGATTGGAATTAGACCCTGTATCAGGACCCTGTACATGCTTTTCACCGTGATAGTACCATAGTGTGTATTCTGGCATCATTCCTTTTCCTCCTGTCAAGTGGTCGAATACGAAACCTGGCGGGTGACGCCGGTTATTTCGACAAATCTTACAAGGGCAATAGATGAATCCATCAGGGGTTCTACAATTACTAACTACAAACTCCACAAACAATCTACACCTGTCTCTGTATTCCCTCGTATCCCTAGACTTTGTCATCCAACTCTTGTCCATTTTTCTCTACGTACATAAATTAGGAATAAATATATAAGACTTAAAAAATATATATCTAATTTCAAGCATATGCATATATATAAACCTAAATATTGCAATCACATAAAAAATATAAACCTATATATTCTCATATAGGTTTAAATTGTTTATGTCCAAATATAATACATATTCATGCGTGTGTGTGTATATATATATATATGCATTTGTTATATATGGGGACCCTAAAATAAAATAGAACTAGGTTAGTTATTCAATTAACAAATATATCCAATATTCATGGATATGAATTTGTTATATAAGGGGATAGTACCAAAGTGTGTATTTATAATACTTACCTAATATAATTAATCTTGAAAAACCAAAAACAAAAAAAAAACAAATACTCGATCCAAATTTAAGCATTTTGTTTGGTGGAGACCCTAAACAAAATAATTTTAGCTAGGTTATTTTATAAGGTTGTTCTATAACATCTACCGAGCTAGGTTCGTTATGGGGACCCTAAATACAGTAAGTCTAGGTTAAATGTCACTCTTTGGCATTAGTAGGTGATGACATGCATGGGTCATACAACTCTTTTGTTTGGTTTATTTATTTATTTATTTTTATATGATATATATAAATGTTAAAAATTTTTTGAGTGTCTTGCAAATATTGTAAATGGTTTCTTAATATTTTTTGTTGGGATGTTTCTTGGGTTATTGACACATACATTAGATTAATTTCTTTCTTATTAATCAGAATTTTAAGAAAATTCTAATTCGTTTTTAGGTAATATTAATTTTAATGCGTTTTATTTCAACTTGAAAAATCTAAGTTCCTCAAACCAAAAGTTTAATCCTTTTTGGATGGATTTTTTTGTTTGAAAAAATATTTTATGTGGGATAGAATTAAGTAAAAATCGTATTGAATAATTTTTGCATGTGTTTAATTATGATTAGATTTGTTTTAAAAACTCAAAAGAAAAGTGTGAAAGAAAAAAATAGTCTAAAAAACAAAGTCATGACCTTTTACTTATTCATTTGGAGTCTCTTTAAGTTTGACAAGGTTTGAACGTTTGCCAACTCTTTTTCCCGTTAAATCCATGGAATTCGGATTGAATCCTCGCGTTGTGTCATGAATTTATAACTTACAAATTAATACGGGATCAATGTACATTTATGATGTTTGAATATTAATCATTCCTTTCAATATTAAGACTCATTATATTTTAATATTAATTAAACAAAGTCTTAAATTAAATCTCTATAATTATCACCACGTACTACACGTACTTAGAAGGTCAAATGATTGAAAGGAATGATTAAAATTGACATAATGTTCTATAAATTCTTTACTAATGTTCTATAAATTCTTTACTAATAAGCCAACTTTTTCAGGTAAACAAAACAAAAAAAAAAAACAAAAAAAACAAAAAAACAAAAAAAGAAGCCACATTTAAAAAACTATTTTATTTTGAAACAAAAACCTAGCTAGCATGAGAAACATCATTTTGCATGCATGTGCAAATACAACGTACAATAAGTAATAGATATACAAAAAAAATAAAACAAACACCTAAATTAAATGCTCAAAAATAGAACATCCAGTGCATTAACGAAACATCAGGCGGATTCATGACAAAATTAAACATAAATATAAAACAAAACAATATATATATATATACCTGCTGGAGATATGATATTGCCGGAGATGCTGAGGTGGGAGAACCGCCGGAGACGGTGACGAACAAGAGGTGGCCCGCCAGAGATGAGAGTGCGCTTGAGAGAGAGTGTGGTAGTTGCCGTTCCAAGTTGAGAGATAGAGCTGAGAGAGAGAGATTGGGAGATAAGGGAGCTGAGGAAGAGTGAGGGAGAGACGGACCGGAGCTGAGGGAGGAGCAGAAACGAAAGAAAAATGGGGGAGGGAGGGGTTCTAGACGGCCTGGGCGGGAGAGAAGAAAAAGTGGGGAGAGGGGGAGAGCTAAGGGAAAAAAGAAAGAAAATAATTAAGACGCATGGCACGATGGGACGGCCAGCAAGCGCTAGCCTTCCCAAGGCACGGATCCTGATGTGCCTTATGTGGCACGTCAGGAATTTTTGTGGCACGTCAAGATCCATTTAATATTTATTAATTAAATGGCTTCCATTAAATATTTTTTGGTTAATTAATTTATTAATGTTAAGTATCAAACTAATTAATTTGTTAGAAGAATATAATCAATTTATTTATTTCTTACTTAGCAAAAGTACTTCAAATCTGTGAGGGAGGTTAAAATTAACTCAATCTATATATAGGAGTCTCCTAATGAGGCCTTGATATATATTAATCTTAACCCAAATGTCATGGTTTTATTAATTACTTGATGTTGGATTCCATCACATGTGAAACTCCAACACTTGTTGAACGTATATAAGAACATAAAATTAAAACACAAGGCAAACAAAAAATATCGTTCAATACTTCAATGGAAGTCGAAGACATCATTCGGCTAGAAGAGCGTTTGAACGACATTAAAACACAAGTCAAACAGAATACATTAATGCATGCCCGATTAATTGACAATAGAAGCATAGTTCAAATGAGAGACAAATAGAGAGGTTTATAGGCATTTCAGTCATTGAACGCAAGGCAATTAAATAGAAAGCCATGCATTTCAAATGTATTGTGGAACCTGATGATTATATATATTGAAGTGTTTTAATTAAAAAAAAGAGTTTTATTTTTTCTTCCTTGCCTTTTTTCTATTGCTTCCACGTACTTCATCATAACAAAAGCAATCGATGTTATAACCAATTAATTAGCACATTCGGGTTTATTTGAGTCTATTTGGTCAAGAACCAAATTAAGTTGCCATTAATGGTAAAGATAGGTGCTAGCTAGTGATTACTGATAAACCTAGCTATATGGGTGGGTTTCAAAGTCCAATAATTATGAAAGTATCAAAGAGAAGCACCCAAGGGCTGAATGGTGAAAGCTGATTTGGTGTCGCTATATATATATATATATATATATATGCTATCCCAATTAAAGCATGCACGCTTTCTTGTTATGCATGGCTAACATTGAGAAATTGTCTTGTATTTTTAAATGTTGAAATGGGGTTATAAAGGGGAAGTAAAGTGTTTATTTTGTGGAAATATCATTGAATGTTGGGATTATATTATGTATTATTTATAAATATAATATAAATAAACAAGATATATATATATATATATATATATATATATATATATATATACATTATATTTACTGACGTGTTAAAGTGACACGTCAGGAATTCCTGACGTGCCACATAAGGCACGTCAAAAATTCCTGACGTGCCACATATGGCACGTCAGGATCCATTTAATATTTATTAATTAAGTGGCTTCCACTAAATATTTTTTGGTTAATTAATTTATTAATGTTAAGTCTCAAACTAATTAATTTGTTAGCAGAATATAATCAATTTATTTATTTCTTACTTTGCAGAAGTACTTCAAATATGCGGGGAAGGTTAAAATTAACTCAATCTATATATATAGGAGTCTCCAAGGGGGTGTTTAGCAAAAGGGATGACCCTGGCCTAAACACTGTTTTTGTCCTTTTCCTAATGTGAAATAACACTTTTGCCCTTCAGATGTTTCTCCCAAAATCTCTGCAGCTTCTCTTTTCCTCTTCTCTTTTCCTCCGGCTCTCTCTCCATCTCCGTGTCTTCTCCTTCACGAGTCAAGCTTCTCTCTCTTGCGAAAATAAAACCTCCCGTTTCACCCTCCAGCTCCAACTCCAATTCCCTCTCCCCATTCGTCACCTCTGTTCGCTAGACTCCTCTCCCCCTCCGCCACAACCTCCTCTCCATGGAGCCCTCATTGTCCCATCTCCTCCTCGCCGTCGCCAACTGCCAGGGACGCATCTGCATCCTCGATTTCTGCGCCCGATCCCCGCTTCTCTGGTTCAAGACCGACTCCGCATCGAAACCCGACATCAAGGACCTCTGCTGGGTCTAGGCTAGGCCCGACTCCTGTCTCCTCGCAGCCATCAACGGTCCCTCCACTCTCTCCCTCTACAACGCCTCCTCCGCCCGCTGCATCTTCCAATACGACGCCGCGCCCGAGTTCCTCTCCTGCCTCCACCGTGACCCCTTCGACTCCCGCCACTTCTGCGCCCTCAGCCTCAAGGGCTTCCTCTTATCCGTCAAGGTGCTGGGCGAGACTGAAGACGATATTGTCCTCAAGGAGCTACAGATCCCCACCGACGATATTGTCTAGTTGTTGAAGCTAATGCCTAAAGCCTCAGAGGCAGAGCCCAACAATACACCAATCCCTCACTTCTTAGTCACACAAAAAAAATCAAAAAGTGAAGGAACTCACGCAGGGGAGGGACACTATTTCGGTGCTTTGGGGATTTTCAAGGGAAAAAAAATCAAAAAGTTGAGGATCTCACGCAGGGGAGGTGGGGGACGCCCGATATGTGCTTTGGGGATTTTCGGGGAAAAAAACTCAAAAAATTTGCAGAGAAAGTTAAGGGCAATATGGGGATAATGTATGAAATATTGATGGTCAACTAGTCAAAAGATGAACAGTATCTAGGACAAGGCTGTTGCCAAACGAAGCCCAAATGAGGCCTTGATATATATTAATCTTAACCCAAATGTCATGGTTTTATTAATTACTTGATGTTGGATTCCATCACATGTGAAACTCCAACACTTGTTGAATGTATATAAGAACATAAAATTAAAACACAAGGCAAACAAAATGCATCGTTCAATACTTCAATGGAAGTCGAAGACATCATTCGGCTAGAAGAGCGTTTGAACGACATTAAAACACAAGTCAAACCGAATACATTAATGCATGTCCGAATTGACGATAGAAGCATACATAGTTCAAATGAGAGACAAACAGAGACGTTTATAGGCATTTCAGTCATTGAACGCAAGGCAATTAAATAGAAAGCCATGCATTTCAAATGTGATGGTTATATATTGAAGTGTTTTAATTAAAAAAAGAGTTTTATTTTTTCTTCCCTGTCTTTTTTCTATTGGTTCCACTTCATCATAACAAAAGCAATCGATGTTATAACCAATTAATCAGCACATTCAGGTTTGTTTGAGTCTATTTGGTCAAGAACCAAATTAAGCTGCCATTAATGGTAAAGATAGGTGCTAGCTAGTGATTACTGATAAACCTAGCTACATGGGTGGGTTTCAAAGTCCAGTAATTATGCAAGTATCAAAGAGAAGCACCCAAAGGCTAAATGGTGAAAGCTGGTTTGGTGTTGCTATATATATATGCTATCCAAATTAAAGCATGCACGCTTTCTTGTTATGCATGATTAACAGTCAGAAATTGTCTTGTATATTTGAATGTTGAAATGGGGTTATAAAGGGGAAGTAGATTAAAGTGTTTGTTTTGTAGAAATATCATTGAATGTTGGGATCATATTATATATTATTTATAAATATAATATAAATAAACTATATATATATATATTGATGTGGCAATTTGACACGTCAATAAATTATTGATGTGTCAAAGTGACACGTCAATATTTACTGACGTGTCACTTTGACACGTCAATAATTGTTGACATGTCAACATTTATTGACGTGCCACTTTGACAGGTCAATAATTTATTGACATGTCAATTTGACACGTCAATAATTTATTGACGTGTCTAACTTACCACGTCAATAAATATTAAATTATTAAGTTATTTATATAAGATGCAGTAAATTTAATTTGAATTCAAATTTCTTGACGTGTCAATAGTAAATCCTGACATGTTATATTCAACACATCAGGAAATATTGACGTGCCACTTTTGGCACGTCAAAAAAAAAATTGTTGACGTGCCAGTTTCGGCACGTCAACATTTACTGACATGGCAAAAAATGAATACTGTTTGCCATGTCAAAAGATGGCCGGTTTTTTATAGTGTAGGTTTGTGTCCTACATTGAGAAAGTATAAAGAATAAGAGAACTTAATATACATAAGTTGACCCAAGCCCATTAGCTTAGGCTTTTGGGCTAAAAGTGGAGTCCTAATATGTATATTAATTTACTCTTGTTTGACTCCCCTTAATGTTTCTCTCTCCAACAACTACCATGCTTGAAATGAGCATTAATACATGAGTAAAATGTCTATAATTGTTTCTCTTGAATGTTGAAAACTTGCTTACACTATTCTAGTCCCAAAATCATGGCTAAAGCAATTAAAAAAAAAAAAAAAATACCCACCAATTCTTTGATAGTCATGTTCCTAAAACCTCTTAAAGTATTGAGGAAAATTCACTTTACCCTCTTGAAGTTTCAGGAGTTTTTCAATTCGAACCCCAATGTTTAAAAATTGGCAACGTACTCCCTAAGTGTTTCAAAAATTTTCAATTCTGACCTTCTGTTAGTAATTTCTGTCTAATTGGACGGAAATCATCCCACGTGCGTCTCACGTGGGATTTTGATGTCCTCTATTCTGATTTTACCCTCATTAAAACCTATAAAATTACGTAATTACCCTCATTAAAACCTATGAAATTAAGGGTAATTACGTAATTTCATAGGTTTTAATGACGGCAAAATTGGAATAGAGGGCATCAAAATCCCATGTGAGACGCACGTGAGATGATTTCCGTCTAATTAAACGGAAATTAGTAACGGAGAGTCTAAATTGAAAATTTTTGAAACATTAGGGGGTACATTGTCAATTTTTAAACATTGGGGTTCGAATTAAAAAACCCCTGAAACTTCAGGGGGTAAGTGAATTTAACCCTAAATTATTATATCGATCTTTCTTTCAATTTTTTTTGCACAAGTTAAGGAATACATGTTTTTACATCCTAAAATTTTGTTTGCATCTATGAGTATTACCTTGTAGAATCTCTATAACCCACTTATAACCCGTTTTGGGAGAGATCCTACAAGGTTCCTTTTCAAGAAATTTTGTGTAATAGTCCACGACAACAATTACTCCTACAACGGTTAGAATATAGATATCATTTCCATTTCCATTTTCTTCTTCAAGATAATTACTATCGCTTGTATCTTCTTGAGTGCTATAATCACTACAGTCCATATCTATTAAAAAAAAAAAAAAACATTAAAAGAAAACACAAAATGAATATGTAATAATAGAAAACAAGCATCATTTTAAAAACAATATATAATTTGTCAAAAGCAGCATTACAACCCTAAAAATTATTGAACGCATAATAATAATAAAAAAAAAAAATGAACAACGTACAATCAGATAAATCCTTACAACCTTTCATTACAAAAAAAATTAAAAAGTAACAACTTGAAAAAAGAATAGCATTATTCCACGCTTCGACAATTGATTTCTCTACTTCCCAATCACTTGATGAAGTCAATATGAAGCCATGGCTCCTTAATTGTCAGGAACATCTCTTTATATAATCGCATAAAACCCTAGCCATGTCCGGACGACATCATATGTCCAGACGCTGCCATAAAAATCCTAAACTGAATTTAGGTTTTGAAATTTACTTTTCTTAGTTTATTAAAGGGCTTCATAACATAATTTTTAGAGAGATGAGACAAAAGTCATTTCATACTTTAAGCCTAGACTTTTGATTTGTTTGTGAGCCAAGAGCAATATCTTTGTTGTGAGCTTCTATTCATAAATCTCTTGGAGTTGATTTTGATCAAACCACACCTTTCACCATCAACATTCTTTCAGCCTTATTGGAGTTCTAGTAAAGAAGATCAAATAGAATAATTGTTTAGAGGTTTTGGAAGAACTATTATAGTAGTGGGCTAGTGATTCACTAGTTCGGTACAAGGAAGTGTCATCTACAAATGTTTTGATGTAAAATTCTCATTCTTATATAGTGGACTAGTTTATTGGATTTGGTTGTCCCTCAATGTCTTACTTTGAAGAGTTCCTCAAAAGGTTTCACTTCATTAATAAAATACGTTGTTGATGTGTGATTACCTAGCTGCAGAACTATTTATCCCCCCCCCGGTGAGAACCAACAGAGAGAGGAATTTGAAAGAAAAATGAGCTCACACACAAGATAGGTTGGTATATTTTTACATGTTGAATCATGAACTCAACAGTAAATTTACCTAGTATATTTCTCTCAAAAATTACAAGAAGAATTATAAGCCTTGATAAATTTTTGCTGCCAGAATTCAAATATTTTCCATTTTATGGCTTATGTAAAAATTAAGTGTTACAAATGGTATTAGAAACACTATGTAGTACTGAGACACTTCATGATATGGGCTTTGCAACCACGTCAAGGATTTGAGTGGGGCAAATTGTGATACCTCATAAAGTTAATCTCACATTGGATAAATGGATTGCCCATGTCCATTCACTCACGCGTATACGTTGGATCTGCTTACCCTATACTACCCAGTTAGACCACTCGGCCTAGCCTATTAATCCAAATTCACTAAGTCCAATTTAGTAAGCCAATAAAACTTTCAGTCCAAGTTGGCCCATTGTCGGCCCAGTCAATGACCCTTATCGGCCCACATTAGCTGCCTTGTTGGCCTAGTTATGTGATCATCCTGCCAATGTTATCACTTTGTTGTCATCTCAAACCACAAGGTCACCGTGCGACTTGGCTTATAAATGGTCACCCTCTATCCTATTTCACTATCGGCAACCACCTAGCCCATAATCGACCACACTTAGTCCAAATCGTGGAACCCACTTAACCCGAGTAATTCTATAAGTTCTTCTTGTGTCACTTTTGTATTCCTCCAAAAATAAGGTGGCTTTTAAAATCACAATTTAATCAAAATCCAATAGTTATAAATTACAAGCCCAATGATGATTTTAAGAGCCACATCATTCTTAGAGGGAAACAAGAGTAGTGACTTCTAGCATTACTTACTTAACCCAACCTACCGGCCAGATTTCATTTGCCTAGTTTCACCCCCAAATTTCCTTTGGCATCATACCTAATTCTGACCCTTAATTCAAATTTACATCTGAATTTTCACTCCTACCACACATGAGCCATAATGCTGAAATTTTTATTCTTCCACACCAGATCTATTTTAGCCTTAATGAAAAATTAAAAAAATTAAAAAAAAAAAAAAAGAAAAATCTACCTTAACAAGAAAGATGACAATTATTTTCTTTCCTCTACCTTGAGTTTGATGGAGATGTTAGAATATACACAATATTTTCAGTATAACATAGTTGTATAATCAAGTTATTCAATAAAAATTTAGCCCTATTGTGTACTTCCTCGCGGTGGATGTAGACTTCTAGGGTTGAGCCACACCAAATTTATGAGTTCTCTTTTTCTCTCTCTGCTTCTGCTTTTCTCACACATTTTATTTTATCATTTTAATAGGTGTGCTGTCATTAACAAGGTTTCGAGTTAGACCCACAAATTCAATGGTGAATTTAAAAAACAAACATTTATCTTTGAATGATGCATCTAGAAAACCGACCACTTGAATCAATCACTCCAATAATGCGGCATGCAAAATTATCCCAAATTATATGGCATGCAAAATTGCACACTGTATATGTTCACGCGGTTCGATCAGTCTTAGTCATATTTGGACGTTGGACTCAGCGTGCAAAGCTAGCTAGGTTATATATAGTATAGATCTAGTCATCTAGAACATTTAGACTTTAGACGAGCATTCACTGTCCACTTCCTACTTCTTGTTTCCAAACCCCTTTCCTTGCATTTACAAAGCACCCTTGGAAAATACAAAGAACGTACAGGATTGGGTTTCTTAATTTCCAAATTACATTTATTTTACCCGACAACTAGGGCCAGCTCAATGTTTTTTGGAGCCTTAGTCGAAACTTTTAAATAAGACCTTATTTTTTTTTTTTAATAGTTATATATTAATTAAATAATATTTATTTTAATATTATTATTATATTTAGAGTTCTAATTTTTCTTAATCCTTACAAAAATAAACACAACAATAAGAAAATCAATTTTTTTTTGATGAATCAATCCAAGAATCGCACCAAATTTCTGATAAGCACATGTTCCAAAACTGAAGCACACAAAAGCAAACTAACCAAAACAAGAAAAAACCCACCAGAAATATTATCAAGAACCCATACAAAATTATCAAAAACAAAATATATATATATATATATATACCGTGACAGTAACTTCCTCACTTGATTCTTTAATACACCTCTGTTTCGAACAAAACCCATCAAAAAAATTTGTCAAAAACCAATACAAAACCCACCAAAAAAATCGAGCACATAAATAAACATTACAAAAAAAATCAATTTATATATTTATTATTATTATTATTATTATTATTTTATGA
Source organism: Corylus avellana (assembly GCF_965113065.1). NCBI lineage: Eukaryota > Viridiplantae > Streptophyta > Magnoliopsida > Fagales > Betulaceae > Corylus > Corylus avellana. The sequence goes on from NC_142492.1 coordinate 12,837,339, forward strand.
ATCCTTACCTCTTTGATACACCTGTTTCAAACAATACCCACTAAAAATTGACAAAAACAAAACCCACAAGAAAAATCAAGCACAGAAATAAACATTAGAAAAAAAAAAAAAAAAAAAAGATCAATTTTTTTTTTTATGAATCCTTACCCAGCCATTGATACACCTGTTTCTCTCTCTCGCCCAGCCTCTCTCTCTCTCTCTTCATCTCTCTTCATCACGTTCTATTTTGAGTGAAACTAAGGAAAGAGAAAAAATAAGATAAGAGGGGAGGTTGTAGGCAGTGAAGAAGAAAAGAGAGAAAGAAAAAGAAATGAAAGAAAGTGGGTGGTTAGGTAGGGTTAAAATGATCTTTCAATATCAAATAATTTTGGATGCATAGGTAGATAGGTTATTTTCAAGTATAAGGATATTTTCTTTTCTGGGTTAATTGATCTTATTTTACCATGAGCTTATTATATTTGGGCCTTATTAAATTGAAAGATTTTTTAAATCACTTACTTATCATGATTAGAGGCCTTAAGTTTTTATGAAAAAAAAAAAAATGGGCCTTAAATTAAAAAAAAAAAAAAATTATTAAAATTTTGTTTTTTTTTTTTTGGGGCCCTATTAATCCGGTTGCCCTAAGCGAGCACCTCACTCGCCTAGTGGTCTAGCCAGCCCTGCCGACAATACAAAAAAAAAAAAATTATTATATGTGGTTTCAAATTTTCTGCTGCTTGACTTGGACATTTTCTGGAAATGCATGCATTCATGACATATAATGCATTAATTTCCACAAAATTTGGTCCTAGCTGGCATTTATATATGGCCAACAACATTGAACACTACATTATTGAACTAACATGCATATATTAAAGACTTCTCAGTCCCACAAGTATCCAAGATTCTCCCAATCCTTGGACTTAGTCCCCTCGAATATGTATAATGTATTCATACATGCACATGCAAACACAAGTATATAGTCTAAGGATTGGGAGAATCTTGGATACTTGATATTTACTTGTGTTTGCATGTGCATGTATGAATACATTATGCATATTCGAGGGGACTATATATATATATATATATATATATAGTTACAATGTTACAATAGTTCATTTGAATAATCCCAACTTCCTTGCAGCTGGCATCTCCAACAACATTGAACCCTACATTATTTAAACTAAATGGCATGCATTAAAGACTTCTCACTTGCCTTGGACTATAAAAATTCATCAAACAACCATAACTTCGGTTATAAAAATACCCCCATGGCTACCAGCTTGCTCTCTATATAGAGTAAACCCTTCGAATTTTTGTGTTGCAAATCATAAATATGCTTGTGTTAAATTGTGTGTCTGCAGCCGGAGCAAAAGAGTGAGTTAACATGGATACCGAATTCCAAAGTGACATAGAAAAACTACATGATATCAACAAGAAACTAGAAGAGCAAATCCAGAGCTTAGAAACAAAAGTTATTCAGCTCACCAACTTATATTTTGTGTTCCAAGGAGTCATCCTATCATTAATATCATCGGCCTCACCGGAGAAATGTCATAAATGGTGGATTCCCTTTTGCCTCTCCTTGATTGCCGCCCTCCTCAACTTGGTTTCTGTTTACGGCACCATCACTTATTTCTTGAGATGTAGCGAAGAATTGGACCAAAACTATGAAGACATTCAAGTGATGAGAAATAGCAGGATGACAAGAGCTCAAGTAAATGCAGTGGAGCCAGGAAGTTCAGTAAATGCAGTGGAGCCAGGAAGTTCAGAAGGCATCACACGGCCGAGGGCAGACACTTTTGAACAAGGGAAGCGGAAGTTTTTTTGTTATGCAGCCATGGGGCTGCTTTTAGGATTCAGTAGCATCATACTCTATGCTTGCCATGCACTCCTATGTGACACTCCCAATGATAAATGCGTCAAACTTTGTTGATGTTGGATGATGGCTATCGATAGATCCTCTAGACGTTGTTGTTTCCATGCACATGTGTTTGTACTGTTAGTGACTGTCAATTAATTGGGGTTTTGTTGCAGGGGTTAAACTGGGCGATAAGCCTTTCTTGAGGCTTTCTGTGTGATTACATATATGAATCAAAATAATAAGCAAATTTCAGTTTGCTGATTCTGAAACTGAGATCTGATCACTTTTTTCTTTTGGAATGCAGCTATGGAACTTTTTTTTGCCGGCATACTTTGCAATTGTACCTCTATGATTTTGTGGTCTTGATTGAAAATGTCACAATGTTTAGCGAATTAATTAGTTTATAATTATTTTTTAGGAGAATTTTTTTGGGGATTCTGGGAAAAATCACAGGTTAAGTTGATGATAATTTGGAGGCATTTGCCCCTAAAAACCCACGTGCGGGGCACGATGGCTTTCTTCCGTTAGAGAAAACGGATTTTGTTAAAGAAATGGCTACATTGACAATTTCATAAACTTTGTGGGGATATATTACCAATTTTTAGATGTTAGAAGCAAAATAATTATAAAAAAAGAGTACAACTTCGAAGGATAACGTGTATTTTTCCCTTCTTTTTTTTAATGCCTGCTTTCGTGTGTTACTCTTGCTATCTTGGTATTGCTCTTCCATAGACACCACCACGATTTTTAGTTGTTTATCATAAGGAAAATTTGGCATCTTATGCAATATCTTTCACTTACTTTCCAAACTCTAAATATTCTTTCAAGGTACATCTAAGTGACGAATGTGTAGATGATTAAAGATTTTATGTATGCCCTTCGGTTGGCTTCCGCAAGGAAAGTCTAGAAGATAATACATCTCCTCTTTGTATGGCCTTGTGTATTCCTTCATGTGAGAATATCATGCGTCTATAAAGTAATATTTATTTATTTGCATAAAATATATGAATAATGAATAGAAGTGGTAGAAAAAAAAAAAAAGAAAGTATATATTTATCATGTATACTTCATAATTGTTATCCTTATTATATACAAATCTCTCGGTAGGTGTGAAATCGCAATTCCTCCTTTTGAATAGCTTCCAAAAAAATACATATATTATATGCAGTACCTTCCAATTTAGCCCAAACAAAAGTAGAACACATGAAAATCACAAGTAGCCATAGCATTTTGAGTAGGAACCCTTTCTTCAACCAATATATGGTTTATATATATATATAGAGAGAGAGAGAGAGAGCGAGAGAGAGAGAAATTGTTATGGAGCATAGGTTCCATTAATGGCTCCAATATAATCTTTGAAGCAATACTGCCAATACCGTACATATTTATGAATTTTGCTTGAAACATTCTTAAACTTTCTATTAGCTAGATCAATAATGTCAACTACCATGCTTGAAATTGGCATTAATACATGAGTAAAATGTCTATAATTGTTTCTCTTGAATGTTGAAAACTTGCTTACACTATTCTAGTCCCAAAATCATGGCTAAAGTAATTTTAAAAATAAAATAAATAAATAAATAAAAAACCCACTAACTCTTTGATAGTCATGTTCCTAATTAATACCCCTTAAATTATATCGATCTTTCTTTCAATTCTTTGCACAAGTTAAGGAATACATGTTATTCCATCCTAAAATTTTGTTTGCATCTATGAATGTTACCTTGTATAGAATCTCCACAATCCACTTATAACTCGTTTTGGGAGAGGTCCTACAAGGTTCTTTTGCAATTGATTTTGTATAATAGTCCTCGACAACAATTACTGCTACAACTGTTAGAATATAGATATCATTTCCATTTCCATTTTATTCTTCAAGATAATTACTATCACTTGTATCTTCTTGAGTGCTATAATCACTACTGTCCATAGCTATAAAAAGAAAATACATTTAAAAAAAAAATTGAATATGTAATAATAGAAAACAAACATCATTTTAAAAACATTATATAATTTGTCAAAAGTAGCATTACAACCCTGGACATTATCCAGCACATAAAAAAAAGAACAACGTACAATCAGATAAATCCTTACAACCTTTCAAATAGATTATAACAAAAAAAATTAAAAAGTAACAACTTGAAAAAAGAATAACATTATTCCACGCTTCAACAATTGATTTCTCTACTTCCTATTCACTTGATGAAGTCAATCTGAAGCCATGGCTCCATAATGGTCAGGAACATCTCTTTATATAATCGCATAAAATCCTAGCCATGTACGGACAACATCACATGTCCAAACGCTGCCATAAAATTCCTAAACTGACTTTAGGTTTTGAAATTTACTTTTCCTAGTTTATAAAAGGGTTTTATAACACGATTTTTAGAGAGCTAAGACAAAATCCGTTTCATACTTTAAGCCTAGCCTTTTGATTTGTTTGTGAGCCAAGAGCGATATTTTTGTTGTGAGCTTCTGTTTATAAATCTCTTGGAGTTGATTTTGATCAAACCACACCTTTCACCATCAACATTCCTTCAGTCTGATTGGAGTTCCAGTAAAGAAGATCAGATAGAATAATTGTTTAGAGGTTTTGGAAGAACTATTATAGTAGTGGGCTAGTGATTCACTAGTTCGGTAGAAGAAAGTGTCATCTACATATGTTTTGATGTAAAATTCTCATTCTTATATAGTAGACTAATTTATTGGATTTGGTTGTCCCTCAATGTTTTACTTTGAAGAGAAAAAATGAGCTCACATCACACACAAGATAGGTTGGTATATTTTTACCTGCTGAATCATGAACTCAACAGTAAATTTACCAAGTATATTTCTCTCAAAAATTACAAGAAGAATTATAAGACTTGATAAATTTCCGCTGCCAACCTTGTTGGCCCACTTATGTGATCATGGTCCCAATATTATCACTTTGTTGTCATCTGAAACCAGAAGGTCACTGTGCGACTTGGCTTATAACTGGCCACCATTTGTCCTATTTCACTATCGACAACCACCTATCCCATTGCCAACAACAGTTAGTCCAGATCATGGAACCCACTTAACCCGAGTAATTCTATAAGTTCTTGTTGTTTCACTTTTGTGTTCCTCCAAAAATAAGGTAGCTTTTAAAATCACAAATTTGATCAAAATCCAATAGTTATAAATTACAAGCCCAATGATAATTTTAAGAATCACATCATTCTTAGAGGGAAATAAGCGTGACTTCTAGCATTATTCTCTTAGCCCAACCTACCCGCCAAATTTCTTTTGCCTAGTTTCACGCCCAAATTTCCTTTGGCGTCGTACCTAATTCTGACCCTTAATTCAAATTGACATATGCATTTCCACTCCTACCACACATGAGCCTTAATGCTGAGAGTTTTATTCTTCCACAACGGATCGATTTTAGCCTTAACGAGAAAAATATATATATATATAAAACAAGAAAGATGACAATTATTTTTCTTTCCTCTACCTTGAGTTTGACGGAAATGTTAGAATATACACAATATTTTCAATATTTTCCTTGATACATTTTTTCTTATAAATGTGTACCATAATTATAGGTGCATGTGTAATTAAATCTCTATCATTTTATTACCCTTTTAGTCTATCTCACCTATACTACATTTTCCCTATAAATAAACCACGTAACATATATAGTTGTATAATCAAATTAGTCAATAAAGATTTAGTCTTATTGTGTACTTCCCAGTGATGGATGTAGGCTTCTAGGGTTGAACGTACCACTCCAAATTTTCGTGTTCTCTTTCTCTCTCGCTCTTTGCATCTGCTTTCTCACACATTTTATTTTATCATTTAAATAGGTGCGTTGTCATTAACAATGTTTTGAATTAGACCCACATATCCAATGGTGAATTTAAATATATATATATATATATATATATATATATATATATATATATATAAAATAAAAATAAAATTCTTTGAATGATGCATCTAGAAAACCGACCACTTGAATCAATCACCCCAATAATACGGCATGCAAAATTATTCCAAATTATATGGCATGCAAAATTGCACATTGTGTTCATTCGGTTGGGTCTTAGTCGTATTTGGAAGTTGGACTCGGCATGCAGAGCTAGCTGGCTTATATATACAACATCTAGAGCTTAGACCTCAGCAAAACGAGTTACACGAGCAATCTCAGTCCACTACCCCATTCCGTGCATTTACAAAGCTCCCTTGGAAAATATATTTCTTTTTATTTCAATTTAATATTTCTGATTGATTCTTTTAAGGGGAAACTTCAGTAAGGCTCCCTGAATTTTCACCTGATTTTACAGATCTTCCTGAACTTCTAAATCTCACATTTTGGATCCCTGAACTTTCATTTACTCTCACTTTGGACCCATCTATTAGTTTTCAACGTTAAATTCAAACAATCTGACTTTTTACTTTTTATGCCCATTATACCCCTACCCAGCCCAGTTGAAATTCTGAAAATGCCCAAAACTACAGCACCCACCCGAGCCCAAAACAACACCGTTTTGGACATTAAAATTATATATATATATAGCCAAGGGGGTGGTCTGGCCACCCCCAAAAGGCAAAAAAAAAAAAAACAAAAAACAAAAAAGAGTTTTGGGATGGGTTTGGGTTTTTGGGGGTGGCCAGACTACCCCTAAGGGCCTGGGGGTGGTTTCGGCCACCCTTACGGCTGGTATGGGGTTGGCCGAAACCACCCCAAGCCCTTGGGAGTGGTCTGGCCACCCCCAAAAGCCCCAAAGCCATTCCAATTTTTTTTTTTTTTTGCCTTTTGGGGGTGGCCGAACCACCCCCTTGGCCATGGGGGTGGCTGGACCCACCCCGATTTTTTATTTTTTAAAAAATATTTTTTTTTATTTTTTTTATTTTTTTTATTTTTTAAAAAATAATAACAATAATTTTAATGTCCAAAACGGCGTCGTTTTGGACTGGGTGAGTGTTGTAGTTTTGAGGCCCAAAACGGTGTAGTTTTAACTTGGGGGTATAATAGGTATAAAAAGTCAAACCGTTTAATCTAACGTTGAAAACTAATAGAGGGGTCCAAAGTTAGAGCAAATGGAAGTTCAGGAGTCCAAAATGAGAGATTTGAAAGTTCAAGGGGGGTTTGTAAAATTGGGTGAAAGTTCAGGGGGCCTTACTGAAGTTTTCCCTTCTTTTAATTATTTACCACGTTGCAAATTTAATGTGTACCTTACAGGAGAGGATGAAGGAGCTACTACCTACTGACCCTGCTGCTATAAGATCTATAATTGAGGGCACCTGACGATGCGTACTCACAGACGATCGGCAATAAGCTTGAGTACATTGATCGGGTTCATCAGGTTGGTCCAAATATTCTACCTGTGCGCAGTAGCATACACTTCTATTATAAACCAGTCGCACTACGGTCACAAAGTCCGGAGAGCTCGAGAGTCTCACAAATGATAGAAGTTGTAGTTCAAGCTGAAAGGGAGAAGCACAAAGCGGAGATAGATGCTCTGTTAATGGCACAGCGAGAGCAGACAGTTGCGAAGCAAGCTGAAAAGGAGAAGCACAGGGCGGAGATAGATGCGCTGTTAGATGCACAACGACAACAATTTGCTGCGTAGTTATCTGAGAAAGAGGCCAATATTAATTTGATGTATGAGGCCCATTTTCATCAGCTTGAGTCCATGATACACTCAAGGTCCGCGTCCGAGATGACTCGAGTTAAGGATGTGCCAGACAAAGAGTCCCCAGCCCGTTTGGTGGTGGGATTGTCGATAGGGAGTGGATCAAGTAATGCAATTTTTTTTTTTTTTTTGGGTTTTCTTGAATATATGTCCTATACATACAAAGTGGTATATATATATATATATATATATATATGAAGTTGTTATGGTGCCATTTTTTGTGTTTAGCTTAGGATCCTGATAAGAAGGGTATATATTGGTTGCTGATTGTTTGTTTTATCATTTCCAGGTAATGCGGAGAGGTCATACAATGAGGAAGCTATTGACCTGAAATGAGCATTGTTTGTCAGTTTGTAGTTGGTAAACTTATAAATATTTTGTTCTTGTTTTGTTGATGTTTAACGTTATATGTAATTATGTCTATATTCGTGGTAACATATATAGTTTGGTTGTTTTGTGATTGACGTAGAAATTGCATGTTTGTGATACTTAATGGAACATGCATATTTGTGATTAATGTAGGAGTTCATATCATGAATAGTAAGTATTTTTTATGGATGATTAATGAATACTTCATTTAGGATTTAATGTGGTAGTTCGTTATATCAAGTATATTTTTGGTGGATGATTAACGTGGTAGTTCGTTCCATCAGGTATCGCTTCATGAATATATAGTTCGTTAAATGTGTATTAGGTCAACTCCGAAATTCTGCAATAAAAAATATTGTTTTTGATGTTCTAACTATTGATGATGATGATGATGAGATTTGTTATTATTTCTATTATTGAACTTTAGTATTGTTTTTGTTTCTAGTTTTGTTTTGTTATTATTTTAATATACACTTTGTAAGAGATAAATATTGCATCGATGATATTTGTTATTATTTCTAGTGGATGCACTTTTTGTTTTATTATAGTAATTAATGTCATTTTGATTAGTATATATGTTAAAGTTGTTATGGTTTCTTTTTTTGTGTTTGGCTTAGGATCTTGATAAGAAGGGTACGTATTGGGTGTTGATTGTTTGTTTTATCATTTTTAGGTAATGCAGAGAGGTCGTACACAATGAGGAAGCAATTGACCTGGAATGGGCTTTGTCTGTCAGTTTATAGTTGGTAAACTTAAAAATATTTTATTCTTGTTTTGTTGATATTTAACGTTACATGTAATTATGTCTAGATTCAGGGTAACAGATATAGTTTGGTTGTTTGTGATTTTTGTAGAAATTGCATATTTGTGATACTTGATGGAACTTGCATGTTTGTAATTAATGTGGAGGTTCATTTCATGAATAGTAAGTATTCTTGATGAATGATTAATGAAAAATTCGTTTAGGGTTTAATGTGGTAGATTGCTCCATCAAGTATATTTTTTTTATAGATGATTAACGTCATTTCATGAATATATAGTTCGTTAAATGTGTATTAGGTCAACTCCGAAATTCTGCAATAAAAAATAAATTCAAAATTGGCCTTTTAGAAAATGAAACAAAAAAATTCTGGTGAGAAAAGGAAAAAAAAAAAAAAACACCCTGATGACTTAATTTATTGACGTGGTAAAAGTACCACGTCAATAAATTTACTGACGTGGTAAAAGTACTACGTCACTAAATTTACTGACGTGGTAACACCCTGATGACTTAATTTATTGACGTGGTAAAAGTACCACGTCAATAAATTTACTGACGTGGTAAAAGTACTACGTCACTAAATTTACTGACGTGGTAAAAGTACCACGTCACTAAATTTACTGACGTGGTACTTTTACCAGGTCAGCAAATTTATTGATGTGGCAAAGAATGCCACGTCAATAAATTTATTGACATGGCACTGTTTGACACGTCAATAAATTTTACTGGCGTGGCAAATAGTAGCACGTCAGTAAATTTTGACGTACTAAACAGTGACACGTCTATAAAAAAAAGTTTACTAACTCTTACGTTTCTAACCTTCAACACACGTCATAAACACTATGCCAGAAAAGTTTTACGACGTGTCAGACACCATGACACGTCAGAAAACTCTAGTTAAAAATAATTATTATTTTGTAGTGTATATAGTACCCGACCATACAAAGAAAATAATTATTATATGTGGTTTCAAATTTTCTGCTGCTTGACTTGGCCGGAGATATTCTGGAAATGCATTCATGATATATAATGCATTAATTTCCACAAAATTTGGTCCCAATTTCCTAGCTGGCAAATATATATGTCCAACCACATTGAGCACTACATTATTGAACTGACATACATATATGAAAGACTTCTCAGTCCCTTAAGTATCCAACATTGTCCCAATCCTTGGACTTAGTCTCCTCGAATATGTATAATGTATTCATACATGCACATGCAAACACAAGTGTGTATATATATAATATTTCATTTGAATAATCCCAACTTCCTAGCAGCTGCAGGCATCTCCGACAACATTATTTAAACTAACTGATCAACTGATCACATGCATTAATTAAAAACTTCTCACCTTCCTTTGACTTAGTCCCCCGCGATGGGAAGAAGAATACATGGTGTGAATTCTTATGTTTCCAGGGAAATTGGCATTCAAAGGTGAGGCTAGCTTGCAGGGAAATTCCCATTAATCTTGAAAGTAATAGAAGCTCACCAGGCATTTGGATTCATTTAAATTATTTTTCCTACCTGGCAAAAGATAGCCAGTGACACTCATTTCTCACTTCTTGGTACTTGCCTGGAGTTCGTCGACTATTCATCCTAAAAGCTTAAGCTGATAAGAAGAGGTAAATTTAATCACTTAACCATTACTTTAACACTCACCCTCACATGTGGGCTCAAACTCACTTTTAATAGGTAAGGTCCAACACGTGAAATATTTAATTAAATTTGGGATGAATTAACAGAGTCAAGATTCGATCTCAGGACCTTTGGCTTTGATACCATGTTAAATTACCAGTTATCCTAAAAGTTTAAGCTGATAAGAAAAAGTAAATTTAATCACTTAACCATTACTTTAACACTTTCTGTCTGAATTCATCAAACAATCATAACTTCGGCTATAAAAATTCCCCATGGCTTCCAGCTTGCTCTCTATAGAGTATACCCTTTCGAGTTTTTGTACGTTTAGCAAGTGTTAATGGCGGCTGTTCAATCCCAAGGCGAGATCCCTCGTCAGGGACAAAATAACTTAGAAAAACTAGAGGCCATCAACAAAAAACAAGAAGAGCAAATCCAGAACTTAGAAACAAAAGCTATTCAGCTCACAAACTTGTATTTTGTGTTCCAAGGAGTCGTCCTCTCATCAATATCCTCGGCCTCACCAGTGAAATGTCATAACTGGTGGATTCCGTTTTGCCTCTCTTTCATTGCCGCCCTGTTGAACTTTATTTCTATTTTCAGCACGATCCATTATTTCTTGAAATGCAGCGAACAATTAGACCAAAACTATGTAGACATTCAAACGATGAGAAATTGCGGGATGACCACAGCTCAAGTAAATGCAGTGGAGCCAGGAAGTTCTCCAAGTGAAGAAGAAGGCATCACACAGCCGAGGGCAGACCCTGTTGAACAAGGGACGCGAAAGAAGCCTGACTGTTTTAATCAGAAGAAACGCCGGGTTCTTTGTTATGCAGCCATGGGGTTACTTTTAGGGTTCAGTGGCATTATACTCTACGCTTGCCGTGCACTTCTATGCGACAGTCCCAATGATAAATGCGTCAAACTTTGTTGATGCCGTCTGCTGGCTGGCTATCAAATTTGGAAAGTGTTGCAGGGTTAATTTTCGTGACAAAAAAGAATGTTTTTTGGGGTTGTCTAAACATTATTGCTGTTTCCATCTTTGTATTAGTTGTGAGTGAGATTTGTCTAAACGTTGCTGTTAATTTTCATGCATGCCATTGTATTGTTAGTATTGTCAATTGGGGTTCTGTAGTTTCTTGAAGCGTTTTGTGTGAGGAAGTTTATGAATCAAAATAAAAAGCAAATTTCAGTTTGCAGTACGTACAGATTCTAAAACTGATCATCTGATGATCACTTTTTCTTTTGGAAGCAAGCTATTGGCAATGTTTTTTTTTTTTTTTTTTTCTTACCTCTCTGATGTGGTGGTCTTGATTGAATAAGTCACAAAGTCCAACGATCTAGTCAATGAGAGTATTTTTCATGTCTACTTATTGATATATAGTCAACGAATTAGGTAATTCTTTGTGTGGTATATATGAAAAATTGTATTCATAAAAAAAGAATATTAGTCAATAAGTAATTTTCATGTCTACTTCCACTGTGTAGAGATGCAGTTTGTTGTATTAGCTATTCGTGTTGACTGGGGGAATTGAAGCAGTTTGTTGTAATATTTGTTATTCGTGCTGACTGGGAACATGGCGATTCAATATAAATGGAAACCTAATTAAGGTTTTTGTAGTAATATGATAAATTTTTATAGTAAATATAGATCGATATTGATAAATAAAAATTTTTCTTTCCATTTTTTAAGATGCAAAATGACTATATATTCACATTTTGCATTCAAGTTTTTCTAAATGAGTTGTGTTATTATTACAAATTTAAGTATTATTATTATTAATTAGCCGGGCTGCTTTCTCATTGTATTATATATATATATATATATATATGAGCATCTAACGTGCTATTCTATATTTGATATATATATATATATCCACATGATAAAAGCACATATGTGTACGAAATTATAGATAATTTACAAATGTTTCTATATATTGTATCCACACAATTGAGTGATGATATATTAACAAATGGAATTTCCAGGAAGCAAATGAGATGTACAGTAAAAGGTTTAAAATTATTGGGTAGGTCCTATAACTGTCCATTTCTAAAGATCTAGAAGACGTGCATATTGGTGAATAGTCATTGTCTAAAATCTCACCAAGCTGGGACTTTTATATGCAAGCAATGATTTTTACATATGAATTGGAAATGAGTTGACTTTTTGGTAAGTGATTACAATGATTTTTACTATTCATGTTTGCAACTCACCGGCCAGTCATGCTTCACTTACCCATTTTTAACTGCAATATTGGACAGTAATTCACATTAAAAAACTAAATCTACTCTCACACAAGGTCAGTTACTTCAAATTCAAACGGCCCATAATACTTCCAATTAAAAAGATCTCTATGAGAAGCAGGGATGCATACAAATCAACATGGCAATCTCATTAGAAAAAGAAAAAAAAAAAAAAAAAAAAAAAAGGCAATCTAAGTAATAACAAGTAATTCAGAGCTTATTTGGGACTTGTGTTTAGAAATAAAGTTTTTAAAGCAAAAAAGAACTTTAATTTTAGAAAAAAAAAATCATTTTGAAATTTTTCCCAAAGTATGTTTTGACTTTTTTTTAATTAAAAAAAAAATGGGTAAAGAAATATTTTTTGAATTTTTTTACCAAACGGATCAACTTTTTGTTTAGCATAACTTTTTATGAATTAAAAGCAACTTTTAAACTCCTTAACGTAATCTCAAACTTACAAGTATGACTAATTTCAAGATTCGGATAATTTTCACAATAATTGTAAATAAGCACTAACCACCCATCTAATTGAAACTAAGAATCAAAGACTTACCTTGAACTATTCAAACTAAAATACTCCCTTGCTACAAACTCAAATAGTCAATATTCACAGTAGTGGTCTTTGGTTTTGTTTTGGTTGCTCAGAAATGAAGAAACTTTTTGTAGCACCCTAAATATTAATTAGCGTTAAGAGTTCCTTAATAAAATAATATAAGATATTAGGGTTAATTAGTACGTAGCTACCCTTTCATATATTTATTTTTGGAAAATCTTCACTTACCCCTTAATTGTCATATATTTGGCAATGTTTCCTTTAAAGTTCTAAACCTTTCAATTTAATGTATCGAACTTTAATTTTTTTTCAATGTCCCCCTCCATTATAATTTTCTGTTAAATCCCAACAAAATTCTCAAAATACTTCCGTTTTTTTAAATTTTTTTTGCAAAGTTGAGGCATAGGTATTTTTGCAAATACCGTTAAATTCGGACCAACGCCTTAATCTTTTTTTTTTCTTTTCTTTTTTTCCTAAAACAAATGGGGGTATTGTAGGAATTTTGTTGGGATTTAATGGAAAATTCTAATGGATGGGAGACATTGAAAAAAATTCAAAGTTCGATACACTAATTGAGAGAAATTGAACTTTAGAATCTAAGATAGTAGATTCTAAATTATATGATATAAAACATTTTAGGAATATAATAATATGTTTGATACATTGAGTTACACTATATAACGATCCTAATGTTTAAGGGAGATTTAAGAACTCTACTGTATGTGGGTGGCTTTTTGTGACTTTTTTAATGTTTTTCCTAAACTTAAGGAAGAAAATCACATGTAAGAGAATTGCTATGAATGCTCTTAGTTTATAGGAGAATTGCTATGAATGCTCTTAGTCTAGTACTCATCGACCACCATTTAGCCCTCCCTAGCCCATGTAACGCTGGCCAAATTTCCTTCCCCCAGTTTCACGCCCAACTTTCCTTATCTATTATGGCTCTTCAAATGATTAAAAAACCCCCTACATTGGATTAGCCAAAAGAAAATGTAAAATAGATATTTGATTGGAAGAGCTAAAAAAAAAGCTAAATGTAACAGCACTTTTCAAGGGAGCTATTTTATTTTTCATTGTTTCTCACCTATTTTCTCTTTTTTCAAAATATTTTCCTACTTTTTCTCTGCATGTTCTCTTTTTCCCAAAGCTTTTTCTATTTTTCCTCTCACATGTTCTCTTTTTCCCAAAACTTTTATTGCTTTTAATAATATTTTAATAGAATAGATAGAAATATAGCTAATCGGATGTAGAGACATTTAAAAATGGCTTAGCTAAACTAGATAAAAGTGAGTTTTGAGATGCCATTTTACATAAAAATATGGCTCCTCCATTGGGAATGCCCTAATATAGTTATATAATCAAATTATTACTATTATTTTTTAAGTACAAAAAAAAAAAAAAAATTATACAACAAAGATTTAGAGCTTGTTTGGGATTGCGTTTAAGAGGCCTAAAAGTGCTTTTAACACTTCAAAAGTCTGTTTGAAGAAAAAAAAATACTTGTTTGGTAAAAAAATTAAAAGCACTTTTAAGGATCCAAAAAGCCTAAAAAGGCAAAAAAAAAACACTTTTGACAAAAGCTTGAAAATGAAGCTTTTGCCTAAAAGCTCTTTTTAACTTAAAAACTCTTTCTCAAACGCAATCTCAAATAGGCTTTTAGCCTTATTGTGTTTTTCCTAGTGGTGGAAGTCAGCTTCTAGAGCTAAACCACTCCAAATTTTTCTGTTCTCCTCGCACTCTTTCTGCTTTTGCTTTTCTCACAAATTTTATTTTATTATTTTAATACGTGGTGTTGTCAATAACAAGATTTTGAATTCGAGACCATCTTTATGTTTTTTTCCTAAATCCACCATTGGATGATCTCACCACAAATATTTCTTAATTTGGTGACATGTGAATAGTGAGTCATTAAAGAAAACGTCACTAAAATGCGACTTTAGTGATGTTTAAACGTCACTAGTTTATAATAATGACGTGTGAATAGTGCTATTATTCACGCGCGAATAGTGTTTCTATTCCCGCGCAAATAGTGACATGTGAATGGTAACACTATTTGCACATCACTACATGTACTAATCACGCGGGAATAGTGACATGTGAACAGTAAAACGTCTTATCATTTAAAAATAGTAGTGCCTAAAATTTGCGTTTAAAACAACCACACACACTAAAAATCTTCAAAAAATTTCTACTTTCACCCACACCCACACATAGGGGTGTAAGCGAGCTAATACAACTCGACAGCTCGCTTGATACCTGCTCGATTAAGCTCGACCCGAACTGAAGCTCGACACTGTACAAGCCCCCTTCTTACTGTTAAAATCGGCTCAATTAGTTAGTGATACATACCCAGCTCGCTCGATCAAACTTGACGGGGACTCGTGAGCTCGATTCGTTTAAGACTCGAACCGGCTCGTTAGCACGACTCGTTAGCTCGTTCATATATATATATATATATATATATATATAAATAATAGTTATATATATTTAAATATGTATGTTAGTAATTAAATCATATATGTTATATGAATTATTTAATATTTATGTATATGTATTAGTTGACATACTAACTAGTTAGATCATAAATGAACATATTATCTAGTTAATCAATATATATTAAGTAAATATAATTAAGTACATGTTACTCAATACTTCTATATATATTACTTATTTTATTATACATGTGTTATATATTAGTATTAACATACTAACTAGTAACTAGTTAGTTAATAAACTAACATATTAACCAAGTTAATATATATTAAATTACTAACTTAGTATAATCAACTATAGGTTATTTTGACAAAGAAAAAATTATATGCTACTTAATATTTGTATGACGATTATATATATGAATATATAATATACATACTTGTTAGTTAATATATAAGTTACTAACTTAGTAATATTACTAAGTAAGTTAACTATTTCCCTTTTACAAAAACAAAAATAAAGTAAGTTAATCAACACAAGTTACATAAATAGTAACTAATATGAAATATTATGACATATTGTTAAGTTGTTAACTAATTAAATCTATAACTATATTGAATAGTTAATATACAAGCAAATATTAACAAATTATATATATATATATATATATATATATATATATATATATATGACATAAGTTATAAGTATACAAGTTCATATTAATACAATAATTAAGTACTTAGAGACTTACTTCAGATGTATGTTATAAACTTATAAGTCCTTATAAATTATACTTATACATATATACAAACGCTTTTTTTTAACCATTTTCTCTTAATTTCTTAGTCATTTTTTAAACCATTGTTTTTTTACCAATTTTTAAACCGACTTTGTTTTTCACATACACAATTGTTTAACTATTTATTTCTTACTCAAAAAAGACGTAGTTTTGCACTTTTAAAAAGTAATGGGTTCATTAATGTTAAAAAATTATGTCTTAAAAAACTGTTTTAGCCTTTAAAAAAAATGGATTTGCGCCACATTTCGCAATTTATTAAAAAAAAAAAAACAAAAAATCAATAGTATTCAATTCATAGCATTAAGCCATTAAAAATTGAATTAATACTATGCTATCTAGTATCTTCGTATCTTCTTCAACCTTTACTTTTTGAAAGTCTCATAGTTCCAAAAAAAAAAAAAAATTAATCAATGATCCGAATTAAGATGGAAAGTCTCATTCGAAAATTATCCTCTTTTCCAATTTCATGATTTTCCAACTGATCATGGTTCAAGTCCTTAAATCGTTCCATAAAGGATCAGTAATAAAAAATGTTAATAAATTATAATTTACAAAAACTCACTCAGCCACTTGCATTAATATTTTTTTGAATATGTCATGAATTATTGAATTTTCATATATGAGGAGTATAACCAATTATTCACCAAGTATAAGCGTTAGATCAATTTTTAATGCAATATAACAAATTACTATTTAGATAGTGTTCAAAAAACAATTACTCTTTAGACAATATTTAAATAAATAATGTCCCATTTAAATAAATAAATAAATACAGATATTATTTTTTAATGGTATTACTAATAACTATTAACTTAATATTCCTTTTCTTTTAAATACTTTAATGTCATTAATTAATATAAACAGTTCCCATTATAGTAATTTTTTAAAAATACTACCAAGTTAATAATAGTTAATGCCAAAAAGCAAAACCGGTGCTAATTAAGGATTTATATTTAAATCACCTAAATTATCGTGATAACACACTAAAGCGTTCGATTTTTTTTATTAAATGTGAGCAGTTGATGAGTGATTGTGGGTTACAGTTATAAGGCATAAATTCACATGGAAATAATCTCATGTTCCGCATGTCCATCACAGCATAAAGATCCAACGATTTTCATTTAATCATCAACTAAGATCTTTTATTTACAGTTAGTATCAATCTTTTATATATATATGGTAGACTCGTGTTTTTTTTTTTTTTTTTTTTTTCATAAAATATAGTAGACTAGTTAGTATATATTCTAACATATGAAATTATTAATATTAGTTTTTTTTCAACATATTGAATTTTTTTAAAAATAAATTAAATTATAAACAATTAAGCAATTTATACTAACACAATTATAAATTAAATCTTTTTTTTTTCAACCCTAAGTCCATAATTGGATAATTATACTAAAAAGATAATTAAATTTAAACATTTAAAGTTATTAAACAATTTAAACCATTCTTTTTTTAAAAACAACAAAAAAAAAAAAACAAAATACAAAATACATTTAAAGCTTAGATCAGTGTGACATGTGTCAAGTGAGTGAGTTACAGCTATATTATATATATATATATATATATATATATATAGCACTTTGTATATTGGAATGCATACCGTTTGGCTAAGCATATGGTCCTCCATATATTTCAACGACTAGGATTTAATCAAAATTTGATATACATGCAGGATGATTGCATAGAATTACAAAGCGTAGATCTCACAATAACGTGTGTATAGGAGATTAAATTTTGAAGAAGTTTTTATTTTTGAATGGCTGACATGTGGGCTCGTGAGGGAGAAAATCCCTCATTTTTCGGTGTCAACCTGGCCGTAAGATTTTTTAATCTTCCAATCCTAACCATTTGTTTCATAATATTAAATATAGCTGTAAAACACTTTGTCTTAAGGAAAATATATGCTGCTTTAATTTTTCATAGGATCTCTTTATTTGATATAATCTGACAACTTAAAATCAATTAATAAATACTGAACGGTGAGGATCAACTTATATGTTGATTTTTTTTTTTTTTTTTTTTTTTGAAGGAACTTATATGTTGATTTTATATGTGAATACATGTAGGAAAAAAAAAAAGCAGAAACTCTGTCTCTCCTCGTGAATGACGTGAAGTGCTCACACAATTTTTGAAGTAATTAATGCACTGCATTCAATGCAATGGCTCCTCTTAACTTTTTTTTTTTTTTTTTGAAGGAAAATCATTCTTATCTCATTAATAGAAGAATTAAGAGCATTAAAACTCTTACAATCACAGAACATAACGTTCTGAAAGATCCTAGCCGAAGCTAAAAGATCAAAGTCGTAACTAAAAGATTACACATCAAAGACGCTAAACATCCGCTAACCTATAACTAATCTTCAATTGGAATAACAGATTTGCGCTAGGCAGACACAAACTAATGCATAAGTAGCTCTTATTCCTCGACCCTGAGATCAAAAGGACCCCATGCCGACACACATCCTCCTGAACCCGAAAGCCAGGATATCGTTCACATCCACAACCCCAGGGGTCTGGACCAAAATAACAAGCGAGGAGATCAAGAAAGAGGACATGGCCTTATTACAAGCAGCAAGAAAAACAAGAAAAATACAGGGAAAATCAAAGCAATACAACTAAAAATTTAAAAATAGGAGCACACTAAGCAGATGATAGCAGCTGGAAGAAAAGCCGATCGCGTGCTTGTCGGAAGTCGATGCGTAGATGGCGTTGGAAGCACATCGCGGTGGGGACGTGTGAAAAGACCCAGCAGAAGACAGTAAACGGCAAAGCTGGCACGGAGGAGATCGGCGGCACACTCAAAGAAATTGGGGAGAAGTTTGAGTGAATCCCCCATGAGCGGCACCCACAAAGTGTGCCCAAACAAACACCTAGCAAGAAAAAATAAACAAGCAAACAAAGAACAACAACATGGAAAAGAAAGCGAAATCCAAAAACAAACACAAAAAAAGAAAAGAAACACAGATCGGGGAAGAGAGGGGGGGAAGGAAAATGGGGAAGGGAGAGGGGAACAGATCAAAGAAAGAGAGGGGGAAAGAGGGGAGGGGGGGAGGGGGAGAAACCCCTCCCCCTCTGTGCAGCACTTCCTTAAGCTCTGCTAGGGTTTTTTTCCCGATTGGCTCCTCTTAACTACTTGTTATAAAAGAAAGGAAATTCAACAGTTTGATTTTCATTCTAGGGTTTCTAGCATTTGATCTAATGGCTTCTAAGTCATCTAAACAAATTGGTTTTGAGATTCTAAAGGGTTTCAAAACCCTTTTCACCAAGTTAGAACCAGACAGCCAAAAAATAATACAGAAGAGAAAGATTACCTATTCCATCTCGCCGCCATTTCTCTGATTTTGTGTCTTTCTCTCCTCACACATGCCAATGGAAGAGGCAAACAAAACTCTTGATCTGATTGATATGTTACTCATCATCGCCATTCGTCATTTGGTTTATTTGGGCGTGGATGTTTCTTGTTTCCCCATTTGGCTAGTCGCTCTCAATTTTCTTCTACACAAAATTAAAAGGAAGAGCATTATGAATGGTTTGAATTGAGAACCCCCACAACATCTCTCAATGTTGGGGTTATCCCACATCAGTTGTGGAATTGGCTAGTGGTCATTTTATAAGTGTGAGGGAAAGCCTCACCTCTTGAGAGCTAGCGTTTTAGGGTTGAGATAGGCCCAAGACCACCCAACACTGGAATCAGAGCCCAGATTTACCAACAAGTCTCAGCCCAATAGTCCATAGGAGAAATGGGTTGTCGCTGCTTCGACTCAAGGCTCGATGTGTAAGGGAGAGATTGTTAGGGTTATCCCACATTAGTTGTGGGAGGGGCTGGTGGTCATTTTATAAGTGTGAGGAAAAACCTCACCTCTTGAGCTAGCTTTTGGGGTTGAGATAGGCCCAAGACCACCCAACACTTGGTTCTTCAAGAAGACTTCAAGCTATAGTTATGTTAAATTTTTCCTTTGATTTTCATATCATTTTATTTCTAGTTGGAGTTCAATTTTTAGTATATCTAAGCTCGAATGTTAATGTGATTTTTTGCTTTTTAATCTTTCAGGGACAACTGTTAAATTTTTTCTTCTTTGATCCTAATTGTGGAATCTGCAATTGTAAGCCACAACCCGCACCCAGATACAACAACATACTGACTTTGTCACTCTAAGGTTATTTTCATTTGTTAAGAAATTTGTAGTTGTTTTAATGTATGAACTGAAATTTTGAAAGTGGGTTTTGGTCAAATCTTTAAAATTTCTTGATTGATGCCTGTCTTTTTTGTTCAAGTTCTTGTTTGAAATTCGTACATAGTTTTAATTTTTATTATTATGTTTCTGAAATCGGTGGGATGATGTTCTTGAATTATTTCTGATGTCAATTCGACTACATGTTTCTGGAATCTGTTAGAATTATTCCTTTTTTATTTGGGTCCAAGAAGTTGTTTTACATAATTTTGAGAGAACGAATATCAATTTGTAATGTCTTTCTAATCTGTTTTTTCATTAGGAACTAGGATGTAATGATATTTTATATTCTTATCAGACCTAGTTATTCGAATATATGTTCTAACATTTATCTTTAACCATTTATGCTATGATTCTACTTTGATTTTTGTTAAATGATTTATGCTTTGGTTTATGCTCATATTAATGATTTCTACTATGATTTATGCTGAATGATTTATGTTTTGGTTTATGCTCTGATTTATGCTTAATGTTTATGCTTTTTGGTTCATATTGTGAGTCAATTTTTGGTTCATCTTCTAACCCTATCTTTTTCTAATAATACATACTATAATATCTTAAAAGAGATGGAGAAGGAAGATGTGAACAACCTTGAACCAGTTGGGGTAGAAGAGTATGAAAACGAGGATTCATTTGGTATTAGTAATGATGTTATTGTTGCTAACCCAAAAAAAATTGGGGACCCAGTTATAGATTCTACCATTAATGAAGTTGTCAATCAAGAAGATCCATTGGATGCTTATCAAAAAAAGAAGAGGGCGAAGACTTCTAAGGTTTGGAAAGATTGTACTAAGGTGAAAATAAACGGTGTGAACAAGCACCAATGAAATTGGTGTAAAAAGACATTCATCATATCCAAATCAAGTTGTACAAGTACGCTTGGTAGGCACTTGAGAAATTGTTTGTCATTCAATGGTGCCAAGAATAAGCAAAAGCTTTTGATAATTGATGGTAAGGAGGTTGATGGTGTGGGTACAATCTCTAATTTTAGCTATGATCAAAGGAAGTCAAAAGAGATGTGCTCCCGTATGATGATGTTTCATGAGTACCTTTTTGCACTTGTGGAGCATGTTATGTTTAATCAGTTTGTTAAGACGCTAACACCCTATCAGGAAAGAATTACTCGGGCTACTGCAAAGAAAGATTGTTCTACCACTTACAACAATGAGAAGCGAAAATTGAAGACTTTGTTGAAAGGGGTTCACAAAGTTAACATCACAACCAACATGTGGACTTCACGTCAAAAGTCTTCATATATGGTTGTAACTTGTCATTACATTGATTCCGAGTGGCGTCTAAATAGGTGTGTGCTGAATTTTTTCAATGTTCCGCCATCACACTCCGGGTATTTTATCGCAGATGCACTATAGAAAAGTTTTCAAAAATGGGGTATTGAGAATAAAATATCTTCAATCACGGTTGACAATGCAAAACCGAATGATATAGCAATGAAGACCTTAAGAGATGTATTTAATTTGAGAAAGACTTTACCCGTTGATGGTAAATTGTTTCATGTGAAATTTGCTTAAATTTGCTAAAATTGCAAAGCGATTGAAATTGCCTTCCAAGAAATTATTCTTGGATGTACCCACTCGGTGGAATAGTACATATTTGATGTTGGTTGCAGCACTTGAGTTCAAAGAGGCATTTCCCATGTATTCATATAAGGATTCTTGTTTTCAATGGTTGCCATTAGATGAAGATTGGGAAAAAATTGAGAATGTGTGCCAACTATTGGGGGTCTTGAACCAAGTAACAAACATTGTATCGGGAAGTGGCTACCCTACTTCCAACTTATTCCTCCCTCAAGTGTGGAGCATGAAAGACATCTTGAGTACAAAGTGTAAAGATCCGAATGAGCACATTCAATCAATGGCAAGTAAAATGAATGTGAAGTTTGAGAAGTATTGGGGAAAGGTCAACTTACTAATGGGAGTTGCTGCTTTGTTGGACCCAAGGTATAAGATGACTTTGATACGATTTTGCTACCCTATAATCTACCGAGATGAGAATGCTAAAACAAATATCGATCGTCTCAGTTCAGTTTTGAATGAGTTGTATAATGACTATGTTATAGAATATAACTCAAGTGTTATGGAACAAAATTTACAATGCGATGCTCCAGAGAGCTCTTCAAGTATTGGTTCAGTTAGTGCGGCCAATGTCACTACAAAAATGGTGTGAATTTTTGACTAGGAGCTTTTGACGTGTCAATGGTATTGACACGTCAAAATGGGTTTTTAACGTGCGGCTTTTGACGTTTTTCAACAGTTAAAACGGGGGGTGTCAAAAATTTCAGATTTTTGACGTGTCTACAGTGCCACGTCAAAAGTTTTTGACGTTTGAACACAGCCATGTCAGAAATTTTTTTTTTGACGTGGCAGTGTGTAGCACGTCAAAAATTTATACATGCATTTTTTGACGAGTCACGCCGTTTGACACGTCAATATATATATATATATATATATATATATATATAATAAGAAATGACAATTCTAATATTCCTGATTACAATATTCCAATACAATAATTCAAATTCCAATATTCCAATATTTCTAATATCCAAATCTGATTTCAATATCCAATACATAATCCACATACATAATCCAATACATAATCCACATAATCCAATAATCCAATCCACATAATCCAATATCCAATACATAATTCAATACATAATCCAATATCCAATACATAATCCAAAACCCAATACAATATCCAATACAATATCCAATATCTAATACATAATCCAATATCCAACACATATTCCAATATCAAATACATAATCCAATATCCAATACATATTTCAGTATCCAATATATAATCCAATATCCACTACATAATCCAATATCTAATACATAATCCAATATCCAATCCAATACAATATCCAATCCAATACAATATCCTATCCAATCCAATATCCAATCCAATCCAATCCAATATCCTATCAAATCCAATCCAACATTCAAGTTTATATATCCAATATCCAAGTTTATATATTCAATATCCAATATATATATCCAATATCCAATAATATATATCAAATATCCAATATATATATATCCAATATCCAATATCCAATAATATATATCCAATATTCAATACATATCCAATATCTAATACATATCAAATTTTCAATACATTCAATACGTATGAAATTCCAACACAACTTCATTAAACAAAATTCCAACACACATACTACATTGCAACACAAAACATAACAAAACA
This sequence comes from Corylus avellana, assembly GCF_965113065.1. Classification (NCBI taxonomy): domain Eukaryota; kingdom Viridiplantae; phylum Streptophyta; class Magnoliopsida; order Fagales; family Betulaceae; genus Corylus; species Corylus avellana. The sequence goes on from NC_142492.1 coordinate 12,861,104, forward strand.
TATATATACATCGAAAACACGTTCCAACACAAGGCAAAACAAATATACAATAAAACACTTCTGGACTATCTACTAGAAATAAGTTCCAATTAGTCTCAACAAACATATAGTTTGATCGAACTATATACAAAACAATAAACAATAGTATGTATATAGAACTTAACGAACAGTGACGATAAACGACATGTGGCGCCCAACTCAAGACAGTCATCCCCCAACTCTTAATCTGTATTACTTGCAAATGAGTTGTGAACCAATAATAATCAATACAAAAATTCAAAATTAGTCTATACAGTGATGCAAATATACGTTAGTTCTAAAATGGACCGCTGTAACTAGGGGTTTCTAACAGTTAACAATTGTTACAAAAATAACATAAAATATATCATTACCTCTGTGGGGCGCAGATCCAGACGTCGACCCGAACATGGCCTCGATTTGGCAGAAACGGGCCTCAATCATAGCATCTTTCTCTGCTATCTGGGCTTTTTGTTCTTCAATCTGCCTCGCCATCTCATCCATTGCACGTCTTTGTTGTGCTCGCTCTTCTTCCATCACATGTCTTTGTTGTGCCCGCTCCTCTTCAAGTTCTCTAATTCTATCCGTCATTTGTGAGAACGAGGAGCTTCAAGATTTTTGAGACTGTGTCTGGGACTGTGTATAGTACGAATGTATGCTGCCCCGCACCGGCAGCACATTCGGACCCACCTGGCGGACCCTGCTAGCATACTCAGGCTTATTTCCGTGCGTCTGAGCATACGCGTCATCAGGTGTCCACCGTAACGTCCCTTCTGTCACGGTCTTAGTATTTGCTGGGTCAATGGGCATCAATTCCCTCATCCTCTCCTGTACATTAAAAAACAAGTTAGTATCTCGTATAAGGAACGTTAATCATAAATAATTTATCAAAATATATATGCTTGAGTACTTATGCATCTCTCCTTGACCACTTCATTTGGATAGCCATCACCCTTCTTTGTGTGAGTCGTGATGTAACTTTGCGCTCGAGTCGGAGCAGTGCCCAAGGATAAGGTCTGCATAGAAAAAAAAAATCAATACAACAAAAAAAAAAAATTAGGAAAAACATAGACCTAAACAACCAATTTTATATATATATACCTCTTGATATGTCGCCCTAGCAAAGCTCATTGACCTGGTGCAGTGAGGTGTGTTGTTTTTTGCTCGCAATGTCTTCATCTTGGCAGCAAACTCCTACATGCATATCACTCTTAAAATGTCAAGCCTAACACAATTACAATTAATGAAACTAAACAATTACAATTAATTCCACTACACTCCGGACCTACCTGATTCTTCAGGTCGCACCATTTCACCAACAAGACATTCAAGTCATCGGCGTTGTATTCCCTAACGGTAGCCTCACCCATTCTCGCCTTCACTGCGTCTGGAGTATCGCCCGGCATGATTTTTAACGAGCGTTTTACAGAGTGTCTCCAACTCTTCAGCTTCACGCCCATGTCTCTGAACGCGTCTCTTTTAATCACCTCGAGATCGTACTCAGGCGGCATGTAGAACTCAGTCTGCATAAGTTGAAAAAATTAGGCGTATAATTTCACACATTAACAACGTTTAAAATATTGAAATACACGTGCAAAAATAGGAGAAAAAATTTAACCATACCATCAAGGCGTCCCATACATCTTCCTTCGCACGGGGAGGTACATCCGCTTATTCATCCCGTAGCCTAACATAATTCTTGGCCCTTATGACGTTGCCGGTCGACCTTACGAATTTCATCCTGCTAAATCCTACGGGCTGCCACGCCTTATTGTACTCGCACACGACTTTTTGCCCAAGGGGACCTCCCACGTCTTGTTCGATGGTGGGATGTCCACCACCTGAAATTGGGTGTTCTTGTCTCGCCCGATGCCTAACACATTAATAATTGCAAATGTTAATTATTTGGAATTTAATAGTAACTACATAAATTTTATACGTATTCAATATGGGTGTTTGAAGCATATATACTTACTTATTGTCCGGAGCTGGCGAATGCCCAACACTTTTGGAGGATCATCGGGCTCCGAGTCACCTGAGCCATCATCCACGTGCTCCCCATAGTATTGTGTCTCGCTGTCATCCGGCTGTGATGGCTCACTGTATGGGATACTTGAGTTCAACTCGGGGGGGAACAACCGCTCTACCTCACCATGTGCACATAGCCCCATCTCACTCATGGTAGGTATCGGAGTACCAAGATCATATGAGGCCTCCGTGTGAAACGGAACCTGCTGAGACCTTTCCCCATGCTTAGGAAGTAAGAGTCTATACCCTTGGTCGTCTATATGTAGGGACCCCCGTCGTCTACTCTTTCCCCTCGTACTCATGTCAACCTACGAAACACATAACATACCCAATTAATTATGTATATAATAGATAAAATATGCACCACAATAACAAATCAATGTAGAAAGAAATAACATTAAACATGTCAAATAATGTGAACTATATATATTATTACAGTAAATTTTTTTTAACCACATACAGATCTAAGTCTTGTCGGATGTAGTCAATGTCATCCTGCGGATCCACTTCATTGTTTTCGTTTTTTATGATATTTACATAATCTAAATTTGTAAAACCTAAATTAATTTTTTTTATATATGGGGACCCTAAATAAATTAGATATAGCTAGCTAGGTTAAATGTTGGTTTTCTTTTTTCCGTTTATTATAACATTTATGCATTTGTATGGGAAGTGTAGATAAAATAAATCCAACAACCTATGTTAGTTGTTTCTTACTTTCTTTTTTCGATCTTAGCATTTACATACTTATTCTAAATTTACAAAATCTAATCATAAATTAATGACCAAAATAGATATGCATTTCTTATTTGTGTATTTTATTTTTATTTTTATTTTTTTTGTTACGATAATGTGCAAAAGCAAAACCTACACAAAATATGGGTCTAAATGTAAATGCAAAATCCTGTACAAAAAACTAATTTCAAACTATGAGGGTACGTTTGCATGCATGCATGCAAATACATTAAACAATATTTTCACCATATACAAAACATATATGTCAAACAAGTAATACATAACATATATCTTAAGCAAATAAATTAATTAGCTAACATGTTAAAAGAATTTGCTAATATAACTACATCAACAATATATAATAATATACACTGTAAATTGCATATTTATATAAATAAATAAATAAATAAATTAGTTTATATATATATATTAAATCAAGTATATATAGACCTGATTTTTGAGAGTCGATCGGAGAATGCGTGGTCGCCGGAGGGAGCAGCGGCGGTGACGGGCGCCGGTGAGAGAGAGAACCACCGAGAGAGAGAGACAACATGAAAAGAGGCTTGGAGAATGGCCGGGCTAAGAGAGAGGACGCGGGTGAGAGAAATGTTGCAGAGGGCTGATCGAGAAAAAAAAATGGCAAATGATTTGGGTCTACAGCTTGAGTTGCGCGGGGGAGAGAAAGAAAGAGAGGGAAGAAGAAAGAAGAAAGAAGAAAGAAAGAATAAAAAATGAAAAGAAAGGGAAGGTAGCTGGAGGACGCGCCTTCTCGAGGAGAGTCTTGACGTGCCACACGTGGCACGTCAAGAAGCTTCTTGACATGCCACATGTGGCACGTCCAGAGCTTTTTGACGTGCCATGTAACTCTTGACGTGCCACATGGCACGTCAAAAGCTCTTGATGTGCCACATGGCACGTCGAGAACTCATGTGGCACGTCAAAACTTCTTGACGTGTCCACATGTGACACGTTAAGAGCATTTTTTTAATTTTTCAATACTTTAAAATTTTAAAACTTTAAAATTTTAATTTATATCATTTATTTACTTAATTTATATCATTTATTATATCATTTTTTCTCTTATATAACACATTATCCATACAATATACTTAAAACTAATTAGAGAATAAACAAATTAATATTCTAGATGTACAGATAATAAAATTCATTTGTTTAATTAATTAATTAATTAATATTACTAGCTAGAATGATTTATGCATGATAATTTCATATCATATATGAATGAAATGTTTGATTCATATGCATGTAATAATATTAATTGTACAATAGTATATGATTATAATACTAGCTAATTGGCATGCATGTGATATATACGTATATACCAATTAATTTATACTAATATGATAAAATTAATTTTTCATACCAATTCAAATCTTAATTTTTTACAACCTAATTAATTTTAATTATAGTTAATTAAAATTTTTGACGTGTCTAATAATGACATGTGACATGTCAAACAATACCAACTTAAATTTTTAAAGTTTTAAATTTTAATATATATAATTTATTTATTCTATTATATGATCATTTTTTCATCTTATATAACACATGCATTATCCATACAATATACTTAAAACTAATTAGAGAGTAAGTAATTTAATATTCTAGATATTAATATTACTAGACTGATTTATGCATGATAATTAATATCATATTCAAATTAATATTAATGAAATGGTTGATTATATTAATTAATTGGTATACAATAGTATGATTATGCATGCATATGATAATTAATATCATATATATGCATGATAATTTTCTGGCATACATTAATATACAGTATGATTATGTTTAGTGTAATTGGTATATATATATATATATATATATATATATATATATATGTGATATTAATTGTCATGCATGTGATATATATGTATACATATATACCAATTAATTTATACTAATATGATAAATTAAATCACTACATTATTTTTTTTAATACATATATACCTAATTAATTGTAAATTTTCAAAAAGTTTTTGACGTGTCAAAATCTAACACGTCAAAAATGTTTTTTTTGACGTGTCTACTTTGACACGTCAAAATTTATTGACATGGCAAATATAAGTTACTGTTTGCCATGTCAATAAACTGCATGTTTTTTGTAGTGTGTCCAAAGTGGTGTGGATTTGTATGACTCATTTGTCCGAAGCGCTGAAACATTGCAGCAGCCTATTAAAAGAGAATTGCAAGTATATTTGGAGGAAAATGTACTCATTTGTGAAAAGGGTGTGAAGTTTAATGCATTAGGTTGGTGGAAAGCAAATGCACTTAAGTATCGCATTCTGTCTATTTTGACCAAGGATGTATTGTCAACTCCAATTACCACTGTGAGTTCAGAGTCCATATTTAGTGCTGTGGAAGGATAATTAATCCTTACAGAGCTTCATTATCTCCAAAAACTGTGCAAATGTTAGCATGTGGGGTAGATTGGCTCAGGGCATTACATGGGCTAAAAAAGAATAGTGATGTAAGTATTAATTATGTTTTGTGGAAATTGTTATTTTCATTTGAAGTTACAAGGTACTGCCCATATTTTTCTAATTCTATTTTTTTTTTTACCTTAGGTGGATGACATTGAGGAGATTACCTTATCAATGATACTATAACTCTTTACTTTTGTTACTATCAGACAAATTGTTAAATAAGTTTTAAAACTATTTTCAATTTGTAATATAAATGCATTGCTGCCACTATGTATTTGGTTAGGGAATTTTGATGGACAATATGATTTTCCGCTAGGTATGTAGGAAAGTTGCTTAAAGGACAGACAGTTGGAGTCATTGGTGGTGGTCGTATTGGATCTACTTATGCCAGAATGATGGTAATTCCTTATTTTCTAAAATTTCAAATTGAATTTGTTAAATCCTTATGTCAATTTGCCTCACCGAGTTGAATATGTTGGATGCCTAATGGCTAAGTTGATTAGTCCAGCAATCATCCATCAGAAGTTATCATACTTGATTGTTAGAAATGATTACTTTGAGTCGTGGGTTTTTGTAGCATTTATAGTGGAGAAAGTTTATCATATATTTGTGTGCTGTTAACATAAAAAAGCCAAGGTATCATAGATACCTGTCTTTTTGCAATCTGTTGTATAACACAACATTAGGACAAGTATTAAATGATTTATGCTTTGGAAATCATACTAATTAAAAATTTCCCCAATCCTTCAAGTCTTTTTACTTCTTACTTTTGGAAGGTTTTCATTTTGATGTTGTCAAGTTTTCTTCCCTGCTGATCTATACAATTTTTGAGTTGATTGTGACTGTGACTAATTAACTTTGAATTAGAATGTATTTTGCTATGCTGATGGGAGTATATTTGTTCTACCATAACAGATTGAATAGCTCAAGATGAACCTAATTTACTATGATCTTTACCAGCCCACACACCTATAAAAGTTTGTTACAAGCATGTCTTAGTCAACCATTGATGTCAATAAGCTCTATATTCCTTTAGGCTCATGATTATATTATATGTTTCTGAATTGTAGCTTATGCTGAGTTCCTAAAAGCCAATGCCCAAAGGTGAAAAACCAGTGACATGGAAAAGAGCTGCGTCCATGGAAGAGGTTCTCCGAGAGACAGATGTGGTAGGAATCAATGCTTAGAATTTAATGAGCTTTCATTATCTGAAGTTGGATTTTAGGTTTCAGTAAAATCTTATGTGTTTGGCGTTCTCTGTAGATAAGTCTTCATCCAGTCTTGGAGAAAACCACTTAATTATCAACTGGTCAACAACGAAAGACTCGCAATAATAAAGAAGTCAGATCTAAACGAACATTTTCTTTTTTGAGGTAACCTCCACACCTTTTGCCTCTTGAAATTAGGTTCAAAAGTTATCTTCAAGTGAATCAAGTCATATATAATTCCATCTATCATTGTTGTTGTATTAGGATGAGCCCTATATGAAAACATGGGCTTGTTGGCATGAAGAATGCGATTGTGGTACCTCACATTGCTTCTGCTATAATTCCAAGGTAATATTGATGGAGTGATCTTTTACATATTTAATGGTTGATTATTTATTGGATTTATCTTTTTCATCCAAAATACTATACATTCTAGGTCTTTTTTTTTTCTTTTTTTTTTAATGTGAGGGGGGGGGGGGGGAGTGCTTAGCCTACTTAGGATTGGTCTCATCACTAGAACAGATTTATTAGTCTGATAAGCTCTGTAAATTTGGCTCCATCTAATTTAGTTGCTTGACATTTGATTTGTAATTTATAATTTGTAATTTGTAATTTGTAATTTGTAATTTGTAACTGGTGTAGACTATACTGGTTGTAATGTACCAATACCATCAATGGAAATGCCTTGGATTTTTTTAGTACATAAATTGAAGGCTTAGCCTTGAATTTATAGGATTTGGATTACATGCAGTTATTTTAATAATAGCATGTATGTTGTAGTTGAATCAACGGTCAAGATTGAATTTCTCAAAAATTTCTTTTCATTTTCTCTCTCCTATTAAATGCTTTTAAAAGTAAGTCAACTTTAAAATTCAATTTTGATCGTTGATTCAACTACAGCATACATGCTGTTATTTTAATAACAACATATAAGCCGGATCCGAATTTATAAGATTTTATTTGTAAATTGTAATTGTTTAGAAGGGTTAAGTGAATGATAAAAGAAATTGTAATTGTAAATTTGTTTGGTTTTACTTTTTGACCGTTTTGTAATGAATATGGGGCTAATGGCATTTGGTTAGTTGTTGTTTGATTTTTATTGTTTTTATTTCTAAATTCCAACTGTGAAACTCAGTTTTGAAAATTGGAATTGAATTTTTAAGAATTTAATTTCACGATTTTTTTTTTCATTTTTCGTTTCTTTTTTAATATTTAAATGAGCCGAGCGAGCCGAGCGCCCGATAAGACACTAGGCTCGGGTTGCGACGAGCTCAAGTTTGAGCTCGCACATGATTTTAATTTTAGCGAGTCGGGCCGAGCCCACCATTTAGGGCTTGTCACGAGCCCGAGCCGAGCTCTGCTCGTCTGCACAGTACATGTGAGCCGGTCCTGGACATCCCTAACTCGCCCGAGCTCAGCTCGTTTACAGCCCTATTCCTACCCTCTAGGCCCCTGGCCTCCTATGCGGCATATATATATATATATATATAGTAATTTAACATGGCATCAAAGCCAAATGTTTTGGGATCGAACCTATTAAAAGTGATCAGTTTGAGCCCATACGTGAGGTGTTAACGTAATGATTAAGTGATTAAATTTACTTTTTCCTATTAACTTAAGCTTTTGAAATAAGTGGTAATGTAACAATATATGTATATATATTGTTAAATTACCACTTATTTCAAAAGCTTAAGTTAATATATATATATATATATAAAAGCACGTGTATATATATATACCTACAATATTTCATATGAAAGCATTTCCAAATAATCTCAAAGTTTAGCAACAGAAAATTTGAATAATCCCAACTTCCTAACTGGCATATATATGTCCAAAAACGTTGAACAGTACTAGTACATTATTAAACTGGCATGCATTAAAAACTTCGCAGTCCCATAAGTATCCAAGACTGTCCCAATCCTTGGTGTCAGTCCCCACAATTCATATATATATATATATATATAAGCACGTATGTATATATATACCTACAATATTTCATATGAAAGCATTTCCAAATAATTTCAAAGTCGAGCAACAGAAAATTTGAATAATCCCAACTTCCTCGCTGGCATATATGTCCAACAACATTGAACAGTAGCACATGATTAAACTGGCATGCGCGCATTAAAGATTTCCCAGTCCCATAAGTATCCAAGACTGTCTCAATCCTTGGACTCAGTCCCCCGCCAATTCACACACACACACACACACACACACACATATATATATATATATATATATATATCTATATCATTAAAATTAAAAACTTCGCCATCTCATCAAAGTCGTGCGAGCGACATAAAATTTGAATAATCCCAACTACCTTGTCCAACAACATTGAACACTATATTTAAATTAAAAAACATGCATTAATTAAAGACTTGTCACTCGCCTTGGACTTAGTCCCCCGCGATGGGAAGAAGAATATGGCTGAATTTGACATATATGTAATGTGAATTCTTATGTTTCCAGGGATATTTCTACTAATTTTGAAAAAACAAATAGAAATTATTGACCATGCATGCATTTGGATTCATTTAAATTATTCTTTCTTAGCGAAAGATGGTGAAACTCATTGGTCACTTCTTGGTACTTACCTGGAGTTTGTAGACATCTTTCTGTCTGAATTCATCAAACAATCATAACTTAATTCGGCTATAAAAATTCCCCCATAGCTACCTTACTCTCTATAGAGTATACCCTTTCAAGTTTGTGTTAATGGCGGATCAAGTCCAAGGTGAAATCCCTCCTCATGTCCAAAGTGACAAAGAAAAACTAGATGATATCAACAAAAAGCAAGAAAAGCAAATCCAGAGTTTAGAAACAAAAGCTATTCAGCTCATCAACTTATATTTTGTGCTCCAAGGAGTCATCCTCTCATCAATATCATCGGCCTCACCAATAAAATGTCATCACTGGTGGATTCCCTTTTGCCTGTCCATCATTGCCGCCCTGCTCAACTTGGTTTCTGTTTACGGCACCGTCCGCTATTTCTTGACATGTAGCGAAGAATTAGACAAAAACTATGAAGACGTTCAAATGATAATGCGACGGCGTAGGACAACAGAAGACGGCGGAGGTCAAGTAAGTGATGTGCAGCTCCAAAGCTCTCAAAATCAACAAGAAGGCGACGAGAATAGACCGAGGCCTGACCCTTTTAAACAGAGGACACGCCGGGTTCTTTGTTTTGCAGCCATGGGGTTGCTTTTAGGGTTCAGTGCCATTATACTTTATGGTTGCCATGCAATTCTCTGTGACACTCCCAATGATAAATGCGTCAAATTTTGTTGATGCTGACAGCTGGCTGGCTATTAAATTTGGAAAGTGTTGCAGGCTTAATTTTCATGCATTTTTTGTGACAAAAAAGAATTTTTTTTAGGGTTGTCTAAACATTATTGCTGTTTCCATCTTTATATTGTGAGTGATTTGCTTAAATGTTGCTGTTAATTTTCATGCACGTTATTGTATTGTTAGTATTGTCAATTGGGGTTCTGTAGTTTCTTGAGGCGTTTTGTGTGATGAAGTTTATGAATCAAAATAAAAAGCAAATTTCAGTTTTCAGTATTGAGATCTGATCACTTTTTCTTTTTGAATGCAACTATTATATCGATAGACCATGCACACGTATTTGTATTGTTAGTGATTGTCAATTGGGGTTTTGTTGCAGGGGTTAAACTGGGTGATAAGCCTTTCTTGAGGCTTTTTGTGTGATGACATATATGAATCAAAATAATAAGCAAATTTCAGTTTGCTGATTCTGAAAGTGAGATCTGATCACTTTTTTCTTTTGGAATGCAGCTATGGAACTTTTTTTTTGCCGGCATACTTTGCAATTGTGCCTCTATGATCTTGTGGTCATGATTGAAAAAGTCACAATGTTCAGCGAATTAATTAGTTTATAATTATTTTTTAGGAGAATTTTTTTGGGGATTTTGGGAAAAATCGCAGGTTAAGTTGATGATAATTTGGAGACATTTGCCCCTAAAAACCCACGTGTAGGGCACGAGGGCCTTCTTCCGTCAGAGAAAACGGATTTTGTTAATGAAATGGCTACATTGACAATTGCATAAACTTGGTGGGGTAAATTACCAATTTTTAGACATTGGAGACAAAATAATAATAATAATAAAAAAAAAAAAGAGTACAACTTCGAAGGGTAACATATATTTTTCCCTTCTTTTTTTAATGCCTACTTCCGTGTTACTCTTGCTATCTTGGTGTTATGCTTCCATAGACACCACTACGATTTTTACTTGTTTATCATAAGAAAAATTCGGCATGTTATATAATATCTTTCACTTACTTTCCAAACTCTAAATGTTCTTTCAATGGTGTATCTAAGTGATGAATGTGTATATGATTAAAAATTTCATGTACGCCCCTCGGTTGGCTTCCGCAAGGAAAGTCTAGAAGATAATGCATCTCCTCTTTGTATGGCCTCGTGTATTCCTTCATGTGAGGATATCGTGTGTTTACAAAATAATATTTATTTATCTGCATAAAATATATGAATAATGAATAGAAGTGGTAAAAAGAAAAAGAAAAAAAAAAAAAACATATATTTGTGAAAAATAAGAGAATTGGTTTAGAAAGACAAAGAGCTTCACAAAAACATGAGTTGCTCTAGCCATATGACTCTTCTATATATTTAGGAGAAATACAACAGTTCAATTTTTTCTATGGAAAAATCCTAACGGTAACACTAGATAATATTGGAAAGTTCATATTACAAAGGTTAAGCAATCTTTTCTTGGTCCATGTCTGTAGCATTGAAGTCTCCAACGGTCACTTGAGCAAACATAGGAATATCTTTGTCTAGGTCCTCTATATATGGGATGTTTACAACAGCTGGGTCCACCCTTTCTAAACACATCCCCTTGAGTTGAAGTCTTCAATGATACATTTGAAATATTATAGGAATATCTTGTCTAAGTCCACTAGGTATGGAATATTTGCAATGGCTAGTTCCACACTTCCTAAACCAATTAATCTTTTCTCCATAATTCTTGGTGAAGCTCAATCTGTAATGGATTCTTTTGATACTTTTGCTTTATCACGCCCCATCAAACTGGAGGGCGGCAGAGGCAGAACTTCAAGCTTCATTTGAAGAGTATGAAAGTGGTCCTTAGGGAGTGTCTTTGTGAGAACATCAGCCACCTATAAAGCAGAGGGGACATATCGGGTAATAAGAGCACCAGCAGCAACTTTTTCGTGAACATAGTGAATATCAAGCTCAATATGTTTGGTGCGAGCATGAAAAACTTGATTCATTGTCATATGAAGGGCACTAATACTGTCACAAAATAATGTAGGAGGAAGCTGTAGTGTAAGACCGATATCACGGAGCAAATAAGTAATCCAAGTGATTTTAGCTACAGTGGAGGCCATGGCTCAGTATTTAGCTTCAGCACTTGACTGAGAAACTGTGGGCTGCTTCTTGGAAGTCCAAGAGATACAGTTTGAGCTCAAATAAATAGAATAGCCAGTTGTAGATCGTCGCGTGTTAGGGCACCCAACCCAATCAACATCAGAAAAACCATAGAGATTAAGGGATGAGCGGGATAGTAGTCTTATTCCATAATGCAACGTACCTTGGAGATAACGCAAGATGCATTTGACACCTTGAAGATGAGACAATCTAGGTAAATGCATAAATTGACAAACAAGATTGACAGCATATGTGAGATTAGGCCAAGTCAATGTGAGATATTGTAGAGCACTAACAAAACTACGAAAATATGTGGCATTAACAAGAGAGTCATCCTTACTGTGCAGCTTAAGCTTTTGAGCAAGAGGAGTGCCAATAGGGTTGCAACAAGACATGGATGCCTTGGAAAGAATATCATGAGCATACTTTTGTTGGGAGAGGAATAGGCCGCCAGAAAAGGGAATAACTTCAATACCCAAGAAAAAATGTAGAGGTCCTAAGTCTTTCATGCAAAATTATGTGCTTAACTGAGAAATGAGGTTAGTCAAAAGAGAAGATTGATTACTAGTAACAATTATATCATCAACATAAACCAAAAGGAGAATGAGAGTAGAATGAGTTCGAAAAATAAATAATGATGAATCAACTCTACTACATGTGAAACCAAGGTGTAAGAGAAAAGAGCTAAAACGATCAAACCATGCGCGAGGTGCTTGTTTGAGTCCATAAATAGCCTTCCAAAGGCGACATACATGAGAGGGAAAAGTAGGATTAGAAAATCCAGGAGGTTGTTCCATGTAGACAACCTCTTTAAGATGTCCATGCAAGAAGGCATTTTTAACGTCCAATTGCCGAATGGGCCAACCATGAGTAACAGCTAGGGAAAGGACAAGCCGTATAGTAGTTAGTTTAATAACAGGACTAAAGGTTTCAGTGGAATCTATACCTTCCAATTGACTGTAACCTTTGGCAACAAACCTGGCTTTAAAACGCTCAAGAGAGCAATCAGATTTGAGTTTAGTTTTGAAGACCCATTTGGAGCCCACGATATTCATAGAATCGTGACGAGGAACAAGATCCCAGGTGTGTTTGTGATGAAGAGCAATTAGCTTATCTCGCATAGCTTGGAGCCATTTAGGACTTTGTAGAGCTGAAGAGACATCACAAGGTTCCAAGGGAGATGGTGAGCGTGAACTGACTAAGCCATGGTGTGTACGAGCTTTATGTCGAGTGATCATCAAATGGATATTGAGAGATGACGAGCCTCTAGTTCATGATTCCATAGGAATTTGAGGCAAATCAATATATAATTCGCCTGGGTGAACAGAGATTGATGAAGGGAGCACTTGAGTATTGTATGATGAATTGTCCGTAAGCTGAGAATTTTTAGGTGAGGGGACTGTTTGAGCATCGATGCTTTCATCTGTGTTGACAGCTGGAGAAGATTCATCTTGGTTGTTTGCAACGGTTGGAGCATTTTGGCTGTTTTCATTCGGATGACTGCTACAAGGATCTAAGACTCTAGCTGATGAGTTGATGATGTCTGGTTCACTAGAGGCATCTTGGATGACGTCTGGTTCTTTGGAAGCAACTTGGATATCTTCTGGTTCTCTAGAGGCAGCTTGGATGTCGTGGGTGTTATCATTCAGTGGAGCATTCTGGTTGTCGCAAACATGAGTAATTGTGGAGTCCATGTAGGGGTGTCAAAAATTACCGGGAAACCGGAACCGAAATCGGGAAACCGGGGACCCGATTCCGGTTCTGGTTTGAAAAATCCAAAAACCGGGTCTTATTTTATTAAATAATATTTATATATTATTATATTATATATATATATATATATATATATATATATATATATATATATATATATATATATATAATTCTTTTATGCTTTTTTTTTGTAATTAGGTCTCTAGTTCTCACTTATCCAGTTCTCCTCTCCCCAGACTCCCCTAAGTCCCCTTCGGCCTTCATCTTCTTTTCTCTAATCATGCTGCTAGCCCTCCTCTTCTCCATTTTCATTTTTCTCCTCTAGTCCTAAGTCCTCTTCTTCATTTCACTTCTCCATTTCTTGTTTCCCCCTCTGCATTTCAAACATTTCCCACAAGTCACACCCATTTAGCCTCTCTCTTTCAGTCTTTCTCCGTTTCTCGCTTCACCTCCCTTTCTCGCTTCATCTCCATCTCTCTCTCCGTCAGGCGTCAGCCGAGCAATGAGCACTAGCAGCCAGGTCTGGACTTTTTATTTATGGGTTTCTTTGATATTTTCTCTGTTGATCTATGGAAATTTTTTTGTTTTTCTTGGTTTTAGTGGATACGATTTAATCTACTCTACTTTTTAATTTTAGTGTTCATTACTTCATTTACATCATTACATGCATGTTCATTAAATTTGTGATGGGCTTGTTTAATTTGGGGTGCTGCAATTTCGGATTTGGTGGGAGTGGGACGATGAGCAGTTTTGGCCGATTATTTTGCTAAGTTGAAATTTTTAGACAGTCTGTTTGGAGAGTAGGAAAAATGGGAAACAAAGAAATATATTATTTATATACATATATATTTATTGTTGGTAGTTTATCTAAACAATATTTGATGGAATTCTGATGTTGGGTTTATTGGGTTGATTGTAGTATTTATTGTTGGTAGTTTATATTTATTGTTGTAATATTTATATATATTGTTCACTTTAGTGTATAACATCTAAACACTTTTAATAGATGGAGGAGACAAATAGTCCTAGTATGCAATTGGAATGTGACAATTCTGGAACCAATCCAACTTCATCTACAAATACCTTGCAATCACAAACGAACCTATCCAGAAACCATTGGTGAATCAGTCTGTTGTATGGGATCACTTCAAAAAAATAGAACCAGTTGATAAGAACAACCCTAAGGCAATGTGCAATTATTGCAATAAGGTGTTAGGGTGTCACTGGAAAAATGGTACTTCAGGCATGATGAGTCACCTTACCACTAGATGTCCGACCTCTCCACTTAGAAAATCAAATATACCCAAAGGTCAAACTTTGTTGCAAATGCCACTTAAGAATACAATAGAAGGCAATCAAGGAGTAGGATTTGTGAAGTATGATCCGATTTATTTAAGAAATTTGTTTGTGCGGCATTTCATCAAAGAGGAGTTGCCTTTTAGGCATGTGGAGAGTGATGGGTTTAGAGAATTGATGAATGGAATTGAACCAAGGTTCATTGTACCAAGTCACAATACTCTCCAAAAAGATTGCATGAAACTATATGAAGAAGAAAAACTTAAGTTGAAAAATGTTTTGAGCAGTAAAAGGGTTTGCGTAATTACTGATACATGGACATCTCTTCAAAATTTGAACTGCATGGTTGTTACCACTACCTTCATAGATTATGATTGGATAATGCATAAGAAAATAATCAAATTTGGCATGATTTCTAGTCATATAGGTGATGATCTTGGAAAATTGTGGAGAGTACAATGATGGAGTGGGGGATTAATATTTTGTTCTCAATTACTGTTGATAATGCTACAAACAATGATGCGATGCTCAAGTTTATGATAAAGAGGTTGAAGAACAAGCATTATTCTATTTTGGGATGTAAGTTTCTTCATGTGCAGTGTGCCGCTCATATTTTAAATCTTGTTGTAACTGAAGGGTTGAAAGGATTGGGTGCTTGTGTTTCTACTATAAGGAATGTAGTGAAATTTGTAAGGTCCTCACCGGTGAGAATGGCAAAGTTTAAATCATGTATAGAGCTAGAAAAGATTACATGTACGAAGATGGTATGTCTAGATGTTCAAACAAGATGGAATTCTACGTACTTAATGTTGAGCTCCGTTGAGAAATATGAAAAAGTTTTTGCCCTACTTGAGGAGGATGAGGGTAAGCATTTTGTTGCTCCTAGCTCAATTGAGTGGGAAACTGCTAGGCTATTTGTGAGGTTTTTGAAATCTTTTTATGATGCCACATTGAAGTTCTCTAGTTCAAAAAATGTCACCTCCAACTCATATTTCATTCAACTTTGTATTATTCAAAATACTTTGAATGATAGTATTTGTAGTGATAATCCTATCCTTAGTTCAATGAGTTTTGATATGAAAACAAAGTATGATAAGTATTGGGAGACGGTGGAGAGGATTAACTTATTGTTGTATGTGGCATTTGTTCTTGGCCCACGTTACAAGATGAAGGGGTTAGTATTTTGGTTGAGAAGATGCAATGAAGCTGATTGGGCGAAATTTATCGAGGAGAGTGTGGACGCCCTCTTGAACCGTTTGTGGGATCAATACAATTTGTTTCATGGGGAGGATGGGTTATCTAACTCTGATGTAGGTATACAAAGTTCAACTCCTACTTTTTCAAATGTTGATGATGAAGACTTGGAGGATCAAGATGTGAAATATTTGAAGGTGTTCTCCCAACACCAAGAAGAGACTGAATCGGAGTATAAGTCGGAGGTGGAACGATATTTGTCTGATCGGTGTGAAGCAGCAACTCAAGATTTTAATATCTTACTTTGGTGGAAAGTTAATGCATCCAAATATCCTATTCTCGCCGAGGTAGCCCGTGATGTATTAGCTATTCCTATTTCCACTGTTCCATCTGAGTCTGCCTTCAGCAATAGATGACGTATATTAGATTCATTTAGGAGTTCATTATCTCCACTTAGAGCATTCCCAGCAACTACCCGATCATTTTCCCTAAATTTAAGGATCCAAACTACTTTTTACTTCCCTATGTCAATATACACCCCAATAGCTTCCTCAAATGCTTCCCTATATCATTAAAATATTATTTTTTTATTTTACCTTTTTTATATTTTATTCCTTTAATTTATACTTTCTCTCTCTCCCTCATATTTTCTTCTTCTTTCTTCCGACAGTAGCCATTTCTTCTTCCCTGTGATTTCGCCCTTTTCTTCTCAAATGGTTCAAGTTTGTGTCTTCTATTTCTTTTCCGATTTGTGTCTACGATTTCTTCTCCGATCTGCGATTTCTTCTCTGATTTGCGTCAAGTTTGAGGACTCAGAGCGTACGTTTATAGATGAAAATCTAATCGTGAACAAGGACGGGATTCAGATCGTCTCTCAAACCGAAGTTGAAGCAGTAAGATTTGATGTTTTGGTTTCAGTCTCTGATTTGCGATTTGCATTTTCTCCTCTGATTCACCATGTTCATTCCCTCTCTTCTCCTCTGAAACCTCAAGAAACCCTCCACCTTCTTTGATATTGTTGCTGGCCATTGGAAATGAGTTGACAAAATCAGAGGTCTCTTTTGAGATTAAGCTTGCAAAGTGGGTCAGGGAAGGCCTCTCTTCTCTTTCTGCGTTTGCTTGAACGGAGAAGAAGAACAGAAAATGCCGGGGGAAAGAAGAGGAAGACGAAGAGAGAAGAGAGGAGAGAGAGCGCATCAGTTTTATCAATATAATATTCATTCGGGTTGCTACAGTGGAGCCCAAAACATTGGGTTCCACTGTAGTGGCTGATGGTTTAAGGAAGCATATGGGGAGTCTGCTGTGAGTGGTTTTTTGCGATTTTTTTTGACATTTTCCCTAAATTTAGGGAACAGACCCCCTTATAGGGAGTCTACTGGGAGTGCTCTTACAGTTGAGGCCTTGATTTGCACACAAGACTGGTTAAAGAGCTGCCCAAATAACATTGAGGAGTTACAGAAGTTTATGGGAATGGAAAGCTATGATGTGCCTGGTAACTAAATGATTATAAATTCATTACTTTTTATCATTTACTATGTTTTCATAGTTTGACATTTTATATATTATGATATTAAAATGCCATGATTTTAATATTAACCATTCTAGCTAGAAGATTTCTAAAACTCGTGTGACATGATGGATGATTTGATGATTTTTGAAGCTTGCGTAATATTGTCTTTGTAATATGTTTGTGGACTATTTTTATTCTGAGTGTATTTCTTTTGGTTGGTAGATTATTTAAATACTTGTTTTATTTTTGATTTTTTTTGGGTTTTGAATTGTTGTAGTAAGGGGGTATTTATTTCTTGTGCATGTTGGTTTGTTTACATACTTATTTTTACTTTTTATTGTTTTAATGTTTTCTTTATGTACCTAATTTAAAATGATTTTTAGGGTATTTTAAAAAAAGACAAAAAGATTAATAGATTTTTTTTTTAAAAAAAAGAGCTAACTTATGAAAAAAAAAAAAAAAAAAAAAGGGATTATTTTAGGCCCAATACCTAAAATAAGCCCCAAAAACTAATTTTCTTAAAAAACCGATTACCGGACCTGGTAAAACCGGAACCGGCTGGGAATCGGGACCCCGTTTACCGGGGGTCCCGATTCAAGTTCGGTTTTGGCCAAAAATCGGGATACCGAATCGGGTTGACACCCCTAAGTCCATGGGTTGTTGAAAAATAAAAGATGAGCCCCCAAGTTTTGGTGATGAGACAACATCCATTTGTGGTGTGGGGTCACCACGTGATTGCCCAGGGGTGACATTTGAGAGCCCAGAAGATGAAGACTGGAAAAATCCATCTACAAGTTCTGAAAATGTAGAAAAAATACTATTTTGTTGTGCAGGAGAAAACAACAATTTTTGGTCAATGTAAGGAAATATTTTTTTGTCAAAAATAACATGGTAAGACAAATAGACTCTCTTCGAGGGTGGATGAAGGCATCTATAGCCTTTGTGCATAGGACTATATCCAAGAAACACACAAGGGTAGGATTTTGGAGTGAACTTGTTTTTGGCATAGTCACGTAAATAAAGAAAACACCTACATCCAAAAACCTTTAGAGAGTTATAGTTAGGATGAATGCCATGTAATTTAAATAATGGTGTCTCCATTTGGAGAATTGAGGATGGCAGTCGATTGATGAGATATACAACAGTCATGAAGGCATCAACCCAAAAATGCTTGGGTAACTGTGCATGAAAAAACATTGTTAATCCAGTCTCGACAATGTGCCTGTGCTTTCGTTCAGCAACGCCATTTTGTTCGAGTGTTCCTGGACAAGAAACATGTCGGATAATACCATTTGTTTCAAAGGGAGACAAAAAATCCTTTAATTCAAATTCACCACCTCCATCACACTAAAAAATTTTAATTTTGGACCCAAATTGATTTTCTACCATACGTTGAAAAATGAGGAAGCTATTGAAAAAATCATATTTTTTTTTTTCAATGGATATAGCCAAGTATATCTAGTATGTCGTCAACAAAAAGCACATAATATTTGTAATTTTGAATAGAGGCAATTGGGGCTAGTCCCCATAAATCACAGTGAATTTTTGTGAGAGGAGCATATTCAATTTTATTATGCAGAGGAAAAGGGAGACGGCAACTTTTTCCCATTTGACAACTATTACATATAGTTTGAGATTTTAACCAACTACAAACATCAATAATTTGTTTAAGAGCTAAATTATGTAAAAGCTTAGAATGAGAGTGGCCAAGCCTCTAGTGCCAAAGAGTTTCAGGTGCTCGTCCAAATTTTATTCCTGCCAAAGCCGTAATTGCTCCCCCTTCATGAAGTGCATATAAGCCACCTTGCTTATGCCTTGTTGCCAGGATTAGTCCTGTAATTCTGTCCTTGATCTTAAAACTAGAGAAATGAATTCAATAGCACATGAAAGATCTTTAGTTAATTTACTAACAGAAATTAAATTTTTCTTAATATCAGGCACAACAAGCACATCTTGAAGTTCTAATTTTCCATGAGAAGAGTTTAGTGCAGTGGTACCAATATGAGAAATAGGCAACAATGAACCATCACCAACCATCACGTGATCATTTCCAATGTAAGATTGAGGATTATTAAGATTACCTGGATTGGAGGTCATGTGAGAATTTGCTTTGGTGTCGATATACCAATTTGGATCAGAATCGTGTGGGTCAGATATCCTAGTTGCAGCCAAAGCTTGAGAGAGATTTTAATTAGTATCATAGGAATAGTCATACCGATACCAACACTTTGTCGCGATGTGTCCAATGTGTCCATAAATTTGACATTGAGGTGTTGAATGAGATTGTTGTTGATTTGGTCGTGAAAAATCCGATTGAGATGATTGATTTTTTTGTTGTGCAGAACAACCAACAATATTATTGTTGGGAAAAGGTGCATATGACTGATTTATTCCACGAGTGACACCACGTGCACAATGAGTGGAAGCTTGATTTGCTGGAGGAAATCCACGTCCTCGAGAGTTGAAAGAGAACCCTGGATTTCTACCTCGATTCGATCCACAACCCCTTACACCATTTCGTTGACCAAAAAATGCAAAATTGGGATTGGGATTTGGATTAAATCCCTCTTTCTCTTCATTAGTCACAGAACCATATCTCATGTCATAGCCTTGTAAAGCTATGACGAACTGACTAAATGTGTTTAATGGAGGTTTAGACAGCATGGTTGTGACGAATACATCATATTTTTTGCCAAGACAATGAGACAGTTGCACAGTCTTGTCTTCATCAGAAATTGGTTTCTTTATGGCTGCAAGATTATCACAAATAGATTTAAAAGAAGTGAGATAATTACCTAAGTCGACTCTGGTTTGGGCATCTGAAATTGGCGTTTTAACTGAACTTCTCTTTCTTTGGTTGCTTGAAGATAGGTTTCTTCAAGACAACACCACATTTCACGTGCGGTATTTTGGCCAACAACGTGTTCGAGAGCTTCTTCTGACAATGTTCCTGTAATCCAACTGCATAGCAGCAAAACTGTGGATTGCCATTCTTCATACTTAGGATTGGGTACTTCTTTATTTGACTCATCTGTAGTTGTTGCCTTGGGTGGACCATCGGTAAGATGATTCACCAATTTGAGATTTTGGATTAATGGAAAAATGGTCATTCGCCGCACAAGAAAATTTTTGGAGTTGAGTTTAGGTGGGACAGCTGTGATAAGGTTATGAAGATTGAGCATAGAGAGTGTGAAGGATGTTGATGATTGAGCCATTTGTCTAGACGTGTCAAGAGCTTCAGGGCTCTGATACCATGAGAAAAATAAGAGAATTGGTTTAGAAAGACAAAGAGCTTCTCGAAAACATGAGTTGCTCTAGCCATATGACTCTTCTATATATTTAGGAGAAATACAATGGTACAATTTTTTTCTATGGAAAATTCCTTACGGTAACACTAGATAATATTGGAAAGTTCATATTACAAAGGGTAAGCAATCTTCTCTTGGTCCACATCTATAGCATTGAAGTCTCCAACGGTCACTTGAGCAAACATAGGAATATATTTGTCTAGGTCCTCTATAAATGGGATGTTTGCAACAGCTGGGTCCACCCTTTCTAAACACATCCACATGAGTTGAAGTCTTCAACGGTACGTTGAGAAATTATAGGAATATCTTGTCTAAGTCCACCAGGTATGGAATATTTGCAATAGATAGCTCCACACTTCCTAAACCAATTAATCTCTTCTCCATAATTCTTGTTGAAGCTCAATCAATAGTGGATTCTTTTGATACTTTTGCTTTATCAATATTTATCATGTATACTTCATAATTGTTATCCTTATTATATACAAATCTCTAGGTGGGTGTGAAATCCCAATTCCTCTTTTTTAATAGCTTCCAAAAAAAATACATATATTATATAAAAGGGCTTCGTAACATGATTTTTAGAGAGCTAAGACAAAAGCCATTTCATACTTTAAGCCTAGCCTTTTGATTTGTTTGTGAGCCAAAAGCGATATCTTTGTTGTGAGCTTCTATTTATAAATCTCTTGGAGTTGATTTTGATCAAACCACATATTTCACCATCAACATTCTTTCAGCCTTATTGGAGTTCCAGTAAAGAAGATCAAATAGAATAATTGTTTAGAGGTTTTGGAAGAACTATTATGGTAGCAGGCTAGTGATTCACTAGTTTGGTACAATGAAGTGTCATCTACAAATGTTTTGATGTAAAATTCTCATTCTTATATAGTGGATTAATTTATTGGGTTTGGTTGTCCGTCAATGTTTTACTTTGAAGAGTTCCTCAAATGGTTTCACTTCATTAATAAAATATGTTGTCGATGTGTGATTACCTAGCTGCATAACTATTTATACCCCCACCCTCCCAGGTGAGTGTTTGGGAAACCGTTTTTTCAAAACCAATAGAAAGAGAAGAATTTTAAAGAAAAAATGAGTTCACATCACACACAAGATAAGTTGGTATATTTTTACCTGCTGAATCATGAACTCAACAGTAAAATTACCAACTATATTTCTCTCAAAAATTACAAGAAGAATTATAAGACTTGATAAATTTCCGCAGCCAGAATTCAGATATTTCCCATTTTATGGCTTATGTAAAAGTTAAGCGTTGTAAATGGTATTAGAGCTACCTAGTAACACCATGTAGCACTAAGACACTACATGATATGGGCTTTGCAACCACGTCAAGGATTTGAGTGGGGCAGATTGTGATACCTCATAAAGTTAATCTCACATTGGATAAGTGAATTGCCCATGTCCATTCACTCACACGTATATGTTGGATCTTCTTACCCTATACGACCCACTTAGACCACTCGGCCTTGCCTACTGATCGAAATTCACTGAGTCCAATTTAGTAAGCCAATAAAACTTTCGGTCCAAGTTGGCCAATTGTCGGCCCAGTCATTGACCCTTATCGGCCCATATTAGCAGCCTTGGTGGCCTAGTTATATGATCATCGAGCCAATGTTATCACTTTGTTGTCACCTGAAACCACAAGGTCATTGTGCGACTTGGCTTATAACTGGTCACCCTTTGTCCTATTTCACTATCGGCAACCACCTATCCCATCGCCGACCACACTTAGTCCAAATTGGCGAACCCATTTAACCCGAGTAATTCTATAAGTTCCTCTTGTGCCACTTTTGTATTCCTCCAAAAATAAGGTAGCTTTTAAAATCACAATTTAATCAAAATCGATTAGTTATAAATTACAAGCCCAATGATGATTTTAAGAGCCACATCATTCTTAGATGGAAATAAGAGTAACTTCTAGCATTACTCACTTAGCCCAACCTACCGGCCTGATTTCATTGCCTAGTTTCACACCCAAATTTCCTTTGGCGTCATCCCTAATTCTGACCCATAATTCAAATTGACATCTAAATTTCCACTCCTACTACACATGACCTGTAATGCTGAAATTCTTATTCTTCCACACCATATCTATTTTAGCCTTAACGAAAAAAAAAAAAAAAAAAAAAAACTACCTTAACAAGAAGGATGACAATTATTTTTCTTTCCTCCACCTTGAGTTTGATGTAGAAGTTAGAATATACACAGTATTTTCAAGATTTGCCTTGATGCATTTTTTCTTTTAAATGTGTACCATAATTATTGGTGCATGTGTAAATAAATCTCTATCATTTTATTACCTTTTTAAGTCTACCTCACTGTTGTGCAAATATCTACCTAAATTAATAGGCAAATAATTGTACATTTTACCCAAAAGTGCACAAGGTCAACATAGTAGTATATGATGCAAGTACGGGATCATTCCCATGAGGATTGCTAAATTTTGCTTAAAATAAATTCCAAAAGTAAAATAAAACAAAGATTGATAATAATAAAAAGGTAGGGCTTTGATATCCACTACTAATTATATTTAGATAATATAACAATATGCCAATGTTTTGATTATGTTATGTATATCTAATATTTGTCAACCTAAGGGCATGGGTGTATACTCCTCAAGCTATAGGTTTTCCCTAAGCAAAGAGTTAGGCATGAGTGTATACTCTTAACTCTTTTCTTTCTTAAATGATTTAGCATGGGTATATACTAAGTTGTTCTTTAAGAAAGCATAATACTGTGGAAATCAACAAACACATGAGGCCAAGGGTATGGGGGAATACCCTCGGTTCCCCATGTTGATTAACCCAAGAATCCGATGTGGATTTCTTTTGTTACTTTTATTAAACGCAGGACTCGGTCATCCAAATGATTTAACTAACTAGTCCATACCACATGCATATGTTGATTAGGAAAACATATATGAGGAATTCATGAAAGCAGAAATTAATCAAGTTAAATATCATAACATGATCATCACAAAGGCGCCGATATTTAATATTAACTAAACATAACTAGGGCTTCAATCTTGCCCTACTAAATAAATTAGTTACACATGAGTTTGAAGTTAAACATCTTCATAAATAAAATAGAAAGGAAAAGAATAAACTCGAAACTTGAACTTAAAGAGCTTCAATTCTTCTCCTTGGAAATTGTGTATATTCTAAAGGTTTAAGGGTCTATTTATAAGCCTAAGGAATACTCTAGAAACCCTA
Organism: Corylus avellana; assembly: GCF_965113065.1. Lineage (NCBI taxonomy): Eukaryota > Viridiplantae > Streptophyta > Magnoliopsida > Fagales > Betulaceae > Corylus > Corylus avellana. The sequence goes on from NC_142492.1 coordinate 12,885,222, forward strand.
AAAATCGTAGGGTTTGAGCCCTAGTTTGCACAAAGTTACAAAATCCTAGAAATTACACTTTCCATATCAAGGCTGGCGGCTGACTTGCTCATCAGGCACGGGTGCGCTTGATCGCAGCCTGTGTGCGATCGATCGCAGGACTGCGATCGATCCTCTTGTGCTGGGCGTTCGATCACAGGTGCCTTACGCTCGTGGTCTTCGCCTGTAGTGCGCTCAATCGCAGCTCCCCTGCGATCGATCGCACTACCAGTGTCTCCAATTTTCTTTAAAATCGCTATTTAAGTCTGAAACTTCTGAGATTGCTTCATTTTCTTCCAATGACCTACAAAAACAAAGAAAACACATAAAAGAACTAAAATGGCATAAATTAACCAATACTAAAGGATTAACACATGTAAGTTAAGGGCTAAAATATGAATATTTTGGCATTTAACACATCCCTAAACTTACATATTGCTAGTCCATTCGCAATACAAAACTAAAAACAATGTGAAAAACAGAAAACAAAAAGATAAATCCATCTTTCATGGGATATACGATTGTATTTAGCATATGCAACAAGCCTTTGAAACCCCTAGGAATTCCCTAGTGGACGAGTGAAGTCTCGTGAGGGTTTTCCAGGAATGATACCCACAAACATCATCCACAGTTCATGTTATTCCAAAAAAATTAAAGTATCACTTCAAGATCATGATTTTCATTCATTAACAAGCTTAAAAAAAATAAACTCCATCTTCACAATGAATTGGAATGTCAAAGTTCAATTACTTACAAAGGACATGCTAAAATATCGCAAGTTTGAAAACAGTGTAAAGTGAACTAGCACAAAATTATGAAGCTTCCGAGTATTTCCAATGTACAATGTCTCCATATCTCAAAGTTCACTGAAATCCCTACTAGAATGAACAACAATGGCATATTTCTTTTTCTTATTCTTATCTTTTTTTTTTTCTTTTTTTTTTTTCTTTTTTTTTTTAAGTTAGATGGTGCAATGTTTGGTTCTTTTAAGCTTTCTAATTGACCTATGTAACGAGTGTTAAGTCAATGACTCCCTAACTAGATGATTTTAGGGCATTAGGTGTAGAGACACCCCTAGGATTTATTAACTCGAGTCAAAAAGGCTACGAAACCAAACTAACCATGACATCAATCAAATCAAAAAATTTCACCTTTTGATGTGAACACTCAATGCTTTGAGGCAAAAGGTCCAGTTACTCAGTGAAAAGCTTATCAATGATCATATATATATATTGCGTATATATATGCCAAAGTATCCATCTAATAAATCATCAAGTTTCACCTTAGACATAAAAACACACACATCAGATTTTCATGTCATACCCCACAAATTATGTGCTAATGTGCTTGTGTATGATCAGATCAAACATGTGAATTCTCAACTGTCTTAAGCAAGTAACCAAACTGAAAAACTCAATTATCAGATCATGTGTTAAGAATTTTAAGCTCACCAATGAAATCAAATCACAATTTTTAAGATCATCCAAAATTTTAAGACAAACATAAACATGCATATTTATTATTATTTTTTCATAAACAATAAAAATAAAAATAAAATAGAGCTGGGACAAAGTGTGTGTAAAGTGTCTCCCATACCCCCAAACTTAAATTACACATTGTCCCCAATGTGTCTATAACAAGGAAAGAATTTACCTGGGAGATGGACGAACTGTTTGGAATAGTATGGCTCATAGCACACCCCTAAACTTGAATTGAAGCACACTTGTCCCTGCAAAACACTAAAGTAACAAAGAAAAACAAAACGAAAATAAAAAATAAAAACAAAACAAAATAAAATAAAAATAAAACAAACAAACAAACAAACAAACAAACAAAATAAAAAGGATATGTTGTAGGGTGCCTCCCATGAGCGCTAAGTTTAATGTCTTCAGCCAGACTGTGGCACTTTAAACTTGAAGCACCAGTCTTTTCTTCTCTTGCACCAAAGAGAATGAATTCTTCCTATTGCAAGACGCCTTCGAATGTCTATGGATTGAGGATGACCACTTTGAGTTTTCTCCAACAGTTTCTCATCCGAGTGGGAATCATGAACTGGATAATACTCAGGGAATTCATCTATATTGATGTCCTCAAATTGCTCATCACATAACCCCAACAGACTTCTCTCTTGGATTCTTAGTAATTTGGGAATAGGAGCTGATGTTGAAGAAGTCTTAGTGCTCTCTTCCTTTTTCCGATGTAGCTCCTCTAGAACCTCAGTTTGCTCATCTTCTTCTTCCACCATGTTATTCTTAGGAGTGGAATCCAATAAGGCCTTAGCTTGCTCATGTGTCATGTCAAGGTCCAGATCAAATTTATATTGAGCAAAGTGCTCTTCCAATGGATCCTCCAGACTTGGCTCACTAAACATCTCAACTTGCTTGAGGAACTTGTCAAGATCCAAGTCAAACTCAAATTGATCAAAATGCTCATTCAATGGATCCTCAAGACTTGTCTCATTAGAAGTCTCAGCACACTCAAGTAGCTTGTCAAGGTCAAGGTCACCTCCAAATTCATCGAAGCACTCTCCCAAAGGATCCTTAAGACTTGGCTCATTAGAAGTTTCAGCATACTCAAGTAGCTTGTCCAGGTCTAGGTCACCTCCAATTTGATCAAAACGCTCTCCCATCGGATCCTCAAGACTTGGCTCATAAAACCTCTCCTCAACAGTTTCTTCATTCCCAGGTGTGGTGGTTGTTTGCTCATGATAGTAAGTGCACTCATCCTCCATGTAGTGCTCATTAGAATTGGCCACCAACTAACTTTGACACCCTTCTTCTTCTTCTTCTTCTTTAAGTATATCTGATATTTGCTTGTAGTGATCTTCTGTCTTGGCCATGGTGGATTGCAACTGTCAATTATTGGCCTTGCTGTGGGTAAGAAAAACTGACAATGTTTCTTCTAAACTAGCATGTGCTTCTTCTAACGCAGAATTCTTTAGAGGAGGTGTCTCTTCTTGGTATTGTTGAGGTGGAGAGGAATATGAATAGTCATATATGGGAGATGGTTCCTCTTCATGAGCTATTATCTTGAAAATGGATTGCCTCAGACTGGACAAAGACATGAATATGATTAACCATAGAACTATGGAGATGACTCTTCTTCATGATAGCAATTACTCTCTTCCTCCATATAATGTCCATGAGGAGTGGTAACTGATTGACTTTGAGGCTCTTCCTTTTTGCGAAAATCTGTTCTTTGTGTATAGTGGGCCTCCATCCTTTTAACTGATTTCAAATGAGAGTTCTTCATCTCCTCAATTGCTGAACTGATCAGAGCTAATGTATTTTCAAAAAACTCAAGAGGAGGTGGTTCAGCCTGATATTACTGTTGTGGAACTGATTTAGAGGAGTATGCATGATCATAGAATTGCTGATATGAGTGATGTTGCAGTCTATGAGATTGTGGAGCATGAATTCCGGGAGCTTGAGCTTGCCATGAGAGATTGGACTGTTGGCTCCATGATGGGTAATAGAAATCAAAATAGCGGTCATTCCCTGGTCTAGAGAACGATATGTTCATATGCCCATAAAATTTGTTAGAAATTTGTCTCATTGTAGGACATCCTCTAACATGGTGATAAGAGTCATGGCAACATGAACATGGTCTATGGAGGGTCGGAATGCCGCCCCACATGTGTGAAAACAAGAATAAAATAACAAAAAGAAGTTAAAATTAAAAGGGAAAATAAAAACAAAATTAAAAATAAAACTTATGAAGATGCACACTCAACTGACCCTGTATGAAATAAAAGAGAAAACAAAAATCAAATCTATAATTTAGTGCAGTAATTGTGTTGCGGTCTGGATATGCGATCGATCACACCATGAGGTGCACTTGATCCCACTGGTGCGCTCGATCGCCCTAGTTGGGCACTTGAGCGCACCTCCAGAGGCAGAACAGGAACTGCGGAAAAAACTAGAAAAACAGAAAAATTTAAAACAAAAATAAGTTAAAGGAAAAAATTCCAAACAAAATCAAACAATCCCCAGCAACGGCACCAAAAATTTATTGTGCAAATATCTACTTAAATTAATAGGCAAATAATTGTACGTTTTACCCGCAAGTGCACAAGGTCAACATAGTAGTATATGATGCAAGTACGAGATCATTCCCACGAGGATTGCTAAATTTTGCTTAAAATAAATTCCGAAAGTAAAATAAAACAAGGGTTGATTTTGAATTGATAATAATAAAAAGGTAGGGTTTTGGTATCCACTACTAATTATATTTAGATAATATAACAATATGACAATGTTTTGATCATGTTATGTATATCTAATGTTTGTCAACCTAAGGGCATGGGCGTATACTCCTTAAGGTATAGATTTCCCTAAGCAACGAGTTAGACATGGGTGTATATTTTAACTCTTTTCTTTCTTAAAGGATTTAACATGGGTGTGTACTAAGTTGTTTTTTGAAAAAGCATAATTCTGTGCAAATCGACAAACACATGAGGCCTAGGGCATGGGGGTATACTCCCAGTTCCCCATATTGATTAACCCATGAATCCGGTATGGATTTCTTTTGTTACTTTTATTAAACCCAGGACTCGGTCATCCAAATTGATTTAACTAACTAGTCCATACCACATGCATATGTTGATTAGGCAAACACATATGAGGAATTCATGAAAGAAGGAATTAATCAAACTAGATATCACAACATGATCATCACAAAGGCGCCAATATTGAATATTAACTAAACATAACTAGGGCTTCAATCTAGCCCTACTAAATAAATTAGTTACACATGAGTTTGAAGTTAAACATCTTCATAAATAAAATAGAAAATAAAAGAATAAACCCGAAACTTGAACTTAAAGAGCTCCAATTCTTCTTATTGGAAATTGTGTATATTCTAGAGGTTTAAGGGTCTATTTATAAGCCATACTCTAAAAACCCTAAAAATCGTAGGGTTTGAGTCCTAGTTCATACAAAGTTACAAAATTCTAGAAATTACACTTTCCATATCAAGGCTGGCGGCTAACTTGCTTATCACGCACGGGTGCACTCGATCGCAGCCCGTGTGCGATCGATCGCAAGACTGTGATCAATCCTCTTGTGCTGGGCGTTCGATCGCGGGTGCCTTGCGCTCGTGGTCTTCGCCAGTAATGCGCTCGATTGCAGCTCCCCTGCGATCAATCACACTACCAAAGCCTCCAATTTTCTTCAAAATCGCTATTCAAGTCCGAAACTTCTGAGGTTGCTTCCTTTTCTTCCAAGGACCTACAAAAACAAAGAAAACACATAAAAGAACTAAAATGGCATAAATTGACAAGTACTAAAGGATTAACACATGTAAGTTAAAGGTTAAAATATGAATATTTTGACACTTAACACTCACCTACTACGTTGTCCCTATAAATAAACCATGTAACATATATAGTTGTTTAATCAAATTATTCAATAAAGATTTAGTCCTATTGTGTACTTCCTAGTGATGGATGTAGCCTTCTAGGGTTGAATGTACCACTCCAAATTTTTATGTTCTCTTTTTCTCTCTCTTCTAGCTTCTACTTTTCTCACACATTTTATTTTATCATTTTAATAGCCGTGTGTTCACTACAAGAAAGTTACTCATCAGGGGCTACTAAAAAGTCGCCCCTAATACTCAACTATTAGGGGCGACTATCGAAAGTCGCCCCTAATAGTTAAGTATTAGCGTCCACATTGGAGTGGACGCTAATAATGGGTCGAAAGGTTGACTATTAGCGTCCACTTTACAGTGGACGCTAATAAGTCGACCCTAATATACAAGCAGGAATTATTCAAGGTGCGGGAAAAATTTAAGCGGCCAAAAAAAAACTATTGTCGACGCTGATTAGTATACCAATAGCGTCCACTTAAGTGGACGCTAAAAGATGGAAAAAAATAAAAAAAACAAAAAAAAAATCAAATAAAAGATCAATAGGGTCGACCCTAATACTTAAGTATTAGGGTCAGCAAAGTCGACCCTAAAGAGTACGTAGAAAAATAAAAAGAAAAATAAAAAAATAATATTGATGACCAATAGAAAGTGGACGCTGAAGACCAATTATTAGGGTCGACTCTCATAGTCGACCCTAATACTTACGTATTATGGTCGACAAAGTCAACCCTAAAGACTACGTAGAAAAATTAAAAAAAATAATATTGATGACCAATAGCGTCCACTAAAAGTGGACGCTGAAGACCCATTATTAGGGTCAACTTTGAAAGTCGATCCTAATACTTAAGTATTAAGGTCGACAAAGTCGACCCTAAAGAGTACGTAGAAGAATTAAAAAAATAATAATAAAATAAAATTGATGACCAATAGTGTCCACTAAAAGTGGACGTTGAAGACCAATTATTAGGGTCGACTCTCAAAGTCGACCCTAATACTCACATATTAGGGTCGACAAGATTACGTGGAAGAATTAAAAATAAAAAATAAATAAAATTGATGACCAATAGCGTCCACTAAAAGTGGACGCTGAAGACCCATTATTAGGGTCGACTTTTGAAAGTCGACCCTAATACTTACGTATTTTGTCGACCCTAAAGAGTACGTAGAAGAATTAAAATAAAAAATAAAAAAATAAAATTTATGACTAATAGCGTCCACTTTTAGTGGACGCTGAAGGCCCATTATTAGAAAGTCGACCCTAAAGAGTAGGTAGAAAAATAAAAAAAAATTTAAAAAAAAATTGATACCTAATAGCGTCCACTAAAATTGTGTATATATCACTGCATTCTTTAAAATTTTCAAATAAAGTGACACAATATGCACCGTTAAATATAACAAAATAAAATTTTAACCGTAAAAGTAACGCTCTCCCTTTCACTTATTCCATATGTACAGTTGTTTCAATATATATGTTTTTTTTTTAAAAAAAAAAAAAAAAAAAAAAAAAAGGAAAATTTCTTCTATTTCAATTCCATCCTCCTAAAGAAAGATTTTAATTTGTATACATTTGCCATTTGGTTAGGAGTTCCATTTGGAGGATAAAGTTTTCATTCGGACTAATTTGAAGACTTAATTCCCATTTCATAATTCATATTAAATTTTACAGATCTAATATTGTATATATATTATATGATGAATATATTGATACCTTATGGAAAGATTTTACACTGTTAAATATAACAAAATAAAATCTAAACCGTAAAATAATTCCTCTCAGTTTTAAGTGAAAATATATTGATACCTTGCAATTCAACAACCGGCCGTGTGCAAATACGGGGTCATTCCCTTAAGAAAACACAAAAGCAAGTAAAAAGAAACAAAACTAAAGACAAATAAAAAGATTAACTTAAAACATACTAAACAAACTAAAAAGGGTAAACTATAGGGTGCCTCCCATAAGCGCTAAGTTTAACATCTTCAGCCAGACGGTGGCCCCTGCTTACTGTTGTCTAGAAGATGATGCTCCTGCAGATGGTGGTGGCAACCGGGTGAGAATGGACTGCATCAATTCTTCTAAGGCGCCTAGGCGTTTGTCCATCAATTCTTTATTTTCCCGAGCCTCCTTTCTTTGGCCAGCCAACTCTCTCCGAAGGCCCGCTATTTCTTCTATAAGTGAGCGGTTTTGTGCCTCCTCCTCAGATGCCTCTAGCTCAACTATAGGTTCATCTTCGGCCATCGGCTCGGCCTCACTCTCTTCCGTACCAGCTGCTGGTCCCCGGGGCATGTGGGACAAGCTCTTGTTCCATTGGCGAATGCCAAATATGGGAGTAGTAGTGACTGGCTCATCAACTGCGGTACCCTTGATGCCTTTCTTCTGGAGGATGTACGAGATTAAGTATGGGAAAGGCAACCCCCATGAATGTGTGGACTCCGCTCCTCCAACGTGCCCCCATTCCAAAATTTATGAATTTGGTTCCAAATTATGTCGGGAATGGAGTACCAAGCATATTTATGGAAGGCGTAGAGTGTTTGAAGAAATTGATCCCGCCTCTGAGATTTGTGCCCCAAGGGAAAAGCATTACGGTGTAATATGGAGTCCACAAACCAAAGCCGTTGAGGTAGCTTGGATCGGTTGCCGGCATTATGATGGGAATCGGCATATTGCCCATCGCACATGTCCTCAATGATTTCCGCCACGTAGAATCTGGCCGGTTGCTCAGCAAGTTGTGCGGCTTCTGGAGGGTGCTCATGATTGCATTGAAGGGCAGCAGCAATGTCGGCCCATGTTACGTCAATAGCTTTGCCTTTCACTTTGGAAGAGAGGGCCGCCACGTTGTTGCAGTCATGCGACAGGTTGGCATAGAACTCGATCACCAATTTTCTGTAGGCAGTGGTGGTGACCGGCTTGAAAAGCTTGTTGAGCCCCCGTCGTTTGAACTCGGCGACCGCCCATTGAGTCGCCTCAAGATTTTGAAAGTCTTTGCGAATGGCGAAGGTGGTCTCAAATAGCAGCTCCCGCTCCTCAAAAGTGGGTGGGGGAGAAATGGCTCAGGTATCGGACCCTCGGGAGGACGAAGCTCGAGCTCTTGGCATGATGAGCTTGATTGGGGACTTTTGACAAACGCCTGGTGTGCACTAGAGATAGCCAAAATTGCAAAACAAAGCAACTCCGCTCAAAACCCCCTGCAAAAACACCAAAATCCAACCACAACAAAGCAATGTGGGTGGATGAACACCCACAATTGCAGAAATATGAGAAGAAAAAAAAGTTGGGGAAGTGATCGGGGTTGGGGTGTTGATGGGAATGGGGAAAGGGGTGTAAAGTTGAGGTGGTGAAAAATACCTGGTATGGTTGCCGGAGAAGAGAACCGTGTGGTGGCTGTGTGGTAGAGGTGGTGAAAAACGGTGGAGGAGTGGAGGAGTGGTGAAAAACGGTGGAGGAGTGCCGGAGGTGGGTGCTTGGAGAAGAAAAATATGTGGGGTGTGGGGGGAAACTGACCTAAAATAGGTCACGCGCGTGGTGTGCGATCGATCTCATTCGGGCAGCCTGTGCGTGCTGTTTCTGTTATTGCGATCGATCGCACCCAAGATGCAATCGATCGCAGTAACAGACTGTTCGAAGGTGTAAATTTGATTACTTCAAAGCCAAAATTCCATTACTGTGATTGATTGCAACAAGTATGAGATCGATCATAGAAACATAATATAATATATATATATATATATATATATATATATATATATATATATATATATATATATATATATATATATTTTTAATTTTTTTAATTTTATTGCATAATGTACAACAACTTTGATAGTGATACAATCAAATGATAGGATCAAGTGACAATCAAAATTGAAACAATTGAAATTAAAGGTTCGTTCAAACATCTGTTTCATCATAGTACATTTGTTCAATCGATCATGATAGGATCAATTGATCGATCAAACTTGAAACAATTGCAATTGAAGGTTTGATCGAATATCCGATCAATCATAATGAATTAGTTCGATTGATCGTGATATGATCAAATGATTGAAACAATTGAAATTGAAGGTTTGATCAAATATCCGATCAATCATAATGAATTAGTTCGATTGACTGTGGTATGATCAAATGATTGAAACAATTGAAATTGAATGTTTGAGCAGACATCCGATTGGTCCTACCTAGTGCATTCGTTCGATTGATCGTGATAAGATCAAATGATCGAACAAAATTCAAACAAATTAAATGTTCGTTCGAACATTGAATTGAAGTCTAAGCATTTTATATTATATTAGTGCATTACTTAAATTGATCGGGATACAATCAATAAAACTTGACATGATTAAAGGTTCAATCAAACATCTGATAAAATCAATTCCGATCGATACTATTACATATTAGTTTGATCGATCGTAACGGGATCAAATGTTCGATCAAACATCCGATCGATCATAATGAATTAGTTCGATTGATCGTGATATGATGAAATGATCGATCAAACATCCGATCGATCGTAATGAATTAGTTCGATTGATCGCGAGCGATAGGATCAATCGTTCGATCAAACATCTGATCGATCATAATGAATTAGTTCGATTGATCATGATAGAATCAAATGTCCGATCAATCCTACTTAATTAGTTTGATTGATCGTGATAGGATTAAATGTTCGATCAAACATCCGAGCGATCCTAATGAATTAGTTCAATTGACTCTGGTATGATCAATTGATAGATCAAACTTGATACAATTGAAGGTTCAATCGAACATTCAATTAAACTGTTAGCTTTTTATATTATCTTAGTGCCTTAGTTATATTGATCTTATATTATCTTTGGATTTTGTATTATTTTATAACTAATTATAAGATAAATATCAACTTAATGATCTTTATCATAAAAATTTAGTAAACGGAAATTTTTAGTTAATATTATAATAATGAAAACATATTATAAGAGAAAAATTACAAATAAATAAATAAATAAAAATTTAAAAATTGGTAGTATAATATTTTTTTTGGGAAAAATATAAAAAAGCCACCAAAAGTATCAGTCGTTTGCAATATAACCCCCCAATATTCAAAAGATACTAAAGTAGCCTCCTGAACAACCAAATTGTATAAAAATGCCACTTATTTTTAATATTCCTATAATACCCCTATTATTTTAACAAATAAATAATAAAATAATTGAAAAAAAAAAAAGAAACGAAATTTTTTTTAAAAAAATACAAGAAAACCAATGGGCGAATAAAAACAAAAAATATATATATATATTTTTTGGAATAAATAGTAAATAATTAGTCACTGTAGTTGGCAAAATTACAAATTGCTTCATGTTTTTTTATATTTTTCTCATTTATTTTGGAGGGTTTTTTTATATTTTTCTCATTTATTTATTTATTTATTTTTTAAAGCCCCAAGCAGTAGCAGCCACTAATTGAGCTGCACCACGTTTCAAAAAAAAAAAAAATTGAGCTACACCAAATAATTTGCCGCCATCTATTAAAAACTGGCGGGTGCTCAAATTTTCGAACGATTTTTTTTCACCAAATCCCACGAGGTGCTGCAGCTCATCTCACTCTCACTCTCACTCTCACTCTCTCTCTCTCGATCGCTGTCTCTCTCACTCAGTACTCTGGCGCAAATTTCTCTCTTCGGCAGCTCTCTTTCCGGCGCACCTCTCTCTGCCAGCTCTCACTCTGGCGCACTTAACACTCTCCTGTAGCTTTCTCTCCGGCATACCTCTCTCCGGTATGAGTTTCTCCTAAACCCTTGAAAACGTTAAATGAGTTTCTCCTCTCTTCTTCTCTTTCTATTTTGCATCTGCTGTTCATGGGTTACATTTTTGCATCTAAAATGGTTGATTTTTGTGGTTTCTATACTGTTTCCTGTGATTTTGAGTATTGGGATATTTTCAAACATAGTAGGAGCCTAATATTTGATCATTTCAAGCTTCTGTTGGGTGTAAATTTATTCAATTTTGCTCTTCATTTTCTTGTCAATACTGTCTCTGGAGAAAATCCAGTTGGGTTTTTTTATTTTTCGAGTACTGTTATGTTAACATGATTGCTATTTCCCTTCTAGTTCAGAAACCAGTAAATAGCATCTTACAGAAGCTTCTTCTGCTCTGATTTCGCAAACTCTAGATATATCAACTGCTGCCCATCTATTTTTGAAGATTTATTATCTATTAACTCTATTTGTAAAATGTATAATGAATGAAGAACTAGTAAGGTTAGTAGACAGATTCAAGGTGTAACCTTAATCTAGTTCTATGTCTAGGTATATGAGTAGATAAAGAACCTTAAACCATTAGTTACCTTAAACCTTAAACCTTAAACCTTAAACCATTTTCTTCCACATTTTACAGAAATTAGTGTGACGTGAAGTGCTATGTGGTAGTTCATGTCTTAATGGCTAATATGATAAATGCCACATAGACGATTGGCTTGTTTTGTAAGCGACTTGTAATAAGTACTCAACACTACCTTACCCATGTCACCAAATATTATTACACGTTATAGTGAGTCCTGTCCAGGATATGGGGATGATTTGAAAGAATAGCTTTTGCTCCAGGCAACTAAACCGTTGGATAAGAGATGACCCATCCTGTAAGAGTACCTCAAAAGCTTGTGTGTATAAAACCCTGATCACGCCAGCCTACTGTCCGTGCAGGTGAACCAGCAGAGTTACATGGAAGTCTCATTATGCAATGAAGTCTAGGTTGTAAAAACATGTGCTTATAGTGACAAGAGTGTTAGAATATAGGTTTGCCATATTCAATTTGATATTTTCCTTGGTGGTGGACATAGGCGTCTAACGCCATAACACCTGAAAATCCTTGTGTCTTTTCTTTTTCTTTCTCTTCTTCCACTTTACATTTCCTTAAACATCTTCTTACAATTTTCTACAAAGATATCATGCTTTGAACATAAAAACTTACCCATTTGGCTAGATTTTGAAGCATAAACTTTATATTGTATTCTAAGAAAGCATAGAAATGGCCACAGAGAAGTATTATTGATTGAGAAGTGTCTTTCAGCTTTCTTTAAAGGTTACAGTAGAAATCAAAGGACTTAGTGTTCTGATTAGAAATATCATAAGTAACTTGAGGAACATAATTCATAGCAAATCACAAATGTATTTCAAACCTGATATTGCTTTGTAATTCATAGCAAGCACTTTCTTCATCACTAAATGGCTCAAGCATGCTATGATCAACTTGCAATTCATAAGGGAAAGTCTGCAATGTGGTAATTATATTGGTAGATGAAATGAATAATACCACACATGCTGTTCCGATCAACTGTCAATGTTCCAGCTAGGGATCGAGTTTACCACACTCCCTTCATACTCCATTCCACGAATGGAACAACTTCATCTATTGCATAGCCACTCGTCCAGGTTATTTTCATCTGCATAATATCCAAAGTCTTTAAGTAAAAATTCTGCTTGTTTATATATATATATATATATATCAGAAGAACTTGGATGAGCATCGTCTTAGTGTCAAAACCAGAAGTACTCTTATTGAATTTTAGCAGCTGCTCCATGCAAACATACTGATTTAGAACTTAAAAAAGATCAAACATGAAAAAGAAAAACAACTGAGAATAGAAATTTATCTTTGACAAACATATTGCTTAGGAGTTAGGACCTGATATCCAATACCCATCAGAAGATTTTACAGGAATCTTTAATTCGGGTAAACTTACTTCATCCCAAGACTTCCCATTAGCAAGTCGTGGGAATAGAGGTGCTTTAGGATTGGCAAATGTAATGTAATTTGAAACTGCCACTAGTTTAGGCTGCAATATTCAATAACATAATATTCAGAAACAGGACACAAACAAGTCCAGTTCAAAGATATATGAACATATTTATGAAGCATAAGAACAGCTAAAGAGCAAGGGACACACATTTGACAAACCGCACGCATTTTGTGAGGTTAGCATTTTGTCAAATATAGATTTGGGATTGGGACATACAATGTTGGTTTAATTAGTAGGTGTTACTCTATACTGGAGGTTTTTATCTTTTACTTTTCATCAAGATGAAGTAAATCTTTTGCTTTGAAGTTTTGTTAAGCATACTGCTGATGAATGGTTGTGAATCCCCTGGTAGTGCGATCGATCGCACGCATTATCAAGGCAAATGTTTCTGCTACTGCGATCGATCGCAATACATATTGAATTTAAGCCCCTGATAGTGCGATCGATCGCACTCATTACAAGTAAAATCTTTCTGGTGGTGCGATCAATCGCACTCACTACAAGTAAAACCTTGCTGGTGGTGCGATCGATCGCACTACGTACTGAAGCTCCTGATAGTGCGATCGATCGCACTCACTACAAGTAAAACCTTTCTGGTGGTGCGATCGATCGCACATGTGATGGTCTGAAGGCTTGTGAACTGCATCTCTCTCTTCTTCTCTTGTGGTTGCATTAAACCTCTCTTCTTCTCTTGTGGTATTAAACCTTGCTTCTTCACTTATTATTACTTTTTGATTAGTATTAAGTCTTATTCTTATATTAAGATTATGTTATTAATTTTTTAGTTCACATCAACTTATGTTATGAAAGTTGGTATGGTACATGATTGTATTGTCTTTTCTATTTAAGTTCAATAAGAAAGCAGCACAGTAAACTTGAAGCAAGACAACATTCTATAATAAATATCAAAGCTAACAACAATAGTAAAAAATGTAAAACTGTCATTGAGCTAAACTAGTAAATAAATTACAAATAGAAATTTGTTCTAAACTACTAATCCACTTCTAGAATATTTTGTTAGGTAACATGGCATTGAGCTAGCATCAATATTTGAGAACAGACCTCCCATTTAATTCTATTAATTCTTAAGAATCTGATCTTCTAATTCCCTTCTGTGCATACATGTACGTAACGAATAACCTCTAATAGAGACATCAATATGGATAGGAGTTGGATGCGGGAAAGTACTCAATGTTCAGAGCGATTTCAAAAAGGTGTGGAAGAATTCATGGGAATGGCAGTTAAATCAGTTGATTCACGTGCTATAACAAAGTGTCCATGCCGTGATTGTGCAAATCGATATTATTCTCATATTAGCGAGGTGAAGGGTCACTTGTATATGAATGGATTTACTCTGACATACACTCGATAGATATTTCACGGGGAAGAAGATCATTTTAGGGTAAACACTTTTACAAACATGCACACACATACAAGTGAAATGATGGAGGAGGTTGATGCAGTTGAAGAATTTTTAGACGATGTATGTATGGGGACATTTGTTGATGCTAACATCGGAGAATCCTCTACTTCATAGGGCCTCACAACTGATAATCACGAACAAACAAGCTCCTTCTACCAATTTTGGGAAGATGGTTTACGAGAACTTTATTTAGGCTGCAAGAAATTTATACAAATTTCTTTTGTACTGAAGATGCTTCATATAAAGGCGTTCTGCAACATGAGTAACAAGGCGTTTGATATGATGATTGACTTGATAAAGACGGCCCTCCCAGATGGAGAGACATTACCACGCTCGTATAGAGAAACAATACAGTTTAGGCGACACCTGGGATTCGGTTACGATAAGATACACCCATGCAAGAATGGTTGTGTGCTTTTTTGGAAAGAACATGCAGACAAAGTGGTATGCCCAAAGTGCAACAATTCAAGATGGATTGATGGCAAAGGCAAAAAAGGTAATATTCCTCAAAAGGTCTTACGGTATTTCCCAATAAAATCGAGGTTACAACGGTTGTTTATGACAAAAGAAATGGCCAAGGAAATGCGGTGGCACAAAGAAGGTCGAGAAGATGATGGCAATACTCTCAGACACCCCGCCGATTCTATTGTACGGAAAGAGTTTGATAAAAGACATGAGTGGTTTGCAAGTGATTACCGCAACGTGCGGCTTGGTTTAGCAAGTGATGGTTTCAACTCATATGGTAATATGAGTACAACATATAGCATATGGGCAGTAATGTTAACGGTGTACAATCTCCTTCCGTGGATGTGTATGAAGAGTCCAAATTTGATGTTGCCCCTTATTATCCCAGGGCCTTTAGATCCCAGAAAGAATATTGATGTATATTTGCGGCCATTGGTTGATGACTTGAAAGATTTATGGAATGAAGGCATACGCGTGTACGATGCATCAAAGAAAGAGACATTTCAATTGCATGCGATATTACTATGGACTATAAATGATTTTCCCGCATAAGGTGTGCTTCATGTGTTATCGTCGGTGGCTTCCTCAAGAGCATCCATGGTGCAAAAGAGGAGATTTGTTCGACGGTACAAAGGAGCATAGATTGGAACCTGAAGAAGTGTCTGCAAGTCAATTGTTGAAACAGCTAAGGGATGCTGAGGGTTTACAATTTGGAAAAACAAGCGGGAGAAAGAGAAAGTACACAGATGTTGTGTTGAATTGGAAAGTATTTTCTTTGAGTTGCCTTACTAGTCAAGCTTGAAACTACGTCACAATTTAGATGTAATGCATATTGAGAAGAACATATGTGAAAGTATCTTAGGTACGTTGATGAATATTGATGGGAAGACCAAGGACACAGTCAAGGCACGAAGAGATTTACAGTTGATGGGTATACGTGAAGAATTGCATGTGCAGCCAAATGGTGAAACTTATAGGATGCCACTTACGAAGTACACCTTGACAAGAGATGAGAAGAAGAGTTTATGTGAGTGGTTGAAAGATGTTAAATTTCCTGACGGGTATGCATATAACATTGGTCGATGTGTGAACAAGCTTCCTGGTAAAATTTCGGGTATGAAAAGCCATGATTGTCATGTCTTCTTACAGCGCTTGCTTCCTGTTGCAATTCAAAATTTCTCTACGTCAGAAATACGAACAACATTGACCGAGTTCAGTACATTTTTTACACAGTTATGTGCACGGACGTTGAAAGTTGATATCCTGAAACAAATGAAAGTCGACATTGTAATAATTTTATGCAAAATGGAAAAAATATTTCCGCCAGCTTTTTTTGATGTTATGATCCATCTAGCACTTCATTTACCTCGGGAGGCCGAGCTTGCCGGTCCTGTACAAAACCGTTGGATGTATCCGTTCGAAAGAGAACTTGGAAGATATAAGAAGTGGACGCGTAACAAAGCGCGTCCAGAGGGGTCTATTGTCGAGTGTTACCTAGCTGAGGAGAGCTTGACCTTCTGTTCCAGGTATCTTCAGGGGATTAAGACAAGATGGAACCGTGAACGGAGAAATGTTGACGTTGATATTGTAGAAATGAGCCAGCGCTTGGATGTGTTCTCCCAACGAGTTCGGCCGTTAGGAGCAGCTAAATTAGTAACACTGGATGCTAATGATTTTGGTAGGGCACGATGGTATGTGCTTACCAACTGTAACGAAACGGCCTCATATTTGGAGTAAGTTTAGTAATGGTCTTTGTGTTTTATCTGTTACGACATGTTATAATTTTAGCGTTGATCATCATTTACCAATACGTTTATTTTTCATGCAGTGAATATTATAATATGATCAAAAGAGAATGCAACCGTGACATTGATAAAAAGCATGAGGCTAACTTTGAACGTTGGTTCTATAAACGTTTATACAATAGTGGGCGTACTACAGACAATGGCTCAAAACAATTATATGATCTTGCATGCGGGCCTGATCGTCATGTTAGATCGTATAGAGGTTGCATCGTGAATGGGGTTAAGCACTACACGAAAGAATGTGCAAAAACTTGTACTACCCAGAACAGTGGTGTTTCTATTTCAGGTGAGGACGAAACCTCAATAACGGAGTATTATGGTGAGTTAAAAAATATTCTAGAATTACGTTACCTTGGCCAAAATCTCGTGTACTTGTTTGAGTGCGATTGGTGGGACACTGGGAGTGCAACAGGAGTATGAATGGACCAAGGCTTCACGATTGTGAATACTTCTTGTAAATGGTGTGAATCCGACCCGTTCATCTTAGCATGTCAAGCTTTGCAAGTGTTTTACTTGGATGATCCCAAATTGGGTGGTAATTGGAAAGTGGTGCAAAAGTGGACCAATAGAGACATCTATGATATTCCAACAGTACAAAAGGGAGATAATACAGAAGATGACCAAAGATTTAGTGATGACGTATACCAGGAAGGTGAATGTGTTGGGGGTAATATGGTCTTTGTTGATGAAACAAATGTTGAAGCCTCCACTCAATTACCTAGAGATGATGCGACAATAGCAATTGATGAATTATATATTCAACTTTATGCAAGCATGTTTGCTAACGATAACTTGCCGGATGAGGACCATGATACAAACTTTGATGAGGAAGAGGAGTTATGTAGAGACAACGATATAGACTCTGAATACGAAGAGGACTCTGAACACGAACAATCATCTTCAAGTAACAGTGATACAGATTCTGAATATGAATCTGATGATGAAATGTGTTGAACATAAGCTCACATTTGGTGTAAGTATAAAGTGTATTAGCATATTTAATGAAGTTGATGCTCTCTCTCTCTCTCTATATATATATATATATATATATATATATTGTGGTGTTTTTTTTTTTTTTTACTAGCATGATTATTGTATGTTTGTCAAAAATATTGAACATGCTATATGGTTATAATTTGACTAATATAATTTTTTGGTTTTTGAATTGTTAGCAAATTGATCATAACAATGACAACAACAAGACGCAAACGTGTTCCAGCAGCACGAGGCCGAGGCCAAGGTCAAGGTCGGGGCCTTATTGACGAGCATGAGAGTCCGACTCTCAATTCTGGGTTTGGTGATACAGATATGCAAGTGTCGCCCTCGCCCCCCCTCCTCCTCAAGTTAGCGGATGGGCATCCTTCGTACGAGTCTAATAATCCTATTCACTCAGTGGCAGGATTGGATTCACAGGGAGCCGCCCCTACTGCATCTTGTAAGTTCATGAATTATATGTTTATGAAATGTTATTTTTGTATTATTTTGGTTTGTTATAGACATTTGACAATATACTTTTCCAAATATAACTTACTACGTTACCATGTTTTGCGTAACAGCTACCACGTCTGTCAGAAGTGTAAGGGGTAAGGCCAAGTGTAAGAAGTTGAGTGACCACGTACTTAAGAATGGTCCCTTAGTGCTAAACATCCCAAATAGAGACCAGGCACCCGTAGGCGAGAATGCAACATGGTTTGCAAGCAAAATTGGGGAGATTATTCGTAACATGTGCGAACTCCATCATGGTGAATGGAAAAATGTCCCAGCTGAGGAAAAGAGCAAGTTGTTATTTCATGTTCAGGTATGAATATCAATGTAATGTTTAAGAATATGTTTCGTATGAAAAAATAATGTGACACATTTTTTACTATTGTTTTCTTATCTATTATGTATCAGTCAAACTTCGCACTGAATATAGAACGATACGAGCACATCAAAACTGTTGAACATAAATTGGGTCGTGCATATGCTAGGCTTCGTTTGAACTTGTATAGGGACCATTACAAGAAATATTTTCAAGGCATTGATAAAGACGATGATGAGGGAATTGCCAAGGCTAAGGCTATTGGGAGGGAAAACGTGCCAGCAGGGTATGGTCCTGAACAGTGGAACCTAATATGTGACTCATTTGATGATGGTAAATGGAAGGTAAATATATATTATTATACTGATTAGAAAATTCATATTGATATAATTTGCATGCACTTGAAGACATTTTATGAATAATTGTGTTTTTTTTTTTTTCCTCCAAATTTCATAGAAAAAGTCTGAACGAAATACAAAAAACAGAAGCAAATTGGAAACAAAGCACACAGCTGGGACTTGTTCATTTGTCAACGTCATTTACAAGAAAGTAAGTATCTCGTAGCATAATTTAATGAAAGTAACATTATTTAGTGTAAACTTTGATTATGTGTATTATGTGTAGGAACAAGAAACAAAAGTGAAGCACAATCTTGTTGAACTATATGAGGCTACCCATACAAGAAAAAAGGATAAAGAGTTTGTGAACAACAAATGCAAAAGTCTATATGTAAGTAAATGTTTACGCTCCGATCATTAAGTTGATTAGTGAAGAACTATGAATAGTAAACTTGCATGAAGTATATATTAAACTAAGGCCAACTATGACTTGTGCAGCTTCAGATGCAAGAATTAACAACCAGTGAGGCCTTAGAGGAAGGCAGTGTGGAGGGAACAAGTGTGGAGGACCGAATGCAAGAAATAGTCACACAAGTGCTAGGGGGCCGACGATCTGGGCACGTTAGAGGAATGGGATGCGGTCTTATTCCTACCCCTTTAAGTACTTCATCTCAAGAGTTCGCCCACTTCGACAACCATGACGAGTGTAGGAAAAGACAAGAAGATACTCAAAGCGAGCTTCAACAGACTAGAATCGAACTTCATCAGTACAGGGAGAATTTGCAAGCTAACGTTGAGGAAACGAACAAATTGAAAGCCACTGTTGAGTTCTTAATGTCACGTATTGGAGGGTTAGTGAAACTCTACCTATGCATTAATTTTACAAAAACACACATACTAAGTAATCGTTAAAAAGCTTATTGATCATTATATGAAATTCTATTCTTCTTAGGTCTGGAGGGAGCTTGATTGGAGGTGCATCAAGTGAAGCCAACAATTGAGAGAGCTTTGGAATAACCATTTATTTAGGATGTACTTTTTGATACTATCTATTTGGGATATAGTTTTTGATACTGTGTATTTGGATAGTTGTTGGTACTTTCTATTTGCTACTGTGTATTTGAGTATTTGTTGATCGTGATCTGTTTGGTAATGTATATTTGTTGGTACTTTTTATTTGGTTTATATTATGTTAAGATATTCACAAAATTTTTGGTTCAAGAACTTTTGAGTTAGTAAATCTCCCTTGACATGGTTATCAAGGTTAAAGAATTTTGAGTAAACAATGCAAGGGAGTAATAATATCGTTCTAAATTTTATTTTTAAGTGTATGCCAGATGACAAGAGTACAAGAAAATTAAACCACCCAAGCAGGTTCTCGCTTTAATATGTTTCATGAAGAAACACATTTTTAGTATCTCTTTCTCTATCATGTTGGGTTTCATTCTCATTGTCTTTGATATTATATATTGGTTCATTGTGGTAGATTACTCAAATTGCTTATGAGGATGAATTGACAAGGAAGAGGATGCAGATAAGTACTTTATTTTGGGTTCTAAAATTTTGCTGGCCATGGATTGTAAAACATATATTTACTAGTTTTCTCCCTTGGCAGGTTTGGTTAATGGGGCAGTTCTCACATATTTTTGATGATTTTGATGAGGTTAGTCATTTAGAGTTACGTTTCTTGTGGGCATTTAGATTAGTTTGAAGATTGTTGTCTGATAAATAAATAAGGGACCACTCAAACACTCCAATTAAGCTAGTACAGGGTCTTAATTACATATAAAAATAAAAAATAAAAATGTATGGCCTTTTTTACACACAAAACTAGTACTCTCTCTCTCTAATTCACTTCTCTTAATCTTAAGCATAGGATGTTTTCCGGCCTCTTGGGATTGGTGTCTTTTAGGCATGGATGTAATCATGAGGGTTTCTCATTTTTTGGAGGACTAAAGTTTGATTAATAAGAGGTTAATCAAATCCTTTGAGACATTGTGGTCACACGAAAGTACCCAAATTTCTCATTTTTTTGAGGGTTTCTCATAAATTTGGATCTCATCATATGCTGTTTTCTGGATTGATTGGAATTATACAGGAGCATTTGGTTTTGGGAAAAGTATAGCAAAGGTAATGACTTCCTGAATGAGTTACCTTTATTCATATTTTTGCTCACTTTTTTTGCCCCAATTGTGTTGTAGCATCTTTCGATCTTTACTGAGACATTGAACTTCACTATGAAATATGTTGACAAGTTATACTCATTAAGTTAATTCTAGGTGTTGGGTCTTTAGTCTCATATATTGTGTTTGGTTTCGTTTTTTTATTTTATTTTATTTATTTTTTTATAATAATTTTATGTCTTGTGCATTCCATCTAATGTCTGCATCATTGATGATTATGATTTGCTTTGTGAACTTTGTAAAAGCTTCTGGCAATGTGCACTCAACTGTTGGTGATTGGAGTTTCAAGAAATGATTGTCATGATAGTTCATACTATATGGCTCCCTTTGCATATTAAGTTACTTTAAGTTTGACTACCTTTTAAATTCAATTTTTTTTTTTTTTTCTTTTTTATAGTCTCTTTGGATCATATGTCTTGTTCTTCCACCACATGACATATTATAATCTTTTGTTTGGGGGCATTTTTTTTTCTAAGCCCATTTTTAGGCAGCAATTGTGCTTGCTAGTCAGCAGTGACCTTGCTGTGAAACAGGCGTGCAAATTTGCCAAGGAGCATGCTTTGAAGAATGGGCCCAATGTGAGTTTTTCTTCATGTGTTCTGCTATTATGTTCTTTCAAAGTTCCTTTTGGAAACTATTATTTGGGGCAGATGTAGCACAATTGAATGGTATGTATGGAAAAAAAGATCATGCTCAAGATAATCTTCATCCAACTTCTTGGGATGGGCTACACAAATCCTTCTCTGCTATTCTGCTAAATCTGAAACATATTTGTATATTTAGTTGTAGGATAATAAATTGGTTCAAGTTTAGCCTGACATATGCCTGTTCAGTTTGAAAACATCTTTTTTGATTGCCCTTGCCTGATTCAACAAGATATGGTGGCCTATGACTCAATAGATTCTCTTCGTTCTCAAGTTCATATTCCCGATGTTGAGAACCCACTGGTACTGCGATCAATCGCACTCCAAGTGCGATCGATCTCAAAATGTCCTAAACCTACTGGTACTGCGATCGATCGCACTAAGAGTGCGATCGATCGCAAAATGTCGAAAACCTACTGGTGCTGCGATCGATCACAAAATGTCAAAAACCTACTGGTACTGCGATCGATCACAGATTTTTTTTTTTAATTTTGTGGACCCTAATGGTTAACTACCTACTGGTACTGCGATCGATCGCACAATCGTGTGCGATCGATTGCAGATTTTTTTTTAAAATTTTGTAGGACCAAATGTGGACCCTAATGGTTATCTATTAGCGTCCACTCAAAGTGGACGCTAATGGTTGACTATCAGCATCGAATATGTCTTCCGTTTACATTATCTTTAGGGTCAAAACATTGCGATTTTTAGGGTCGATAAAGTGGACGCTAAAAGTGATCATTAGGGTCGACTTTAAGTGGACGCTAATAGATAATTTTTTTTAAAAAAAATTTTTAGGACCATTAGGGTCCACTTTGTGGACGCTAATGGTTAACTATCAGCGTCCACTTTGGAGTGGACGCTGATAGTTAATTTTTTTTTAATTTTTTTAGGACCATTAGGGTCCACTTTGTGGACACTAATGGTTAACTATCAGCGTCTACTTTTAGTGGACGCTAATGGTTGACTATTAGCGTCGACTATGGCTTCCGTTTACATCATCTTTAGGGTCAAAACATTATGACTTTTAGGGTCGATAAAGTGGACGCTAAAAGTGATCATTAGGGTCGACTTTAGGTGGACGCTGATAGTCACACATTTGATCATTAGGGTCGGACTATTAGCGTCGACACCTTTAGGGTCGAAAAGTGGACGCTGTTGTCAATAACGTCCACTTTAGGACTTTTAGGGTCGACTCGAAGTCACCCCTAAAGACCTAATTTCTTGTAGTGGTTGTCAATAACAATATTTTGAATTTGACCCACAAATTCAAAGGTGAATTTAAATAAATAAATAAACATTTATCTTTGAATGATGCATCTTGAAAACCAACCACTTGAATCAATCACCCCAATAATATGGCCTGCAAAATTATCCCAAATTATACGGCATGCAAAATTGCACACTGTGTTTACTCGGTTGGGTCTTGGTCATATTTGGAATTAAGTTTAGACTTTAGACCTCACCAAAACGAGTTCCATTCTCTGTCCACTTCCCCTTTCCCTGCATTTACAAAGCTCCCTTGGAAAATTCAAAGAAAAGGATTGGGTCTCTTAATTTCCAATTTACATTTATATATGTAGTAACCGACAATACAAAGAAAATAATTATTATATGTGGTTTCAAATTTTCTGCTGCTTGACTTGGCCGGAGATATTCTGGAAATGCATTCATGATATATAAAGCATTAATTTCCACAAAATTTGGTCCCAATTTCCTAGCTGGCAAATACATATGACATGCATATATTAAAGACTTTTCAGTCCCATAAGTATCCAAGATTGTCCCAATCCTTGGACTTAGTCCCCTCGAATATGTATAATGTATTCATACATGCACATGCAAACACAAGTGTGTATATATATATATTTCATTTGAATAATCCCAACTTCCTAGCAGCTGGCATCTCCTACAACATTATTTAAACTAACTGATCACATGCATTAATTAAAAACTTCTCACTTGGACTTAGTCCCCCGCGATGGGAAGAAGAATACATGGTGTGAATTCTTATGTTTCCAGGGAAATTGGCATTCAAAGGTGAGGCAGGGAAATTCCCATTAATCTTGATAGTAATAGAAGCTCACCATGCATTTGGATTCATTTAAATTATTCTTCCTCCCTAGCAAAAGATAGATAGTGACACTCATTTCTAACTTTCTTGGTACTTGCCTGGAGTTTGTCTAGAGCTTTCTGTCTGAATTCATCAAACAACCATAACTTCGGCTATAAAAATTCCCCATGGCTTCCAGCTTGCTCTCTAT
The DNA here is from genome assembly GCF_965113065.1 of Corylus avellana. Classification (NCBI taxonomy): domain Eukaryota; kingdom Viridiplantae; phylum Streptophyta; class Magnoliopsida; order Fagales; family Betulaceae; genus Corylus; species Corylus avellana. Next base: position 12,909,298 of record NC_142492.1, read on the forward strand.
AGAGTATACCCTTTCGAGTTTTTGTACGTTTAGCAAATGTTAATGGCGGCGGTTCAATCCCAAGGCGAGATCCCTCGTCAGGGCCAAAATAACTTAGAAAAACTAGAGGCCATCAACAAAAAACAAGAAGAGCAAATCCAGAACTTAGAAACAAAAGCTATTCAGCTCACCAACTTGTATTTTGTGTTTCAAGGAGTTGTCCTCTCATCAATATCCTCGGCCTCACCCGTGAAATGTCATAACTGGTGGATTCCCTTTTGCCTCTCCCTCATCGCCGCCCTGCTCAACTTTATTTCTATTTTCGGCACCATCCGCTACTTCTTGAAATGCAGCGAAGAATTAGACCAAAACTATGAAGACGTTCATGAGATGATAGTGCAACAGCGTAGGACGACCGGAGACTGCGGAGGTCAAGCAAATGATGTACACCACGGGAGTTCTCGAAGTGATCACCACCAAGAAGGCGTCAGACGGCCAATGCTAGACACCAGAGCTCAAGCAAACGATGTGGTGCAGCTCCAAAGCTCTCAGAGTGAACAAGAAGACCTCCGGAACCGACCTAAGCCCGACCTTTTTAAACAGATGAAACGCCGAGTTCTTTGTTATGCAGCCATGGGGTTGCTTTTAGGGTTCAGTTGTATTATACTCTACGGATGCCATGCACTTCTCTGTGACACTCCCAAGGTTAAATGCGTCAAACGTTGTTGATGCTGGCTGGCTACCAAATTTGGAAAGTGTTGCAGGCTAAAGAATGTTTTACGGTTTTCTAAAGATTGATGTTTCCATCTTTGTGTGCGAGTGAATGTGTAAAGAAATGTGCTATACATCCTCCTCATCCTTCTTTCATCATCTTAATTTTTAAAATTATCATTAGATATATGGGATCTATGTGGATCCATACATGAACCCACATATTCAATGATAATTTTGAAAATTAAAAGAATGTGAGAAGAATCGAGAGAGAAAATGGATGATCATTTCTCTTGTGTAAACGTTGCTATTTTCACGCACCGCGTGGTATTAATTGCTGGTGTTGTCAATTGGGTTATGTAGTTTCTTGAGTCGTCATTTTGTGTGATGAAGTTTATGATTAATCAAAAATAAAAAGCAAATTTCAGTTTGCAATATTGAGATTCTGAAACTGATATCTGATGATCACTTTTTCTTTTATTTATTTTTTTCTTACCTCTGATGTGGTGACCTTGATTGAATAAGTCACAAAGTCCAACGATCTAGCCAATGAGTATTTGTTTCATGTTTATTTATTGATATATAGTCATCGAATTAGGTAATTCTTTGTGTGGATGAAAAAATTTATTCATAAAAATAGAATTAGTCAATAATTAAGTAATTTTCATGTCTACTAGTCAATAATTAGAGATCAAGTTTGTTGTATTAGCTATTATTGTTGACTGGGAGACTTGAAGCAGTACAGCTTTGTTGTATTAGTTATTAGTGTTCACTGGAAACATGGCGATTCAATATAAATGGAAACCTAATTAAGGTTTTTGTAGTAATATAATAAATTTTTATAGTAAATATAGATTGATATTGATAAATACAAATCTTTTTTTTTTTCATTTTTTTTAATTCAAGTTGCATCGAGAAAGAGAGCCGTTACAGCCAAAAAGAAATTTTTAGAAGAAAAAAAATAAAATAAAATACTTTTTGAATTTTTTTACCAAAAGAATCAATTTTTTGTTTAGCATAGCTTTTTATGAACTAAAAATATTTTTTAAACTCCTTAACGCAATCTCAAACTTTCCAAGTTGAATTCCAACTTAACAAGTATGACTAATTTCAAGACTCGGGATAATTTTCACTGCAATTGTAAATAAGCACTAACCACCCATCTAATTGAAATTAAGAAACAAAGACTTATCTTCAACTATTCAAACTAAAATACTCCCTTGCTACAAACTCAAATAGTCAGTATTAACGATAGAGGTCTTTGGTTTTGTTTTGGTTGCTCAGAAAATGAAGAAACTTTTTTTAGCACCCTAAATATTAAGTAGCGTTAAGAGTGCCATAATAAAATGATATAAGATATACATTAGGATTGGCTCCTAGTGGAAATGATGTGGAATTTTGGATTTTAAAAAATTTCCTGTGAAAGTTGAACGTTCGATGTGGGATAGTCATAGAGAATGATTTAGAGGAAACATTTGAAGTGGGAGAGAGAACGATCGATGGCAAACGTTCGACGTCAGTCTAAGAGCATTTAATTTTCGCCACCTCATCCCTTATGTACGTGCATGTGCTCAGGGACGGACATGCACAGGGACGGAGCCAGGAAATTTTATGGGAGGGGACCAAAGCAAATTTTTTTTTTTTTCTCAGGATTTTTTTTTATCCTTTTTTTTTTTTTTTTTTTTCCAGCATGTAATGAACTAGTACTTTTTTCTTCTTTTTTTTTTTTTTTTTTTTTTTTTCTAATCACTGATACTTAAATACAATGAGGAATTGAGCTTAGAATTGTGTTATACTCTCCAATTAAATCTTTAAATTCTAACAAACAATATTCTCAATATTTAATAACCATAATATCCAAATTACAAGACCACTTAGATTAGGAATTGAGCTTAGAGTACTAACCTCAAAAAGTGCAATTTGCGTTGAGTTATTTTGCATCTCGTCGATTAACATAATATTCTCATAAGTGACACACAATCTAGGATCAAACTCCAATAAACTTTGTGCATTTTTTCTTTTGAAATAATCAAGCATTGTATTTGACTTTCTCATCATCTACAAATAAATTTACATGATCACTTTGAGTTTTTAGAAAAAAAAATATATATATATATATATATATGTGTGTGTGTGTGTGTGTGTGTGTGTGTGTAGGTTAACGATAAACAAACTCACATGAATAACATAATCATCACATAGACTCTAAGTTAAACATTACACTTTAACCCTATAATTATTATTCTCTTCCTATTCCATTAATCTTGCAACTTACTCCAAATTTATAATACTCATATTCACATACAATAATCAATATGATTATATTATGACATATTAGTACCTATAGGGATAGGAAGATTAACCGGTTACCGATTACCGGCCGTGTACCGGTTTCGACCGAATTGATATTAACCGTAACCGATATACCGATATCCTTATCGGTTAAATTTTTTATATGGTATACTTATCGGTTTGGTTCGGTTCGGTTCGGTTAGAAATTTCATATCGGTTAACCGTTTAACCGAAATAAACAGTTAAGTAGGGATGCCAAAACGACGTAGTTTTGAGATTATATATATACCTATGTAACCTTAGCTTAATTTGGGTTTGGGTAGGTTTGATTTTTTTTTTAGTGATGGCATTAGATGGGATTTCTTTGCCTTTAGTGAAAGCATTTTTCATTAACTAGTTTTGTTAGTCTAATTAGCATTCATTATGTTAATTAGTCCATTTGCTTTGAAAAAATGTATTTTATAATATAAAAAAAAGTTGTGGTGGATCAATATAAAAAAGTTTCAATTTTTGGCCCAAAAAACAAATATTTGGGTTCCAACAAAAAGTATTTGAGCTCTAAAACAACTCATTTTTAATAAGTTATTTTAGCCCAACAAAAAGTATTTGGGCTCTCAAAAGTCAACAAAAACTCATTTTTTGCCCAACAAAATAAATCAATATAAAACCCACGATTAAATCGGTTAACCGGTTTAACCAAACCGTTTAACCGTGAAACGTTATAACCGATAATTTCGGTTAAAATTCTTATTAGTCCGGTATCGGTTAATAAACCGTTTAACCGAAAATTATCGGTTAATTACCGATAAGCGCCAAAACCGGACCGTTTTGACCAACACCCAGGCCTAAGAACCTAAACCCCATGGGCATCAATTTCCATTGAACTCATAAAAGTCTGGGGTTAATTAATGCTTTAAATGTAATTAACACATCCAATTAGCAATCCTAGTGTTCACATACTAAAAGCCCTAATTTAATCCATACTATACAAATTAAGGTTTATGTCCATACTATAAACAATAGTGAAATTAAAGTTTTAAATCCATTAATCTAATAACCCGAATCTTAAATTTAGCATAGAAATCCACTAAACACAAAAGCCCCTAGTTAATTTTAGGAATTTAGCTTCTTACTAAAATTCCCCCAAATTCGGACCTAATCAAAAATTTCCTAAATCATTATGATTTCAAACTTGAGATTCAATGGGTGGAACAAAAACTCAAAGAGAAACTAGAGATTTCTCAATGGCATTAGTTATAAAAAACCATCAAAATAAAACCCATAAAAAATTCTCATACGGCCATGCCAAATCAAGAACCAGAAACCCTCACAGAGACAAGATCCAAGATTTACATATATACATAAAGAAAATAACAACAACAAAAAACACCTAAATTTCCAAGTTTCCAAGCCGACAGCAATCTATGAAGGATAAAAAAAAAAAATTTAAAAAACAAATAAAAAAAAAATCAACTTTTCATATTCTTAACCAAATTTCCAAGCCAAGCAATAGAAAAATTAACCAAAAGAAAACCCCGGGATTAATCTAAGAAGTAAGAACCAACCGGTGGAAGAGAGTTGGGGGGATCGGGACCTATCAATTTTTTCTTTTTTTGGGGGGGAGGGGGGACCAGTATAAAATTTTTTTTTTTTTTTCCTCCTTTTTTGAGGAAGTGCGGGGGGGGGGGGGGGGGGGGACCATGGCCCCAGCCAGTTCCCCCTCCCGCTTTCTCTGTGTGTAAGCAACGTCATTGCAAATGCGTATTAATTATAGAGACTTTTTGGAAGCTAGCTATAGCAATTTGAATTGATGAAGTGAGGGGAGACCATGACCCCCAGCCGGTCCCCCCCTCCCTCTGTCTCTGCATGTGCTGCTTTAGATACCCTTCTTAATTATGACCTTAGTCTCTATTTTCGTCATCTTTCAGCTAAAAAAACCTAGTGAGAGAGTGAGAAAGTAGGTTTTGAAGGGAAAAAGTGCTATCTTATGGATTTGTCTTTAAGGAAAGGTAATCATTTAGCATAACATTGATTCTATTACTTTTGTTTGATGCATTGTTAGGTTACTGCTTAACCATGTTTTCAGAGGCTTAGTGATAGACGTCATGGGTTGCAAAGATAAACAGCAAGAAAGAAGCAATCCTTCTAGAAAACTTTGAGTTTATCAAGGATCTAAGAATTCTTCTTAAAACATAGAGTCTATCTAGTTTGAGGATAAAATATAGAAGAAACTCATATTCTAAGCTTTCACAAAATACAACAAACCTGCATTCTTGGGGCTATCAACATGTATTTATAGGCCCCCAAACTCCTAACCCTAATAGTAATATGAAATAAGTTGGTGTTAATAAATCTGCGCTAGTTGTTCAAACGGAATATTTCTCCATTTTAGAAGGCAATAAAAAAAAAAAAAACCATGATTTTTATTCTCCATTTGCAATACCGTTCGAACGGGATAGCAAACGGCCATCTCTGTTTGCAGCACCGTTCGAACGTGCTAGTGAACGAAGGCTTTCAAGATTTCTTTTAGACGACTCATTTGACCTAATAAAAATTTGAATTAGCAAACTCTCATGAAACATGACTTTGTAAATCGTTGAATTAGCATTCCAATGCCGTAAGGCTTGCTCCCATCCGAGGTTTGAAACTCTAAATATGGCCTTCTTAGTAAAACTCATTAGGTGTCAATTTTCCCCTACATCATCCTCCCTAGGTTTGAGAGAATTCACTCTCGAATTCGCATCTTCATCGGAAAAGTCACCAGTGAACAAAACTCGAGCTATGAACTTTTTAGTAAAGCTCATCAATGATGACTTCCACCCTACATCACTTAGCTTCATGGTGTAGATTTGTGCATCTAGGGTTAATATGCTAGTTTAGGTAATAGATACTGCATGGGTGATTTGTACTTAAGATCTTGATATCTTGACCTTTGGAATGTGATGGATTAAGGTTCAAAATCAGGTTTCTGTATGAAATTGAAGACAAGGGGAGAAAAACACAAAGGCATCAACAGCTATTCAAGGAGGGCGAGGAAGAATTCACGTGCATGGGAAACTATGAAGGATTTGGCCTAACACAATTTGATGAAGCCGTAGAAGTCGAGAGACTCTTGGAAGCTTGATTACTAGCTGGCGCACCCATTATCAAGAGGAAGAGTTTGGAAGAAATTTCCTTCAACCTATTTCAATAAGTGACAAGTATCATTCAACATCTTTGGGTTTTCCAAAAATTAATGTTTAGGTTCTTAAGGAAATTTCCTCCAACTTAGTTTAGAGGAAATTTGTGCCTTATCAAGAGGCTCAATCCCCAAACATATCTCTTCATGCAATATCTGTCACACACGTGTTAATTTTTTAATGGCATTGAAGTGGATTTCCGTCAATTTATGGGCATCATCTCCGAGGTACCATATATCTACGATACAAATTGAAACATAAAAATTAAACCATGTATTTAACCCTTATTATTATTATTGGCAAAGATGTCTCTCTTGATCTTCATTTACTGTAATTTTATAATGATACGATCAAAATTTGTACAATTTAAGTTATTTGTTACACATGCATACCTCAAAAAATTAATTGTCACTTTTAAAACCCTAGATAGTTATTTGTCACATCATCAAACAACGAAGACTAATTTAGCAATTTTCCCTTTAAGAATTTAAGATTTATATCGGAACATTTTTAACCCTAGACTTCATAGTTTTATTTGTCACTTCCTCTATTATTTAGTTTTACATTGTGATAAGGGAGTGTCAACGATATAAATTAATGGTTGAATTTGCAGAGACATGCTTCTCTTTTCTTTTCTTTTCTGAAAAAATACACATACCTCCTCAAAGTACCACTTCTATGTTAATGTCCCCCTCAAACTACCAATTGTGTCAATGTTTCCCCTAAGGCTAGGAAAATGACAAAAATAACCCTAAATAAATTTCAATAAGACAAATTATTCTTATAAATTAGAACAAAAAAAAAAAAAAAAAAACATAAAATATTTAAAAAAATAATTTTTTTAACTTTTATTTTAAACATTCTTATAAATTGGTTAATATTGTTTTTTTTTTCTTTTAATTTATAGTTTTTATTTAAAAATAATTTGAAGAATTTTTATAATTTTATTAAGGATATTTTTGTCATTAGAGGGGGGGGAGGGGGGGTGGAACATTGACATTTTGTTGATAGTTTCAAGTGAAGATAATGATAACATTAGTTGTGATAAAAATAATATTAGCTAGCTTATCTTATCTGTAAACCATTTGTACATTTGAATTATTGATAACATGGAGAGAGTTATCAATTGATAACTCTCTAACAATAATTTATGAAGAGCATTGACACAATTAGTAGTTTGGAGGAGAGAATTAACAATGAGGTGGTAGTGACACTTGAATGGTGTAAGCTTCACCCTTCCAAAAAGGTGACACTCACACTATTCAAACATCACCTTTAGGAAGGTGACACGTGAACAGTGCAAGTATCACCTTCTGGATGCGATAATGTGCATCACCTTGCAAAAGGAAACACGTGGCCCTAAATGTCATCTTGTAGTGGCATTTTTACTGTGCAAACGTCACTACATCAATAGTGACGTTTTATGGGCTTAAAACGTCATCTTTCAAGTCTTCAAGAGTCACTATTTTGTGGCCTTTTTACAGTAGTGTACACAAACACGTGTATGTATAGATATATGCTTACAATATTTCAATTAACGGCCCATTGTTGACCCAATCATCGATCATTATCGGCCCACTTTAGCGGCCTCCTTGGCCCAGTAATCTGACCACCATGTCGATATTATCACTTTGTTGTCATTTGACACCATGAGGTCACCGCATGATTTGGCTTATAAGTTATAACTGGCCGCCCTCGGTGCCAGTTCACTATCAGCAACCACCTAGCCCATCGCCGACCACCCTTAGTCCAAAACATCGACCACTATTTAGCCCTCCCTAGCCCATGTAGTGCTGGCTAGATTTCCTTCCCCCAGTTTCACGCCCAAATTTCAATTAGCGTCATACTCAATTTTGACGCTTAATACAAATTGATATTCAAATTTCCACTCCTACTACGAGTAATGTTACAAGTTCTTTTTGTGTCCGTACAAGCATGACAAGACTCTTAAATTCACTTATGGGCTTGTGATTGATCGTTATTGGATTTTAATTAAATTGTGATTTTAAAAGCCACCTCATTTTGGAAGTGACACTAGAGGAACTTCTAAAATTACTCCTCATATCACATAAGAGCCTGATCTGATTCTCATTTGAGACTCAAACTAACACTGAGATCGATTTCTGTCCTTCTACACCAAGTCTATTTCAGTCTTAACAAAAAATAAATAAATCTAGCTGAACAAGACAAATGGCAATTATTTTTCTTTCCAGATGGGGATGTTAGAATATACATGATATTTTCAATATTTGCCTTGATATATTTTTTCTTATAATTGTGTACCATAATTATTTGTGTGTAATAAAATCTGTATCATTTTATCATCTTTTCTAGTTTACCTCACCTACTAGATTTTTCCTATAAATAAACCATGTAACATAGTTTTCTAATCAAGTTATTCAATAATTAAGATGTAGCCCTATTGTTTACTTCTCAGTGGTGGACGTAGGCTTTCTATCTAGGCTGAACCACTCCAAATTTCCGTGTTCTCTTTTTCTCTCTGTGCATCCGCTTTTCTCACACATTTTATTTTATTATTTTAGTAGGTATGTTGTCATTAACAAGGTTTTGAATTAGAAACCTGATATCTTTTCATCTTTTATTTTTTTAAAAAAAAAAAAAGAAAAAAAACACTCCACCATTAGATAATTTGTATGATCAACTCAATCGGTTGGGTCTTAGCTCTTGCTAGCTTGTGTACAATGGTGGAGCCACGTTATGGCCTATGGGGGTTGTGGCCCCCACAAGCTTTTAAATTTTTTTTTTTTTTTAAGAAAAATTTTGAAAATGGCTCCTATATATATTTGTCATTAAAAAAAAAATTGAAAGAGAGGCTTGTTTGCTCTTTTGAAAATCAGTGTCTTTTTTTTATTTTTAATCATTCTAAAGCTTTTTATTGAATTATCGGTAACCATCTTCTTTTCTCGATTGAGTGGTTGCATCAGCCGTCAAGCATTATTTGCTTCTTTGACAATATTATAAGATTTATATAAAATTAGCTTATAGAAAAATTCGAGAGATATATGTTTAAAAAAAAGTTAGGAAGTGTTCATCATCAAGCAAAAATTAATTAAACACTTTAGCTGCATATAATTTATTCCATGATTATATACGTATATGCTTGCTTCTACTCGATGATTGTTTATCAATTTGGTTGTCTCTTATATATTTATAATTTAACTTCAAAAATTTAGGTTTATGAATCACAACATTAAAATTAAAAATTATTTATTCAAAATAAAAGAAGTTGACATTTCAAAAAGTAATACACCATTAGATTTTAATGACGAAACTTCAAATCTCAAAAAGTGCCTTCTTAAATCTCTATGGGTTGCAGGTAAAGAACATCATTCTAAAATTCTAGTTGTGGAAACCTAAGTGTTGTAAGTGAAAAACATTTATTTTCTATTTTAAATTTTTGGTTCAAGAACTTTTGAGTTAGTAAATCTCCCTTGACATGGTTATCAAGGTTAAAGAATTTTGAGTAAACAATGCAAGGGAGTAATAATATCGTTCTAAATTTTATTTTTAAGTGTATGCCAGATGACAAGAGTACAAGAAAATTAAACCACCCAAGCAGGTTCTCGCTTTAATATGTTTCATGAAGAAACACATTTTTAGTATCTCTTTCTCTATCATGTTGGGTTTCATTCTCATTGTCTTTGATATTATATATTGGTTCATTGTGGTAGATTACTCAAATTGCTTATGAGGATGAATTGACAAGGAAGAGGATGCAGATAAGTACTTTATTTTGGGTTCTAAAATTTTGCTGGCCATGGATTGTAAAACATATATTTACTAGTTTTCTCCCTTGGCAGGTTTGGTTAATGGGGCAGTTCTCACATATTTTTGATGATTTTGATGAGGTTAGTCATTTAGAGTTACGTTTCTTGTGGGCATTTAGATTAGTTTGAAGATTGTTGTCTGATAAATAAATAAGGGACCACTCAAACACTCCAATTAAGCTAGTACAGGGTCTTAATTACATATAAAAATAAAAAATAAAAATGTATGGCCTTTTTTACACACAAAACTAGTACTCTCTCTCTCTAATTCACTTCTCTTAATCTTAAGCATAGGATGTTTTCCGGCCTCTTGGGATTGGTGTCTTTTAGGCATGGATGTAATCATGAGGGTTTCTCATTTTTTGGAGGACTAAAGTTTGATTAATAAGAGGTTAATCAAATCCTTTGAGACATTGTGGTCACACGAAAGTACCCAAATTTCTCATTTTTTTGAGGGTTTCTCATAAATTTGGATCTCATCATATGCTGTTTTCTGGATTGATTGGAATTATACAGGAGCATTTGGTTTTGGGAAAAGTATAGCAAAGGTAATGACTTCCTGAATGAGTTACCTTTATTCATATTTTTGCTCACTTTTTTTGCCCCAATTGTGTTGTAGCATCTTTCGATCTTTACTGAGACATTGAACTTCACTATGAAATATGTTGACAAGTTATACTCATTAAGTTAATTCTAGGTGTTGGGTCTTTAGTCTCATATATTGTGTTTGGTTTCGTTTTTTTATTTTATTTTATTTATTTTTTTATAATAATTTTATGTCTTGTGCATTCCATCTAATGTCTGCATCATTGATGATTATGATTTGCTTTGTGAACTTTGTAAAAGCTTCTGGCAATGTGCACTCAACTGTTGGTGATTGGAGTTTCAAGAAATGATTGTCATGATAGTTCATACTATATGGCTCCCTTTGCATATTAAGTTACTTTAAGTTTGACTACCTTTTAAATTCAATTTTTTTTTTTTTTTTTCTTTTTTATAGTCTCTTTGGATCATATGTCTTGTTCTTCCACCACATGACATATTATAATCTTTTGTTTGGGGGCATTTTTTTTTCTAAGCCCATTTTTAGGCAGCAATTGTGCTTGCTAGTCAGCAGTGACCTTGCTGTGAAACAGGCGTGCAAATTTGCCAAGGAGCATGCTTTGAAGAATGGGCCCAATGTGAGTTTTTCTTCATGTGTTCTGCTATTATGTTCTTTCAAAGTTCCTTTTGGAAACTATTATTTGGGGCAGATGTAGCACAATTGAATGGTATGTATGGAAAAAAAGATCATGCTCAAGATAATCTTCATCCAACTTCTTGGGATGGGCTACACAAATCCTTCTCTGCTATTCTGCTAAATCTGAAACATATTTGTATATTTAGTTGTAGGATAATAAATTGGTTCAAGTTTAGCCTGACATATGCCTGTTCAGTTTGAAAACATCTTTTTTGATTGCCCTTGCCTGATTCAACAAGATATGGTGGCCTATGACTCAATAGATTCTCTTCGTTCTCAAGTTCATATTCCCGATGTTGAGAACCCACTGGTACTGCGATCAATCGCACTCCAAGTGCGATCGATCTCAAAATGTCCTAAACCTACTGGTACTGCGATCGATCGCACTAAGAGTGCGATCGATCGCAAAATGTCGAAAACCTACTGGTGCTGCGATCGATCACAAAATGTCAAAAACCTACTGGTACTGCGATCGATCACAGATTTTTTTTTTTAATTTTGTGGACCCTGATGTGGTATTTTTGTGACCAAAAATATCAATTATAAAAATAACCACTCGCAATAGGACGAATCTTTGTAGGATACGGCTATAGAGAGGGTGTCGAACCTCAAGGACTGCAGGGGTTTTATTATCAAAATTTAAAAGATTAAAATCAACTTAATTAAAAGAGATATTTGATTTGATTTTCTTTAAAAACTAAAGTGCATGAAAATAAAAGAGATTTAAAATAAGAGAGAGAGTGTAAGGGATTGACTTCACCTCTATCCGCACAACAATGGTTAATCATAATTAATTCCAGAAATTCATTCTATGCATGTTATAAATAAACAAGAAACTACCTTATTAAAGAATAAGCATAATCTATCTTCGGTTGGCACGGATCGTCCACCTAACCACTAAGATGCGGTACGACCCGTCTTTCCTAGGTATAAATTATCAAATTCTTTAATAGGATACATACAATCAATGAATAAGTGTAACCCATCTTCGGTTGGCACGGACTGTCTACCTAAATTACACTAAACTAGGATGTAGTACAATCCGTCTTCCCTAGGCATGGCCTATCAAATCCTATTGATCATATGTCAATTAAACCCATTGTATAACCATCATCCTCATAATCACAGAAAGCAAGAATGATTTGAGATCAATAAAAGTAAAATACTTTCTAAGACAAGAGAAGAATTTCACAAATATTGATATTGAAATTTAAGAACAATTGCATTTAATATGAAGAACATAAATCAATTGTAGCAATCCTCATAGTTATACAATCAACATGCATAAATTAAAAATCTAGAAATTAAATACAATCAAACCATTGTGCTTGGATAGGGCTACATCAACACCCTATTACAGAATTAGCCGCTCATCAGGGTGCTAGGATGGCCTCCTGCCATGGATTATCTCATCTTCAACTTGTCAAGCCTCCAAGAAGATTTTTGTATCTAAAACTAAGCACACCTTCTCTTGAAGGTTAAGGGTCTATTTATAGGGAGCAAGCCAGTCCTAGAAGCCCTAGGAAACCTAGAAATTTCGGAGATCTAAGTCCAAGTCCAATTAGGACAAAGAAAACCTAAGTCCAAATCGGAATAGGATTCGCCCAGAATTGCGTTCCTATCTTGCGGGGCGATTTTGGTATTGCGGCGCTCCGAATTAGGAAAATACTATTTCACAATGATTTGTAGTAATTTGAGTTAGCTTTCTACTGCCGCTTGAATCACCTCAATCGGATATTTGAGCTGAAAGTTATGGCCAAAATACCGAGACATATGCAGAATCCAAATTTGAATCCAATCCGATTTTGACTCCAATTTGAGAAATTCCGAATTAATCATTTTCTTTATTTGATTAAACTTAACCATGATTGGTTAAGTTTAACCATATCTTCTAGGTCTTCTCAAAGTGTGCTTTTAAGCCCAAAATCAATGGAATTAATTGCATCTTTATTTATAACCTGAAAACAATAAAAACAAAACAAAATCAAACAAATAACAACGCTAAGAAATTAACATATGCAAATTAAGGGGCTTGAATGTGCAACATTCGGCGCTTATCACACCCCCAAACTTACATATTGCTAGTCCCTTAGCAATACAAAACAGAGAATAAACTAAAAAACAAAAGGATAAATCCATCTTTCGTGGGATATACGATTGCATTTAGCATATGCAACAAGCCTTTTAAACCCCTAGGAATTCCCTAGAGGACGAGTGAAGTCTCGTGAGGGTTTTCTAGGAATGATACCCACAAACATTGTCATCATTATGTCATTCAAAAGGATAAAGTATCACAAAAATAATGGTTCTCATTCATTAGCAAGCTTAAAATTATAAACTCCATCTTCAAAATTTCAAGGAATTCACAAGTCAAATCACTTACCAATGGCAGATTGAGATACAACAAGTTTCAATTAGTGCAAAGTGAACTAACACATAATCATGAGGCTTCAAAATAATTCCAATATGAATGAATCAACATCTCAGAATTTATTGGACCTCATATCAAATGAAACAACCAAGGCATACATTTTTTTTTTTTTCTTTTTTTTTAAGGCTTTGTAATACTTAGCTCCCTTAAGCTTTCTAGTTGACTCATGTATCGAGTGTTAGGCCAATATCTCCCAAACCAAATGGCTTCAGGGCATTAGGTGTAAAGACACCCCTAAGGACTTACTAACTCGAGTCAAAAAGGCTACGAAGCTAAGCTAGCCATTTTATTAATCAACCCAAAAATTTCACTTTTTGACGCGAACACTCACTGCTTAATGAGGCAAGGGGTCCGGTTACTCAGCGAAAAATTCAAACTTGATTTTTTTATTTTATTTTATTTTATTTATTATTATTATTTTTTTTTATAGCATGCCAAAGTTATTCACCCAATATGTCACCCAACAGAATTCAAGATATTGAAAACAAACATAATTGGTCTCAAAATTCATACCTCACAGACATGTGCTAGTGTGCTCAAGATAGATTTAAATTGAAACAAGAAGCATCTCATGTTGCCAAAAGTAAGTAATAAGACTCAAAATTCCTAAGTCATATGATCATGTGTTCATAACTTTAAGCCTATCAATGAAATTTAAACCAAAATCAAAGCTCAACCATATGCTTAAGAATGACATAACAACAAAAATGGACCGTGTTTTGTATTTCCATACCCCCAAACTTGAATCATACATTGTCCCCAATGTATGTATAGAACTAAAGAATAAGATCAAGAGTACAGAAATACCTGAATGAGCAGATGTGGGCATATCATACCCCCAAACTTGTATGCAAAAACACATGTCCTGAAAAACAAAGTGATACTCCAACCAAATACCAATCAAGTGCACACATTGTTGTAAAAAGATAAACAAAGAATGAAGCAACAATGGATAAAATAAACCTGGATGGAGATCATATGCCCTAGTGGAATGAGGAGTCGAGCGCACAGGACCTGCACTCGATCTTATGAAACTTACTCATCTAGTCAAAATATATGGAATCCGCCAAGTCAACGGAATCCACATCCTTGATTCGCACAGTATTCTCAGACCCTTAAGTTTAAATTTGAAGCACCAATCTTTTCTTCTCTTGGACCAAAGAGAATAAATTTTACCCACAAATGGGTAATTCCAAACGTCAGCATATCGAGGTAGATCCTTCTGAGTATTTCCAAACAATTTCTCATCCGAAAAGGAATCATGAATTGGAATAAAATGGGGAGAATACTTGGGGAGTTTTTCTACCTCGATGGTCTCTTTTTCCTCGTCTAACTGCCCTAACAGACTACCCACCTGGCCTCTTGGTAAGTCATAAGAAATAATGACCGGGATAGTGTCATCTGTCCCTAAAAATGAAGATTTCAGATTACCTTGAATAGGGGCTCGAGGCTCATATGGCATCTCAGGAATAGGAGGTGATGGTGAAGAAGCCTCAGTGCTCGCTTCCTTGCTTTTTTCCTGATGTAGATCCTGTGGGACCTCAATTTGCTCCTCCTTTGGCTCCTCCTTCCTTTCTTCCACGTGGTTTTCGACCACCTCTCCACTCCTCAATGTGGTGATAGCTTGCTCATGACACAAAGTACTCTCTTCCTCCATGTAGTTTTCATCAGGAATGGCCACCGGGTGACTTTGAAGCTCTTCTTCTTCCATCCTATTAAGGTGGTTGATGATTTGTTCAACATGAGCTTCCATCCTGGCGTCTATCTCGGCGAAGAATTGAGGAGTATAAAGTTCCTGTTGAGATTTCACCGTTTGCTTTATCTCACCCGTTAGCTCACTTATCATTTTTAGTATCCGAGCCTCAAAATTAGAATCTGAGGGAGGTGGTGCGGCCTGGTATTGTTGTTGTGAAGGCCAGTAGATGGGAGATGGCTCTTCTTGATATTCTTGAAAGTCAGAACCCATCGGAGGAGGTGGTTCGGTTTGGTATATCTGTTGTGGACTTGCTTGATATGGAGGAGAATAGGATTGACCATTGAATTGAGGATATGCCTGATGGTACAGTTCATGACGTTGTGGAGCATAATTCCCAGGAGCTTGAGTTTGCCACGAAAGATTAGACTGGTTGCTCCACGCCGGGCTATAGGAATCAGAATAATGGCCATTCTTCGGTCTAGAGAACGGTCTGTTCATATGCTCATAAGAATAATTAGAAAATTGTCCCGCTGTAGGACAATCTCTAATATGATGATAAGGACTATAGCAATATGAACATGGTCCATGGGGTGTTGGAATGCCTCCCCACATGAACTAAACTAATAGAATTAACATAAAATAACAACAGAAAATAAAAATAAAAACTCACAAACGGCCTTAGATGCACTTAGGGTTTTGGATGCAGGCTGCCGCAAGTGCGCTCGATCGCATGGCAGGGTACGCTCGAGCGTACTGCCGTCGATGGGTGCGAGCGTAGGCGTGGAGGGATGGAGCGTGGAGTGCGTATGTGCGCTCGATCGCAATCACAGAGATGGGCAGCTATGGACCTGTTTGAGAATTCTAAAAAAAAAATAAAAATAAAACACAAAAACAGAATTAGAAAGAAAAACAGAAAAATAAAAATTAAGCAAAAATTAATCTTTAAATTTAGATAATGAAACCGTTAAGCAGTCCCCGGCAACGGCGCCAAAAATTGATGTGGTATTTTTGTGACCAAAAATATCAATTATAAAAATAACCACTCGCAATAGGACGAATCTTTGTAGGATACGGCTATAGAGAGGGTGTCGAACCTCAAGGACTGCAGGGGTTTTATTATCAAAATTTAAAAGATTAAAATCAACTTAATTAAAAGAGATATTTGATTTGATTTTCTTTAAAAACTAAAGTGCATGAAAATAAAAGAGATTTAAAATAAGAGAGAGAGTGTAAGGGATTGACTTCACCTCTATCCGCACAACAATGGTTAATCATAATTAATTCCAGAAATTCATTCTATGCATGTTATAAATAAACAAGAAACTACCTTATTAAAGAATAAGCATAATCTATCTTCGGTTGGCACGGATCGTCCACCTAACCACTAAGATGCAGTACGACCCGTCTTTCCTAGGTATAAATTATCAAATTCTTTAATAGGATACATACAATCAATGAATAAGTGTAACCCATCTTCGGTTGGCACGGACTGTCTACCTAAATTACACTAAACTAGGGTGTAGTACAATCCGTCTTCCCTAGGCATGGCCTATCAAATCCTATTGATCATATGTCAATTAAACCCATTGTATAACCATCATCCTCATAATCACAGAAAACAAGAATGATTTGAGATCAATAAAAGTAAAATACTTTCTAAGACAAGAGAAGAATTTCACAAATATTGATATTGAAATTTAAGAACAATTGCATTTAATATGAAGAACATAAATCAATTGTAGCAATCCTCATAGTTATACAATCAACATGCATAAATTAAAAATCTAGAAATTAAATACAATCAAACCATTGTGCTTGGATAGGGCTACATCAACACCCTATTACAGAATTAGCCGCTCATCGGGGTGCTAGGATGGCCTCCTGCCATGGATTATCTCCTCTTCAACTTGTCAAGCCTCCAAGAAGATTTTTGTATCTAAAACTAAGCACACCTTCTCTTGAAGGTTAAGGGTCTATTTATAGGGAGCAAGCCAGTCCTAGAAGCCCTAGGAAACCTAGAAATTTCGGAGATCTAAGTCCAAGTCCAATTAGGACAAAGAAAACCTAAGTCCAAATCGGAATAGGATTCGCCCAGAATTGCGTTCCTATCTTGCGGGGCGATTTTGGTATTGCGGCGCTCCGAATTAGGAAAATACTATTTCACAATGATTTGTATTAATTTGAGTTAGCTTTCTACTACCGCTTGAATCACCTCAATCGGATATTTGAGCTGAAAGTTATGGCCAAAATACCGAGACATATGCAGAATCCAAATTTGAATCCAATCCGATTTTGACTCCAATTTGAGAAATTCCGAATTAATCATTTTCTTTATTTGATTAAACTTAACCATGATTGGTTAAGTTTAACCATATCTTCTAGGTCTTCTCAAAGTGTGCTTTTAAGCCCAAAATCAATGGAATTAATTGCATCTTTATTTATAACCTGAAAACAATAAAAACAAAACAAAATCAAACAAATAACAACGCTAAGAAATTAACATATGCAAATTAAGGGGCTTGAATGTGCAACATTCGGCGCTTATCAGACCCTAATGGTTAACTACCTACTGGTACTGCGATCGATCGCACAATCGTGTGCGATCGATTGCAGATTTTTTTTTAAAATTTTGTAGGACCAAATGTGGACCCTAATGGTTATCTATTAGCGTCCACTCAAAGTGGACGCTAATGGTTGACTATCAGCATCGAATATGTCTTCCGTTTACATTATCTTTAGGGTCAAAACATTGCGATTTTTACGGTCGATAAAGTGGACGCTAAAAGTGATCATTAGGGTCGACTTTAAGTGGACGCTAATAGATAATTTTTTTAAAAAAAAATTTTTAGGACCATTAGGGTCCACTTTGTGGACGCTAATAGTTAACTATCAGCGTCCACTTTGGAGTGGACGCTGATAGTTAATTTTTTTTTAATTTTTTTAGGACCATTAGGGTCCACTTTGTGGACACTAATGGTTAACTATCAGCGTCTACTTTTAGTGGACGCTAATGGTTGACTATTAGCGTCGACTATGGCTTCCGTTTACATCATCTTTAGGGTCAAAACATTATGACTTTTAGGGTCGATAAAGTGGACGCTAAAAGTGATCATTAGGGTCGACTTTAGGTGGACGCTGATAGTCACACATTTGATCATTAGGGTCGGACTATTAGCGTCGACACCTTTAAGGTCGAAAAGTGGACGCTGTTGTCAATAACGTCCACTTTAGGACTTTTAGGGTCGACTCGAAGTCACCCCTAAAGACCTAATTTCTTGTAGTGGTTGTCAATAACAATATTTTGAATTTGACCCACAAATTCAAAGGTGAATTTAAATAAATAAATAAACATTTATCTTTGAATGATGCATCTTGAAAACCAACCACTTGAATCAATCACCCCAATAATATGGCCTGCAAAATTATCCCAAATTATACGGCATGCAAAATTGCACACTGTGTTTACTCGGTTGGGTCTTGGTCATATTTGGAATTAAGTTTAGACTTTAGACCTCACCAAAACGAGTTCCATTCTCTGTCCACTTCCCCTTTCCCTGCATTTACAAAGCTCCCTTGGAAAATTCAAAGAAAAGGATTGGGTCTCTTAATTTCCAATTTACATTTATATATGTAGTAACCGACAATACAAAGAAAATAATTATTATATGTGGTTTCAAATTTTCTGCTGCTTGACTTGGCCGGAGATATTCTGGAAATGCATTCATGATATATAAAGCATTAATTTCCACAAAATTTGGTCCCAATTTCCTAGCTGGCAAATACATATGACATGCATATATTAAAGACTTTTCAGTCCCTTAAGTATCCAAGATTGTCCCAATCCTTGGACTTAGTCCCCTCGAATATGTATAATGTATTCATACATGCACATGCAAACACAAGTGTGTATATATATATATTTCATTTGAATAATCCCAACTTCCTAGCAGCTGGCATCTCCTACAACATTATTTAAACTAACTGATCACATGCATTAATTAAAAACTTCTCACTTGGACTTAGTCCCCCGCGATGGGAAGAAGAATACATGGTGTGAATTCTTATGTTTCCAGGGAAATTGGCATTCAAAGGTGAGGCAGGGAAATTCCCATTAATCTTGATAGTAATAGAAGCTCACCATGCATTTGGATTCATTTAAATTATTCTTCCTCCCTAGCAAAAGATAGATAGTGACACTCATTTCTAACTTTCTTGGTACTTGCCTGGAGTTTGTCTAGAGCTTTCTGTCTGAATTCATCAAACAACCATAACTTCGGCTATAAAAATTCCCCATGGCTTCCAGCTTGCTCTCTATAGAGTATACCCTTTCGAGTTTTTGTACGTTTAGCAAATGTTAATGGCGGCGGTTCAATCCCAAGGCGAGATCCCTCGTCAGGGCCAAAATAACTTAGAAAAACTAGAGGCCATCAACAAAAAACAAGAAGAGCAAATCCAGAACTTAGAAACAAAAGCTATTCAGCTCACCAACTTGTATTTTGTGTTTCAAGGAGTTGTCCTCTCATCAATATCCTCGGCCTCACCCGTGAAATGTCATAACTGGTGGATTCCCTTTTGCCTCTCCCTCATCGCCGCCCTGCTCAACTTTATTTCTATTTTCGGCACCATCCGCTACTTCTTGAAATGCAGCGAAGAATTAGACCAAAACTATGAAGACGTTCATGAGATGATAGTGCAACAGCGTAGGACGACCGGAGACTGCGGAGGTCAAGCAAATGATGTACACCACGGGAGTTCTCGAAGTGATCACCACCAAGAAGGCGTCAGACGGCCAATGCTAGACACCAGAGCTCAAGCAAACGATGTGGTGCAGCTCCAAAGCTCTCAGAGTGAACAAGAAGACCTCCGGAACCGACCTAAGCCCGACCTTTTTAAACAGATGAAACGCCGAGTTCTTTGTTATGCAGCCATGGGGTTGCTTTTAGGGTTCAGTTGTATTATACTCTACGGATGCCATGCACTTCTCTGTGACACTCCCAAGGTTAAATGCGTCAAACGTTGTTGATGCTGGCTGGCTACCAAATTTGGAAAGTGTTGCAGGCTAAAGAATGTTTTACGGTTTTCTAAAGATTGATGTTTCCATCTTTGTGTGCGAGTGAATGTGTAAAGAAATGTGCTATACATCCTCCTCATCCTTCTTTCATCATCTTAATTTTTAAAATTATCATTAGATATATGGGATCTATGTGGATCCATACATGAACCCACATATTCAATGATAATTTTGAAAATTAAAAGAATGTGAGAAGAATCGAGAGAGAAAATGGATGATCATTTCTCTTGTGTAAACGTTGCTATTTTCACGCACCGCGTGGTATTAATTGCTGGTGTTGTCAATTGGGTTATGTAGTTTCTTGAGTCGTCATTTTGTGTGATGAAGTTTATGATTAATCAAAAATAAAAAGCAAATTTCAGTTTGCAATATTGAGATTCTGAAACTGATATCTGATGATCACTTTTTCTTTTATTTATTTTTTTCTTACCTCTGATGTGGTGACCTTGATTGAATAAGTCACAAAGTCCAACGATCTAGCCAATGAGTATTTGTTTCATGTTTATTTATTGATATATAGTCATCGAATTAGGTAATTCTTTGTGTGGATGAAAAAATTTATTCATAAAAATAGAATTAGTCAATAATTAAGTAATTTTCATGTCTACTAGTCAATAATTAGAGATCAAGTTTGTTGTATTAGCTATTATTGTTGACTGGGAGACTTGAAGCAGTACAGCTTTGTTGTATTAGTTATTAGTGTTCACTGGAAACATGGCGATTCAATATAAATGGAAACCTAATTAAGGTTTTTGTAGTAATATAATAAATTTTTATAGTAAATATAGATTGATATTGATAAATACAAATCTTTTTTTTTTTCATTTTTTTTAATTCAAGTTGCATCGAGAAAGAGAGCCGTTACAGCCAAAAAGAAATTTTTAGAAGAAAAAAAATAAAATAAAATACTTTTTGAATTTTTTTACCAAAAGAATCAATTTTTTGTTTAGCATAGCTTTTTATGAACTAAAAATATTTTTTAAACTCCTTAACGCAATCTCAAACTTTCCAAGTTGAATTCCAACTTAACAAGTATGACTAATTTCAAGACTCGGGATAATTTTCACTGCAATTGTAAATAAGCACTAACCACCCATCTAATTGAAATTAAGAAACAAAGACTTATCTTCAACTATTCAAACTAAAATACTCCCTTGCTACAAACTCAAATAGTCAGTATTAACGATAGAGGTCTTTGGTTTTGTTTTGGTTGCTCAGAAAATGAAGAAACTTTTTTTAGCACCCTAAATATTAAGTAGCGTTAAGAGTGCCATAATAAAATGATATAAGATATACATTAGGATTGGCTCCTAGTGGAAATGATGTGGAATTTTGGATTTTAAAAAATTTCCTGTGAAAGTTGAACGTTCGATGTGGGATAGTCATAGAGAATGATTTAGAGGAAACATTTGAAGTGGGAGAGAGAACGATCGATGGCAAACGTTCGACGTCAGTCTAAGAGCATTTAATTTTCGCCACCTCATCCCTTATGTACGTGCATGTGCTCAGGGACGGACATGCACAGGGACGGAGCCAGGAAATTTTATGGGAGGGGACCAAAGCAAATTTTTTTTTTTTTCTCAGGATTTTTTTTTATCCTTTTTTTTTTTTTTTTTTTTCCAGCATGTAATGAACTAGTACTTTTTTCTTCTTTTTTTTTTTTTTTTTTTTTTTTTTCTAATCACTGATACTTAAATACAATGAGGAATTGAGCTTAGAATTGTGTTATACTCTCCAATTAAATCTTTAAATTCTAACAAACAATATTCTCAATATTTAATAACCATAATATCCAAATTACAAGACCACTTAGATTAGGAATTGAGCTTAGAGTACTAACCTCAAAAAGTGCAATTTGCGTTGAGTTATTTTGCATCTCGTCGATTAACATAATATTCTCATAAGTGACACACAATCTAGGATCAAACTCCAATAAACTTTGTGCATTTTTTCTTTTGAAATAATCAAGCATTGTATTTGACTTTCTCATCATCTACAAATAAATTTACATGATCACTTTGAGTTTTTAGAAAAAAAAAAAATATATATATATATATATATATATATATATATATATATATATGTGTGTGTGTGTGTGTGTGTGTGTGTAGGTTAACGATAAACAAACTCACATGAATAACATAATCATCACATAGACTCTAAGTTAAACATTACACTTTAACCCTATAATTATTATTCTCTTCCTATTCCATTAATCTTGCAACTTACTCCAAATTTATAATACTCATATTCACATACAATAATCAATATGATTATATTATGACATATTAGTACCTATAGGGATAGGAAGATTAACCGGTTACCGATTACCGGCCGTGTACCGGTTTCGACCGAATTGATATTAACCGTAACCGATATACCGATATCCTTATCGGTTAAATTTTTTATATGGTATACTTATCGGTTTGGTTCGGTTCGGTTCGGTTAGAAATTTCATATCGGTTAACCGTTTAACCGAAATAAACAGTTAAGTAGGGATGCCAAAACGACGTAGTTTTGAGATTATATATATACCTATGTAACCTTAGCTTAATTTGGGTTTGGGTAGGTTTGATTTTTTTTTTAGTGATGGCATTGGATGGGATTTCTTTGCCTTTAGTGAAAGCATTTTTCATTAACTAGTTTTGTTAGTCTAATTAGCATTCATTATGTTAATTAGTCCATTTGCTTTGAAAAAATGTATTTTATAATATAAAAAAAAGTTGTGGTGGATCAATATAAAAAAGTTTCAATTTTTGGCCCAAAAAACAAATATTTGGGTTCTAACAAAAAGTATTTGAGCTCTAAAACAACTCATTTTTAATAAGTTATTTTAGCCCAACAAAAAGTATTTGGGCTCTCAAAAGTCAACAAAAACTCATTTTTTGCCCAACAAAATAAATCAATATAAAACCCACGATTAAATCGGTTAACCGGTTTAACCAAACCGTTTAACCGTGAAACGTTATAACCGATAATTTCGGTTAAAATTCTTATTAGTCCGGTATCGGTTAATAAACCGTTTAACCGAAAATTATCAGTTAATTACCGATAAGCGCCAAAACCGGACCGTTTTGACCAACACCCAGGCCTAAGAACCTAAACCCCATGGGCATCAATTTCCATTGAACTCATAAAAGTCTGGGGTTAATTAATGCTTTAAATGTAATTAACACATCCAATTAGCAATCCTAGTGTTCACATACTAAAAGCCCTAATTTAATCCATACTATACAAATTAAGGTTTATGTCCATACTATAAACAATAGTGAAATTAAAGTTTTAAATCCATTAATCTAATAACCCGAATCTTAAATTTAGCATAGAAATCCACTAAACACAAAAGCCCCTAGTTAATTTTAGGAATTTAGCTTCTTACTAAAATTCCCCCAAATTCGGACCTAATCAAAAATTTCCTAAATCATTATGATTTCAAACTTGAGATTCAATGGGTGGAACAAAAACTCAAAGAGAAACTAGAGATTTCTCAATGGCATTAGTTATAAAAAACCATCAAAATAAAACCCATAAAAAATTCTCATACGGCCATGCCAAATCAAGAACCAGAAACCCTCACAGAGACAAGATCCAAGATTTACATATATACATAAAGAAAATAACAACAACAAAAAACACCTAAATTTCCAAGTTTCCAAGCCGACAGCAATCTATGAAGGATAAAAAAAAAAAATTTAAAAAACAAATAAAAAAAAAATCAACTTTTCATATTCTTAACCAAATTTCCAAGCCAAGCAATAGAAAAATTAACCAAAAGAAAACCCCGGGATTAATCTAAGAAGTAAGAACCAACCGGTGGAAGAGAGTTGGGGGGATCGGGACCTATCAATTTTTTCTTTTTTTGGGGGGGGGGGGGGGGACCAGTATAAAATTTTTTTTTTTTTTTCCTCCTTTTTTGAGGAAGTGCGGGGGGGGGGGGGGGGACCATGGCCCCAGCCGGTTCCCCCTCCCGCTTTCTCTGTGTGTAAGCAACGTCATTGCAAATGCGTATTAATTATAGAGACTTTTTGGAAGCTAGCTATAGCAATTTGAATTGATGAAGTGAGGGGAGACCATGACCCCCAGCCGGTCCCCCCCTCCCTCTGTCTCTGCATGTGCTGCTTTAGATACCCTTCTTAATTATGACCTTAGTCTCTATTTTCGTCATCTTTCAGCTAAAAAAACCTAGTGAGAGAGTGAGAAAGTAGGTTTTGAAGGGAAAAAGTGCTATCTTATGGATTTGTCTTTAAGGAAAGGTAATCATTTAGCATAACATTGATTCTATTACTTTTGTTTGATGCATTGTTAGGTTACTGCTTAACCATGTTTTCAGAGGCTTAGTGATAGACGTCATGGGTTGCAAAGATAAACAGCAAGAAAGAAGCAATCCTTCTAGAAAACTTTGAGTTTATCAAGGATCTAAGAATTCTTCTTAAAACATAGAGTCTATCTAGTTTGAGGATAAAATATAGAAGAAACTCATATTCTAAGCTTTCACAAAATACAACAAACCTGCATTCTTGGGGCTATCAACATGTATTTATAGGCCCCCAAACTCCTAACCCTAATAGTAATATGAAATAAGTTGGTGTTAATAAATCTGCGCTAGTTGTTCAAACGGAATATTTCTCCATTTTAGAAGGCAATAAAAAAAAAAAAAAACCATGATTTTTATTCTCCATTTGCAATACCGTTCGAACGGGATAGCAAACGGCCATCTCTGTTTGCAGCACCGTTCGAACGTGCTAGTGAACGAAGGCTTTCAAGATTTCTTTTAGACGACTCATTTGACCTAATAAAAATTTGAATTAGCAAACTCTCATGAAACATGACTTTGTAAATCGTTGAATTAGCATTCCAATGCCGTAAGGCTTGCTCCCATCCGAGGTTTGAAACTCTAAATATGGCCTTCTTAGTAAAACTCATTAGGTGTCAATTTTCCCCTACATCATCCTCCCTAGGTTTGAGAGAATTCACTCTCGAATTCGCATCTTCATCGGAAAAGTCACCAGTGAACAAAACTCGAGCTATGAACTTTTTAGTAAAGCTCATCAATGATGACTTCCACCCTACATCACTTAGCTTCATGGTGTAGATTTGTGCATCTAGGGTTAATATGCTAGTTTAGGTAATAGATACTGCATGGGTGATTTGTACTTAAGATCTTGATATCTTGACCTTTGGAATGTGATGGATTAAGGTTCAAAATCAGGTTTCTGTATGAAATTGAAGACAAGGGGAGAAAAACACAAAGGCATCAACAGCTATTCAAGGAGGGCGAGGAAGAATTCACGTGCATGGGAAACTATGAAGGATTTGGCCTAACACAATTTGATGAAGCCGTAGAAGTCGAGAGACTCTTGGAAGCTTGATTACTAGCTGGCGCACCCATTATCAAGAGGAAGAGTTTGGAAGAAATTTCCTTCAACCTATTTCAATAAGTGACAAGTATCATTCAACATCTTTGGGTTTTCCAAAAATTAATGTTTAGGTTCTTAAGGAAATTTCCTCCAACTTAGTTTAGAGGAAATTTGTGCCTTATCAAGAGGCTCAATCCCCAAACATATCTCTTCATGCAATATCTGTCACACACGTGTTAATTTTTTAATGGCATTGAAGTGGATTTCCGTCAATTTATGGGCATCATCTCCGAGGTACCATATATCTACGATACAAATTGAAACATAAAAATTAAACCATGTATTTAACCCTTATTATTATTATTGGCAAAGATGTCTCTCTTGATCTTCATTTACTGTAATTTTATAATGATACGATCAAAATTTGTACAGTTTAAGTTATTTGTTACACATGCATACCTCAAAAAATTAATTGTCACTTTTAAAACCCTAGATAGTTATTTGTCACATCATCAAACAACGAAGACTAATTTAGCAATTTTCCCTTTAAGAATTTAAGATTTATATCGGAACATTTTTAACCCTAGACTTCATAGTTTTATTTGTCACTTCCTCTATTATTTAGTTTTACATTGTGATAAGGGAGTGTCAACGATATAAATTAATGGTTGAATTTGCAGAGACATGCTTCTCTTTTCTTTTCTTTTCTGAAAAAATACACATACCTCCTCATAGTACCACTTCTATGTTAATGTCCCCCTCAAACTACCAATTGTGTCAATGTTTCCCCTAAGGCTAGGAAAATGACAAAAATAACCCTAAATAAATTTCAATAAGACAAATTATTCTTATAAATTAGAACAAAAAAAAAAAAAAAAAAACATAAAATATTTAAAAAAATAATTTTTTTAACTTTTATTTTAAACATTCTTATAAATTGGTTAATATTGTTTTTTTTTTCTTTTAATTTATAGTTTTTATTTAAAAATAATTTGAAGAATTTTTATAATTTTATTAAGGATATTTTTGTCATTAGAGGGGGGGGAGGGGGGGTGGAACATTGACATTTTGTTGATAGTTTCAAGTGAAGATAATGATAACATTAGTTGTGATAAAAATAATATTAGCTAGCTTATCTTATCTGTAAACCATTTGTACATTTGAATTATTGATAACATGGAGAGAGTTATCAATTGATAACTCTCTAACAATAATTTATGAAGAGCATTGACACAATTAGTAGTTTGGAGGAGAGAATTAACAATGAGGTGGTAGTGACACTTGAATGGTGTAAGCTTCACCCTTCCAAAAAGGTGACACTCACACTATTCAAACATCACCTTTAGGAAGGTGACACGTGAACAGTGCAAGTATCACCTTCTGGATGCGATAATGTGCATCACCTTGCAAAAGGAAACACGTGGCCCTAAATGTCATCTTGTAGTGGCATTTTTACTGTGCAAACGTCACTACATCAATAGTGACGTTTTATGGGCTTAAAACGTCATCTTTCAAGTCTTCAAGAGTCACTATTTTGTGGCCTTTTTACAGTAGTGTACACAAACACGTGTATGTATAGATATATGCTTACAATATTTCAATTAACGGCCCATTGTTGACCCAATCATCGATCATTATCGGCCCACTTTAGCGGCCTCCTTGGCCCAGTAATCTGACCACCATGTCGATATTATCACTTTGTTGTCATTTGACACCATGAGGTCACCGCATGATTTGGCTTATAAGTTATAACTGGCCGCCCTCGGTGCCAGTTCACTATCAGCAACCACCTAGCCCATCGCCGACCACCCTTAGTCCAAAACATCGACCACTATTTAGCCCTCCCTAGCCCATGTAGTGCTGGCTAGATTTCCTTCCCCCAGTTTCACGCCCAAATTTCAATTAGCGTCATACTCAATTTTGACGCTTAATACAAATTGATATTCAAATTTCCACTCCTACTACGAGTAATGTTACAAGTTCTTTTTGTGTCCGTACAAGCATGACAAGACTTTTAAATTCACTTATGGGCTTGTGATTGATCGTTATTGGATTTTAATTAAATTGTGATTTTAAAAGCCACCTCATTTTGGAAGTGACACTAGAGGAACTTCTAAAATTACTCCTCATATCACATAAGAGCCTGATCTGATTCTCATTTGAGACTCAAACTAACACTGAGATCGATTTCTGTCCTTCTACACCAAGTCTATTTCAGTCTTAACAAAAAATAAATAAATCTAGCTGAACAAGACAAATGGCAATTATTTTTCTTTCCAGATGGGGATGTTAGAATATACATGATATTTTCAATATTTGCCTTGATATATTTTTTCTTATAATTGTGTACCATAATTATTTGTGTGTAATAAAATCTGTATCATTTTATCATCTTTTCTAGTTTACCTCACCTACTAGATTTTTCCTATAAATAAACCATGTAACATAGTTTTCTAATCAAGTTATTCAATAATTAAGATGTAGCCCTATTGTTTACTTCTCAGTGGTGGACGTAGGCTTTCTATCTAGGCTGAACCACTCCAAATTTCCGTGTTCTCTTTTTCTCTCTGTGCATCCGCTTTTCTCACACATTTTATTTTATTATTTTAGTAGGTATGTTGTCATTAACAAGGTTTTGAATTAGAAACCTGATATCTTTTCATCTTTTATTTTTTTAAAAAAAAAAAAAGAAAAAAAACACTCCACCATTAGATAATTTGTATGATCAACTCAATCGGTTGGGTCTTAGCTCTTGCTAGCTTGTGTACAATGGTGGAGCCACGTTATGGCCTATGGGGGTTGTGGCCCCCACAAGCTTTTAAAATTTTTTTTTTTTTAAGAAAAATTTTGAAAATGGCTCCTATATACATTTGTCATTAAAAAAAATTGAAAGAGAGGCTTGTTTGCTCTTTTGAAAATCAGTGTCTTTTTTTATTTTTAATCATTCTAAAGCTTTTTATTGAATTATCGGTAACCATCTTCTTTTCTCGATTGAGTGGTTGCATCAGCCGTCAAGCATTATTTGCTTCTTTGACAATATTATAAGATTTATATAAAATTAGCTTATAGAAAAATTCGAGAGATATATGTTTAAAAAAAAGTTAGGAAGTGTTCATCATCAAGCAAAAATTAATTAAACACTTTAGCTGCATATAATTTATTCGATGATTATATACGTATATGCTTGCTTCTACTCGATGATTGTTTGTCAATTTGGTTGTCTCTTATATATTTATAATTTAACTTCAAAAATTTAGGTTTATGAATCACAATGTTAAAATTAAAAATTATTTATTCAAAAGAAAAGAAGTTGACATTCCAAAAAGTAATACACCGTTAGATTTTAATGACGAAACTTCAAATCTCAAAAAGTGCCTTCTTAAATCTCTATGGGTTGCAGGTAAAGAACATCATTCTAAAATTCTAGTTGTGGAAACCTAAGTGTTGTAAGTGAAAAACATTTATTTTTTATTTTAAATTGTGTTTATTATAATTTTAATTTGGCCCTTACAATTGTAAATTATTGGCTCCGCCAGTATCTGCATCATGGATCTAGAGCATCTAGACACCTCAGTATACAAAACGAGTTACACGAGCATTAATTCTCTGTCCACTTTCCCTGCATTTACGAAGCTCCCTTGGAAAATACAAAGACAAGGATTGGGTCTCTTAATTTCCAAATTACATGTATCGTAGACGACAATACAAAGAAAAGAATTATATGTACGTGGTTTCAAATTTTCTGCTACTTGACGTCGAATATTCCTAAATTCCTAGATGGCATATATATATATGCATTACATGTCCAACAACATTGAACACCAGATTATTAAAGTGACATGCATATATTAAAGACTTCTTAGTCCCATATATAAGTATCCAATATTGTCTCAATCGGACTTAGTCCCCGGCGAATATGTACAATTAATTCATACATAGACATGTTAGAGGTACTAACTCTTTTACTAATTTATGGATACTAACATGATGTGGAGCTTCTTCTTTGGAGATGATCAAAAAAATAAATGAAGAAAAATGCTACGAATATCAATAAATAAACTCCACATCATGTTAGTACTCGTCTGTTAGTAAAAGAGTTAATACTCCTAGTATTTCTTTATTATTAAACTAACTGACATGTATAAAGCATTAAAGACTTCTCACTCGCCTTGGACTTAGTCTCCACAATGGAAAGACGAATACATGGTGTGAATTCTTATGTTTCCAGGGAAATTCTCATTCAAAGGTGAGGCTAGCTTCCTAGGAAATTCCTATTAATCTTGTGTTAAAGTAATCATTACATCTTCTTATCAGCTTAAGCTTTTGGGACAATTGATGATTTAACATGGTATTAAAGCCAAAGGTCTTGAGTTTGAAACCTTTATTATATCATTTACATTCCATTTCAATTAAACATTCCACGTGTTAGGCCTCATATATTAAAATGGAGTTTTATCAAGCCCACACATGAAAGGAAGTGTTAAAGTAATGATTAAGTGATTAAATTTATCTCTTCCTACCAGATTAAGTTTTTTAGACAAGTGGTGACTTAACATCTTGAAAATAATAGAAACCCACCACACATTTGGATTCATTTAAATTATTCTTCCTACCAAAAGATGGTGACACTCATTGCTCACTTCTTGGTACTTGCCTGGACTTTGTCCACATCATTAATTATGTCTGAATTCACTAAACTTCGGCTATAAAAATTCCCCCATGGCTACCAGCTTGCTCTTTATAAAGTATACCCTTTCGAGTTTTTGTGTAGCAAGTGTTAATATATGGTGGTTCAATCCCAAGGCAAGATCCCTCTTTAGGGACAAAGTGTCCTAGAAAAACTAGAGGTTATCAACAAAAACAAGAAGAGCAAATCCAGAACTTAGAAATTAACAAAAGCTATTCAGCTTACCAACTTGTATTTTGTGTTCCAAGGAGTCATCCTCACATCAATATCCTCGGCCTCACCGGCGAAATGTCATAACTGGTGGATTCCCTTTTGCCTCTCCCTCATTGCCACCCTGCTCAACTTTACTTCTATTTTCGACACCATCCATTATTTCTTGAAATGCAGTGAAGAATTAGACCAAAATCTTGAAGACTATCAAATGGAACTGAGACAGCATAGGATGACCAGAGACCGCAGAGCTCAAGTAAGTGATGTACGGCTCCAAAGCTCCCAAAGTAATAAACGAGAAGGCGACGGGAAACAACCACAGCTCAACCCTTTTAAACAGAGGAAACGCCGGGTTCTTTGTTATGCAGCCATGGGTTTGCTTTTAGGGTTTAGTTCCATTATACTCTACGGTTGTCGTGCACTTCTCTATGACACTCCCAATGATAAATGTGATAAATATATTGATAAATATATGGAGAGGGGAAGAATGAATGAGAGAGAGAGAGAGCGGAGGCAAATATAAGGACTACATTATATTGATAATGATATTATATTGATGTGATTACAGAGGCCTCTATATATAGAGAGGCTATGAATAATAAGCAAGAAACCTAACTAATTAAGGTAGGGAATAAACCCTAGAGAATAATATATAAAATATTTTAACATCGCCCCTGAAACTCAATGTGCAACCTTGAGTTTGGGAAAAAGAAACGGAAATTATGATTTTTTTTTTGGGTCACCGGAGTTGTGGCTGCCATATGGAGGCCGGAGGCAGAGGACGGCGGCTGCTAGCTGCCAGCAATGGCTGCTTATGACAGCTGGGCTGCAAGAGGACTTGGGATGGAGCCTTATTGAATAAATCTTGATGGATTTAATTGTTGGTGTTGGGCCGGTTTGATTGGGCCAAAATTGGCCAAAACCCATGGACCATTGAATATGTCTGACCCGAAAAGAAGTGACCCGGGCCTAACCTGGTGAACCGGGTTGACTGCATTGGACCAGGTTGTAGGAATTGACCTAGTTGGCCTATTCGGCTGAACCGGGTAGGATTCAATTTGTTTCGGATCTGAGCGAACTGGGTCTAACCCATTAAACCGAGTTGACTATTTTGACTGGTTTGAGAGTGGGCCGGCTTGGGCAGCTCAGCCGAAAGTGATTGGGCCGGTTAGAAACCGGTTTTGGATGCGTTTTAAACCCGATGACCTAGTTAGAAATCTGTTTTGAACCGGGTAGAGACTAGGGCTGACGTGGAGGCCTCTCTGGGTGACACATGGTAGAAGGAAGAGAGGAGCAGCGTCTGGCGCATGTGGTGCACACGCCTCACCTGTGGCTGTTACTTTGGCACATGAAGCCCACGCGCAGGATGCTCTGCCGGCACGTGGAGGCTCCATTGGATGATTTTCAGACTACTCCAAGACTGTCGATGGCGAATCTGTCGGATGGTCTGAAAACCAAGCTGATCCACAAGACGTGGCAACACATGGCGGCTCGTCAGGACTGCGATGTCAGCATTCTAGGTGGATATGAGACGATCGGAGGGGGATCTATTGAACGGCCTAGCAACCTGGCTGATCGAGCGGACGTGGCGGCGCGTGGATAACACGACCGCAGCTTCGAGTGGCGTGTGGAGGTGCGTGCGACTACTAGTGGTGATGGGTCTTCCACAGATCGATAGATCTATACCTCGCAAGCTTGATTCAGAGATTATTTTTCCAGATTGCACTGCGTTGAAGGCGTTGAAGAGATTGACAGTGGCTTTAGAGGCTTGGGGGCACGCGGACGGCCGGAACAAAGGTTGTCGAAGAGAACGTCAAGAAACGTTAATGACGTTTATTGGAGGCCACAAGAATTTAAAGTAGCTCTAATACCATGTTAAATATATTGTTAAATATATTAGAGAGTGGAAGAATGAGAGAGCAGAAGCAAATATAACGACTACATTGTATTGATTATGATATTGTATTAATGTGATTACAGAGGTCTCTATATATAGAGAAGTTAGGCTATGAGTAATAAGCAAGAAACCTAACTAATTAAGGTAGGGAATAAACCCTAGAGAATAATATAAAAAATATTCTAACATGCATCAAACTTTGTTGATGATGTCTAGCTAAATTTGGAAAGTGTTGTAGGGATAATTTCCATGCATATTTCATGACAAAAAAGAATGTTTTTTAGGGTTCTCTAAAAAAACATTATTGTTGTTTCCTTCGAGATTATCTAAATGTTGTTGTTTCCATGCACGACATTGTATTGTATGTTAGTATTATATTGTCAATTGGAGTTCTGTAGTTTCTTGAGTCATTTTGTCTCATGAAGTTCATGATTAATCAAAATAAAAAGCAAATTTCAGTTCACATTTTGGCAAATGATTTTGCCTTTATTTTCACTTCTCTAAAAATTTAAAAAAAAAAAAAAAAAAAAAAAAAAAAAAAAAAAGTCTAACTTCTTTTCAAAACTATTATCAGACAATTTTCTTTATTTTTCTCTTACAAAAAATTCAAATTTTATTTTACCAAATACACTTAAACTGAAATCGATCTGATCACTCTTTATTTTTGAATGAAGCTATTGGCAATGTTTTTTTTTTTTTTCTTTTTGTCTTACCTGTCTGATCTCGTCGTCTTGATTAATAAGTCACAATATATTGTCCAACGAATTAGTCAATGAGTATTTTTCATGTTTACTTACTAACAGTCAACGAATTAATTAGTCAAAATTCTTGGTGGAGAGACATTGTTTTCTTAATTTGTGTGGTATGAAAAAATTTATTCATCAAAAAAGAATCAGTCAATAAGTAATTTTCATGCATGTCTACCTCCAGTTCCGCGATGTAGATAAGCAGTTTGTTGTATTAGCTATTCGTGTTGATTGGGAAGATGGCGATTCAATATAAATCAAAACCTAATTAAGGTTTTTGTAGTAATATAATAAATTTTTATAGTGAAATATAGATATTGATAAATAAAAACCAGTTTTTTCATTTTTTAATATGCAAAATTACTATTCAAATTTTGCATTCAAGTTTCTCTAAATGCGTTGTGTTATTATTCTATTACAAATTTAATTAAGTATTCTTAATAGTGCAGGATTTTTTTTTATTATTATTTATTTACTGTTATAAAAGTAAAACCAATGTAAGGCAGTCAAAGCCAAAAAATCACTTCACTATAGAAAAATGAGAATTGCACAATGTCAATAATTACAAACCCTCTATCAGAGTTAGAAAAGTTAATTATATCTCCACATCCACCCCCCCCCCCCCCCCCCCCTTCTTTCCTCCCCCTCTCCTTGTTTTTTTTCCTTTCTTTATTTTAAGTTTATCTTTTTAGTTTTTCCAACCAATTTAGTTGCTCTGGCCATCCCTTTACTTATGTTGCGCTGCCTCCGTCTACCCTCCACCGTGCTGTGCCGCTCTTTGCCTCCCCGAAATCGGTTGGGCTTTTCACCTCCCTTGCCTCGGTTGTGAACGAGCTAGTGAGGAAATCGTTTTGGCTTACTTACAACCAAACCAGAATTGTATTAATATTTATATTGTTACGAAAGAGAAACAAAGAAAGGAAAACAATTATTACACAGATCAATAGAAGGGAAGAAATAATATATTCCTATCATCTACAGCTAATGAGGGAGTAAGCAAGGAAGAGAATGATTCCGGGTCTATATAAGTAAAGTAATTATTCAAATATGTGATATCCTACTTCCACGCCATTCATTGTATTTGGACAGTTGCAGTATAATAGCATATCAAGGCATATCGCAGCATATCAGGTCTAGTGCAATTACACCATATATGATCTCTTCATTCACGGACTTGCTGCCATCACCAATCACTTAAGTTACGGGCTTGATTGATGAGGAAGAGGTTGAGGTGGATAACTCACTAACATCCCCCCTCAAGCCAAGGGGGAGAGTAGTGACCCTTAGCTTGGACTTGAGAAAATTAAACCGAGTAGAGGAAAGACCTTTGGTGAAGATATCGGCAATCTGATCCAAGGTCGAAATGAATTTCACAAGGATGTCTCGATTAAGTACCTTCTCGCAAATAAAATGATAATCCACTTCGATGTGTTTTGTGCGAGCGTGAAACACTGGGTTAGAGGCAAGAACCAAGGCACTCACATTATCACACTACAGAACTGGTGGAAGTGAGAGAGGAATGGAGAGTTCTTGAAACAACATACACAACCAAAACAACTCGCATATGGAGATAGCCATAGAGCGATACTCTGCCTCGGTGCTAGACCAAGACACCACAGCCTGCTTCTTGGCACTCCAAGGCACCAAACAATTCCCTAGAAAAATTCCAAAGCCTAATGTAGACCGTCGATCATCAAGATTGCCTGCCCAATCCAAGTCACAAAATGCTTATAATTGTAGAGAACCAGGAGAATGCAACAAACCATGATCAGTGGTTTGTTTGAAGTAACGAAGAATTCACTTAGCTGCTGACCAGTGGGAGGCTGAAGGAGAGTGCATTTGCAGACATAGTTGATTCATAGAGAAAGAGATGGCAGGTCGGGTCAAGGTATAGTATTGAAGGGCACCCACCACCTGCCGATACTCAGAGGGGTCTACCAATTGTTCGCCATCATATTTGGACAGCTTGGATCCGGAGGAACATGGAAAAGCAACAGGTTTGGCACCAAGCATTCAAGTGCGATGCAAGAGATCCGTGATATACTTGGCTTGGCATAAGTAGAGACAGTCAGTGGATTGCATGGCCTGAATGCCAAGAAAGAAACCAAGACTGCCTAGATCCTTTAAGGGGAATTTTTGTTGTAACGTGGAGATTATATCAGTGATAACAGAGGGATGTGTACCAGTGATAATAATGTCATCTACATAAATGAGCATGAAGACTTTTATATTTCCATCAATGTAAATGAATAAAGAAGTATCCACCAAAGAGGCAATAAAGCCAAGTTCCAAAAGAGAAGAAGAGAGACAATGATACCAAGTTCTTGGGGCTCGTTTTAAGCCATAGATAGATTTATTAAGCCTACACACATAATCTGGAAATGTAGAATCACGAAAGCCCTGAGGTTGTTCCATAAATACCTCATCCAATAGTGTTCCATGTAGAAATGCATTGGACACATCCAGCTGCTTGATTGGCCTATTGAAGTTTACTGTCAAGGCTAGGATAATGCAAATAGTGGAGGGTTTAATGACTGGACTAAAAGTCTCAGTATAATCCACACCACTTTGCTGCTCATACCCCTTTGCAACGAGTCTAGCTTTAAAGCGATCTATAGAACCATCTGGCCGCTGCTTAATCTTGTAAACCCACCTATTTTTGATAACATGTTGTTGAGAATGGCGTTGACTGAGTGTCCAAGTACCATTAGAAATAAGGGCAGAAAACTCCTGAGCCATAGCCTCCCGCCACCTTGAATTAATAATTGCCTTGCTGAAGCAGGAGGGTTCAAATTCAGTTAGAGCAATGTGGAGGGCTGTAGGGGTAGGTGGATGTCGAGAGGTGTAGTAGAGTTAAGAATCTGGAAAGGACTTGGATCTTAGGAGCCAATTCGAAGTTTGGTGGTCATGGAATGAGGTGGAGGCATGGCAGGTACAGGAGATGGTTCAGATGGAGAAGCACTAGAAGAAGGTATAAGGGAAGAGGTGGAGGGACTTGGGCTTGGTGAGGCAGGAACCAAAGATAAAGGAGAGGCAAGGTAGTGAGTGATGTTATGTTAAGTGCTAAAATATTCATATTTTTAGCCCTTAATTTACATGTTTTAATCCTTTAGGTTTAGTTAATTTATGTTATTTTAGTTCCTTTATGTGTTTTTCATGCTTTTGTAGGCTTTTGGAAAAAAAAAAAAAAAAATGAAGTAAATCTGGAAGATTTGGGCTCAAAAAGAGAAAATTGGAAAAGTTGGAGTTTCTGGTAATGTGATCGATCACAGTTGACTTGTGATCGATCGCACTGTGATCGATCGCACACGGGTTGCGATCGATCGCACCTGTGCGCTGGAGAATTCTAGAAGCTGCGGACAGACTTTCTTTCCTTCCATATTAGGGTTTTCCAAGTCCCATTTGTAATAGGACTAAAGCTCTACGAATTTTTTAGGTTTACTAGTATAACAAGGACTTCTAAAGCCCTATAAATAGACCTCTAAACCTTGAGAATAATCAAGCTAAAAGAGACACAACTTTAGGGGGGAGAATTGGAGGCTACCTTTCAGTTATTTCTTTCCTTTTTCTCTTTTAATTAGTTTTATTTTTATTTTTATTATGTGTAACTAATTTATTTAATAGGGCTAGATTAAAGCCCCAATTATGTTTAGTTGATATTCAATATTGGCGCCCTTGTGATGATCTTGTTGTGATATCTAAATTGATTAATTCCTGTTTTCATGAATTCATCATATGTGTGTACCTGATTAACATGTGCATGTAGTCTGGACTTATTAGTTAAATCAATTTGGATGACAGAGTCCTGGGTTTAACATAAGTAACAAAAGTAATCCACATCGGGTTCTTGGGTTAATTAACATGGGGAACCGGGAGTATACACCCATACCCTAGGCCTCATGTGTTTGTCAATTTTCATATAATATATGATTTCCTAAAGAACAACTTAGTATATACCCATACTAAATCCTTTAGAAAAGAAAAGAGTTAAGAGTATACACTCATGTTTAACTCGTTACTTAGAGAAATCTATAGCTTAAGGAGTATACACCCATGCCCTTAGGTTGATAAACATTAAATATGCATAACATGATCAAAACATTGGCATATTGACATATTATCTAAATATAATTAGTGGTGGATATCAAAGCTCTACCTTTTTATCATTATCAACTCAAATTCAATCTTTTGTTTTATTTTACTTTGAAAATTTATTTTAGACAAAATTCAGTAATCCTCATGGGAATGACCCCGTATTTACACACTATACTATTGTGTTGACTTCGTGCACTTGCGAGTAAAATATCCAATTATTTGCCTACTAATTTAAGTAGATAATTGAGACAACATGTTAGGAGTATGAAGGTTCTGTGGGGATGAAGGTACAACAGCAGTAAGAGTGGGTGATGCAGCAGGAAAATGTGATGGAGAAAT
The DNA here is from genome assembly GCF_965113065.1 of Corylus avellana. Classification (NCBI taxonomy): domain Eukaryota; kingdom Viridiplantae; phylum Streptophyta; class Magnoliopsida; order Fagales; family Betulaceae; genus Corylus; species Corylus avellana. Next base: position 12,947,016 of record NC_142492.1, read on the forward strand.
AGAATTATGATTAGAATGAAAATTAGGGAAAGAAAAACTTACAGGGGGCATCAAGGGTTGATCAGATGTAGCATTGATCTTAGAAGGCAAGCATAGTGTAGCATGATCCTTTGCAAGAAAAGATGTTTCATCAAAAACATGTCCGGAGAGATGAACCCAATTAGTAGCAAGATCAAGGCACCTATAACCAGCATAGCTATAGCCTATGAAAACACAAACTTTAGATCGGTATTCTAGCTATTAGCAGTATAGGGTCGAAGAAGAGGAAAACATTTGCAACTAAAAACACGAAGGGTTGTGTAATCAGGAGCTTTAAGAAAAAGTTTTTCAAATGGACAAGCATTCTCAAGAATAGGAGTAGGAAGTCTATTGATTATATAAAATGAAGTGAGGAAAGCATCTACCCAGTATTTGTTTGACAATCGTGTAAGCTAATAAGGTTAGTCCGGTTTCTAAGATGTGGCGAAGCTTTCTTTCAGCTAAGCCATTTTGCCGCGAAATGTGTGGGCAGGACTTTCTATGGACAATACCATTTTGAGATAAAAGGGATTGGAATAGAAGGGAATTGTATTCGCCTCCTCCATCAGTTTGTAGTTGGTGAATTTTGCAAGAAAATTGATTTTCCACAAGTACCTTAAAATTAACAAAGCAATTATAGACATCAGATTTATTCTGCAAAGGATACCTGGAAAAATCATCTACAAATATAATGCAATATTTGCACCCACTCATGGAGAGGTGACGAGAAAATGCTTTTGAATCTTTTTTCGAAGGTTGAAGCGGAGCGAAAGCCCATAAAGGTTAAGGGAAAGAGGGAGCTCAAAAATTTGGAATTTTCCATCAATTTTGAGGCTAGAGGTCAGAGACTTTCTTCGGAGAAATACCAACGCCGACGGGGTTGTTTTGGGACTGCAAATGATTTCTCTTTTCATCCTGAGGTGCAGTAGGGGTTGAATTTTTTAGGGCTGATGCTGGGTTATTGTGGGCTTTTGTTTTGGGTTCTCTTTTAGGGTTTTCTATTTGGCTGCGACTTTTTTTTGGGTTGGGTCATCTTGGGTTGTGTTTTCGAGCTTGTGTTGGGCTACCTATGTATACTTTCTTGTGTACTTAGAGGCGCTTTGCACTTTTTTTTTTTTTTTTTTTGATATATACAACATTACTTACAAAAAAAAATATAAAAAAAAGCATCCCTCCTCCCTACAAAAGAGAACCTCACCGAGGTAGGAATTCTCTACCATGTTCCCTCATAAACATGATTGAATGATGGTTCACCCAGAGCCCTTCTTACTACCAATTACCTCTTGGTTTCTTTTTTTTCTTTTTCTTTTTTCTTTTTTTTTTCTTCTTTTTTTGTTCCTTATTTTTGGCAAGTACTTCCAAGAGGCCCTCTATTTGAAGGGCGCTTTACTAAATAAATACACTATTTTGTATAGCAAGAGCTATTGAGAACTGATCTGCAAAGTGTATATGCTCATATAAAATGCATCAATCATGTTCTAGGAATCGCACACCGCATCACAAAAAACCCAAAAAACCAAAAATAATAGAGATGCCAAAACCAAATAATCGCATTCTAGGTTTCTATTGCTTCTACATTGGAGGACTTGAGATTAATAACCAATTTAGTTGTTAAATAAATCGTGGTCAAACCTTCAGAAACAATCATTGAAAAGCACAAGTATTCTTTCTCTCTTCATGTCTTTTTCCTCGTCGGCAATGAGTACCGGAGTTCGTATTTTACCGACACATTAAAGCATCTAACCGAAGAAATCTAGCTGTATCAGTGAAATTATCCAATGCCGATGGCAATCTAGCCTGTTTCTTCCAGTAAAGAGCAGCCATGAACAATCCACAAACAATTTCAGACTGCAAGGATTGTCTTGCGAATTGATCTCGCTACAATGAGATGGAACATCTGATCCGGAATCATAACACAACCCACATAAATTAACATACCAGTCAAGCCAAGAGTGGTAGCCCAGCAAAACATGCTTTTCGTGTTGAGCTCATTTTCGCCGTCTGTTTATGACCAAGTCTGGATTGCCCTTCTTCATCATGGTTACAAATTCATCATAATTAATTCTTCCATCCTGCAAAAGAATTTGGGAGTTGTGAACTATTAGTTCAAGAATTTTTTTTCTCTCAAGTAATCAATATATCATTAAAAGTGAAAAGCACAACTCAAGTACACATGAAGTATGCAAGAAAAATACCTAACTAAGAAGAATAAAGAAAGAACAAAAAATCATAGAAACCAAGCACATAAGGAGAGTCAAACGGAGCCGTCTAAAAATAAAGAATATTAAAAAAAAAAAAAAGATTTAAGCTTTACCACCATCCTCCTGCAATGCTCGAAACATCTATCATTTATTTTCCTCCAAAGACACCACAAAAGGCAAGGTACAATCTTTCATACAATAACACTCTGAGTGCTACCAATACTGTCTCCTCCAACAAGTAAACAAGTCTACTACTCGTCTAGACATAACCCAAGACAGCCCAAAATGACTAAAGATAGCATTTCATAGGGCTTAAGTAACCTCACAATGGAGAAAAAATATGATCTACGGACCTCCATTCCTTTTGCACATGCAGCACCAGTCATATCCATAGTAAGGATCTTCTTTAATGCTATCCACCATGCCATGGCTAGAGGGAGGCATGCCATGGCTAGAGGGAGGCATGCCATGGGTTCAAGATGGAAGTTGTTGGGTTCATAGGGGTGGCATGGCCCTTGCTGGATGGTTGGGTTGGATGGGAGCAACGCAACCTTGGTTGACAAAGGCTCAGTGATGTTGCTTGGAGAAAGGCTCAATGTTGCTTGAAGGATTAGGTGGTGGCCATGTACTATCAAGGTGCATGGCCTTTTGATGTAGGGCGGAACGGATACTCGACTAGCTTTATTAGAAAGATCATAACTTGAGTTTCAGACATTGGATTGGAGCGAGATTGGTGGTGTTGGAAAGCTAATTCAAATATCTACAAAGTCATGTTTCACGAGGTTCAACTAATTCCAACGTTTACTAGGTCAAAACGGACATGGGCCTAAATTGAAGTTTCCGGAATTTGTGTCCGGCCAAGGATCCAACACTTCCGGACATGGTGTCGAAAGTGAAGTCTTTGGAAAGCCCGTCCGAACCTGGCTTCTGGCCATCCAAACACGCCTCTATGTTAAATTCATGCACTTTTATTTAGTGCCCGTCCGAACAAGGTATGTCCAATCTGGACGGATCTCGTAGAATTACAAATCCAACTATATTTCGTAGTACTATTAGGTTCAGGGTTTGAAGGCCTATAAATACATGTTTTATAGACCCTAGAACCTAGCTTTTGATTATTATTTAGTTTCTATCAATAAGATTAGTCAGAGTTGAGTTTCTTCATTATTTTCCTTCAAACCCTAGAGAGTATCTAGCGTTTAGAGAAGATTTCTTAGATTCTTTGATAGTATCAAGATCTTAGGAGTATTTATCCCTTCCTGTTGATATTCTTGCATCTCATGAAGTCATGCTGCATTAGTTGGTATTAGAGCCGAAGTTACTTTCCATGAATGGGGAAGGGCAACCGTTGTGCAGACATGAACAAAGTGTACATGCGCATAAAGATAGCACGTAAGGATCAACCGACGATTTGTTTGCAGCACATGAAAAGATTTGGTGGAATAACCGTACAGAAGAGGGAGCGGATGCGAACCCAATACGAGGTCCCAACCGATCACTTTACCGACATGGGTAGTCCGAACAGTCATCGTCGTCAACCAAGACCGCGGTACGCGGAGGCAAAAAGCGAATTTATCATTGAGAGTGAACCTGTCAATCCTTTTTCGGGGAGCGGAGTGCGGAGGAAATTTCCTACAACACAAGCTCATTCTATTTCATGGGAAGTAGGCGTCAAACTCGACACCCCGGAATTCCAAGGTTGCTTGCAACCCGAAGAGTTTCTTGTTAAAGAAAAAATAGAAAAGTCTGACAAAAAGGTGCCTAGAGAGGCGGCGGAGATTAAGAATCAATCGGCAATTCGTTGAAAAAGTATGGAGGAGTAGTTGGAGGCCATGAGTGGACAGATGGAGACCCTCACTAACCAATTGACCAACATGGGTGGTCCTAACGTTCGTCGTCATCAACCAACTCCACGTTTTGTGGATGAGGATGACATGGTTACCTTTAGTGGGGTGCGATCTCAACGGAGAAAGGCATGGTTTGATACGGGGAGTCCGCAACAGGCCAACTTGACCGTTATTCATGATCCTCAAATCCATCTACCAAATCCATATTATGTGGAGAAGGTGAATTTGTTGATGAAGAGTTCTAGGAATCCAAGTTCATTGATGAGGAGTTCAAACATGGAAATGTTCATGAATGCGTTGAGCATGAAGATGTTGAAGATCCGTCACAAGGATTCGTAGATTTGGATTCTCCACCAACCTATGATCAGCAACGAATATCTAGTGAGAGGTTCTTTGTCCCATGACCATGAAGAGGACTCTGTCGTCGATTGGGACACCTATCCCGACGAAGAGTCATTAGAAAAGGTAAATCTCTCGGATACTATTGACAATTTTGCTAATGAGAGTTTTACACACCATGTGCTTGATAAGAGCCCCGAGGATAAAATATTTGATTTGAGTGTTGCGCCAATTGACTATGTTGATTTCATCAGGGTAGATGCTATTTTGTCAAATTCTTCTAACCAAATTTGTGATGAGATCTGTATGGCAGAAGAGAATGTTCTATCAAAAGGTGGCGTGGTCGTTGCCAATTCTTTGAAGATTTTCATGGCATATGGGAAAGACAAGGTACAAGAAGAGCACGACAAGCCTGAGTCCTTGACGTTTGGCAAGGTGATGTGCGGGACATTCAAGATAATCATCACAGTCTCCCGATGATTAGGGGCATAACATGTATTGTGGGGTGTTGCCTTGTTATGATTTTGAGAAAAAGGGAATGGAACGAGTTGACAGGACACCTGAAGGATTGTGGAAAGACCCATTCGAATTCGAGGACAAATTCTCTCCAACAGAGGGAAAATGATGTAGGGTGGAAATTACCCCCTACGAACGTTAATGATGAGGGTGTGAATTCGAAGGCGAACTCTCTCCAACCTGGGGAGAATGATGTAGGGCAGAACGAATACTCTACCAGCTTTATTAAAAAGATCATAACTCGAGTTTCTAATATCGGATTGGAACGAGCTTGGTGGCGTAGGAAAGCTAATTCAAATATCTACAAAGTCATGTTTCACGAGGTTCAGCTAATTCCAATGTTTACTAGGTCAAAACAGACATGGGCCTAAATTGAAGTTTCTGGAATTTGTGTCTGAACACAAATCTAACATGTCTGGACATGGTGTCGAAAGTGGTCTCTAGAAAGCCCGTCCGGACATGGCTTCTGGCCATTCAGACACGCCTCTATGTTCAATTTACACACTTTTATTTAGTGCCCGTCCGGACAAGGGTATGTCTGGCCTGGACGGGTCTCGTAGAATTACAAATCCGACTATATTTTGTAGTACTATTAGGTTTAGGGTTCGGGGGCCAATAAATACATGTTTTATAGACCCTAGAACGTAGCTTTTGATTATTATTCAGTTTCTATCAATAAGATTACTCAAAGTTGAGTTTCTTTATTATTTTCCTCCAAACCCTAGAAAGTGTCTAGCGTTTAGAGAAGATTTCTTAGATTCTTTGATAGTATCAAGATCTTAGGAGTATTTATCCCTTCTTCTTGCTATTATTCTTGCATCTCACGAAGTCACGCTGCATCACCTTTGCTGCTGTGGCCCATAAGCTGCTGGGGCGCATGACTTGTTGGTTTGGCAGTTTGGCTCGAGTGTGGGCTAGGGCGTGACCCAGGCCTTGGTTATTTGGCTGACTTGACCCTTGTTGCTTGATGCTCTGCTAAGAGGGGCCACATGGCGCCTTTGATGTCTCTGAGTGATGACGGGGAGTGAGGCAGTGAGCCTGCCATGAGCGTTGCCCAAGTGGCCTGCATGTGGATGGCATGCTGCAGTGAACAATGTCAACGGTGCGAAGCTGTTGCCCAAGCAGGGAGTGGAGCATAGCTGTAGAGTGTCTGCCTGATGCTCACATGCTGCAGTGGGCAAAGGGTTGCTGTGACATGCCTGCAAGGGGTTGACATATGGCAGTGGGCTGGATGAGCATTGGTGAAGCTGTTGCTGCCTTGTGTGGGTTGTTGTGCAAGTTGCAGGAGGGCATGCAAGGAGCTGCCTTTGCTGCAGTGGACACAGGCAAGTTGTTGGAGGGATTCAAACTGCCCTGGGAGCATGCTACACGTGGCATGGCTGCTTGCTTGATGCTGAAGTGCTGCAGTGGAGCTAGGGCATGCTATTGGGTGAATTCAAATGTCCTCTCGGGCTTGCGACACGTGGCTGGCATGGTACAAAGCAGGCTGTGGGGTGTCAGCATGCCATGTTGGTTGCCTGATTGAAGCCAATGGGCATGTGCCAGGTGGCAGCCCACTGCCAGGAGCTGGAGACCCTGTTGGGGCTTAAAAATTCCTGCTGTGATTCAGTTGCTGGATGCTGAAGGTTGGCTGAGAAGCTAGAGAAAGCTTGAGTGCTGCTGGAAGCCAAAGTGTGCTGGAAGAGGGCTAGACGCCGTGAGAGAGTGCTATGAGTGACTTGTTTGGGGAGTGTTTCCTTGTAAAGCCTTGGTGGCCTGGGTCATTCATGTATCTCTTGTAAAACCTTGGTGGCTGAGTGTGTTGAGACTAAAGGCTCCATTGTGTTGTAAGGACCCTAGTCATTCCTTTGTACATTCGTTTAGGGTTTGTTTGGTAAATGAGTTGGAGTTTCCCTCGTTACTATTCATCACCATTTTCCAAAAAAATCAACATCAAAAAATTCTAACTTTTTCACTTTTAATATCACATCAATATCAAAACATTCTAACTTTTTCACTTTTTATTATTATTCAAATAAAAAAATCACTACAAAACAAAACTTTTTCACTTTTCCATACCACTTTTTCACTTTTTTATACCAAATATTCTTACTTTTTTTCACATCAATCTACATCAACTACAGTGTCTAGGTCAACCCATTTACCAAACACCAACTTAGTGAGTATAAAGGTTGGGAGCTGTTGCTCCCCTAAAATAGCTGGCTGTGTTGTTGTGCTTGTGCTGTGTGGTGACTGGTGATTTCCCTAACCTCGGATGGTGAAGAAAGCTTCCTAGGCACTGTTGTGTGCTTTGCTTGGGGGGTTGAGGGCTGCTTAGGCACTGCTTGGTGCTTTGTCTAAGGCCATCGCAAGCTGGTTTGAGGTGCGAAAAATCGGGCCCTTGACAACTGATCTAATAAACTAAAATTAATCACATACTAAAAATCATCTCTCTCTCTCTCTCTCTCTCTCTCTCTCCGACTGATGCGTGTCAACATCTTCTCCTCCTGTGTTTGTTCCCCAGGGCTGGCGTGCTTGTTTACTTTGGTTTTGAGAGTTGAAGATAGGCTTCATGAGTTGGTTCTATCAGATCAAGAAATATAGACATGGACATCTACATTTTGTTGGGACAGAATATAAAATCTAGAAAGAGGTGTCTTGAGAAATGATGGTGTGCTGTTATGAAATGGAACAGGTCTGGAGTCACAGAATTTAATCTTCTTGTGCTTTAAAATTTTTAAATCTCCTATTGATGCGTTACTTTTGAAAATAATAATCATTAACATAATAAATCATGTGCTTTCTGAACTAAAATCAACCATGACTATATATATGTCAAAATAAATCAGGAGTCAAAGGGTGTATTTTTTGCCTCTTTCAGGATAATGATAGACAAAGAAAGTGTATTTGGAAAAAGACACAAGAACGGAGGAAGAAACATACATTGTCTGTGTCAACTTCTGCAATGATCTCCCTAATTGTTTTTTGGTCTCCCATATTATACTCCTTAAGGGCATGCTCTAATTCTTCCATTGTAATGTACCTAAAATGAGAAGCAAGAAACATAACCAAAGATAAAATATCTATGAAATGAAAAACTGTGATCAGTACAATATTAATAAAAGAAAAAGATAAAGGCTAATTACCCGCTTTTGTCCTTGTCAAAATAGACGAATGCTTTGTATAGGTTGTCCTCTCTATCCACTCTATTCATGTGCATGGTAGCTGTTATAAACTCGATGTAATCAATAGTCCCATTTCCATCCACATCAGCCTGGAAAAGCAAAAGCTTATGATTATATCTGTAGAACCAGAAACTAATCATCAAAATGATGAGATTTGCACATGCATTTGATATTAAGGCAGACAAAAGAGGTATAAAACAACTCTGAAAATAGAACATAAATTAACAGCTGTTTTCATTTCTTGTTTATAGGTGTCCATGAATGGTTACAATTGTGGGATACATGAAATATCTTCAGCAGTATTTTATGATCCCACATGCTGGTGAATCAAGAATTATGCCCCTAAAATGAACTCAATTTTTTTTTTAATTAAAATTAGGAAGCAATGATGGATGAGTTTCCAAGGTAAAGACACACCAGGAAATATGTTTCATTTGTGAAAGCTAGGCAGAGCACTAATGGGAAACAATAAAGTCAGCTTTAATGATTTTAGTCAAAAAAAAAAAAAAAACTAACTAAAATTGGTAAAGTGATTCATTTCATCTTGAAGGTGCCACAAGACAGGAGTAATGAGATATGGATATGGATCCAATCATCCAAGTCCAAGCTAGAAGAAAAACATAAATAACCTGGGATTTTTTTTTTTTTTTTTTTTGATAAGTATAAATAACCTGGGATTTGACAAGACATATACAGTGGATTGCAAAAATGAATACAGTCGCAGGCCCAAATATTTGGTTAAGGCATTGTTAACCGTGCTCTGTATCAATGGTCATCAAGAAATGAACTTAAAGGAGAATGAGTTGCATTGCATAACGACTTCATTCAACAAAATATACTTCTCCATGTTATGAATTCATAAGTCAGTTCTTAATCTATGGCTTCCAGTTTTGTGCAAAGATCAGCTGCTAGGAGTCAAGAATATTATCCACAACAGTGGCCCAAAAGTTGAAAAGTTTAGACTTCATCTTAAATGATAATGGCCAAGGCTCTAAGAGGATGACAATCTCCCTAAGTGGGTGTTTCTCTTGTGTACTCCCCCGCTGTACTTGGATTGTGCCCCTTTGTACTTCTAATAAGCTTGATTGACTTATCATAAAATTCTAAATGAACAAGGGTAAATAATTTAAAAGCACCATTAAGCTCAGGCAGAGCAGAAAATAAAGAAGACTATATTACCGCTTCCATCAACTGCTTCACTTCAGACTCAGAAAGCTTAGTACCCAGTTTTGGAAGACCAGCTTTCAACTCTTCAAAAGTGATTGTTCCACTGTTATCTGTATCCATAGATTTGAACATCTCCTTCAAGCCCATGATTTCTTCTTCAGAAAGATTTTCTGCAATTACCTGAAGAAAAGAGAGAAATTGTGACATAATGAAAGACTGGATGATGATATCTTCTTTTCTTATTTATCTTTTTTTTTTTTCCGTCTTAAGTGGAACTCTTCCACTCTGATTGGCAGGAACTAGATGCGCATGCCCTCGGGCATTCTTCTTCTTCATAAATCTTATTGGCTTGCTAGGGTTCCAAGAAAAACTGGATTTATCATTGGGGATGGTCTTATAAAAGCCTTCTTTTGTATACTCTGAATTTGTCTTTAAAATACAAAATATCTTGTTCCTCTTTATGTTTAGTCATCTTATTGATGAAGTTGCTAGTCTTTTTTTTTTAATAAAAAAGAAGCTACTGATGACTATGATGATCATAAGAGATGTTCTCACCTTTAGAGCAACTTTTTTGAGCTTGTTCATTGCCCTAAATTGTTTCATTCTGGTTAAAACAGCAATATCAAGAGGCTTATCAGATGCATCCCCATCTTCTTTCATCCATGGATGACCTGCATTGCATTTTCAGTGATTGAGAACCCTGTCTAATCATAGAATGCCAAGAAACTCATAGCTTATCTGTAAGTAAGGGATATGGAGGGAGAAGCCAGGACAGAAGAATGAATGAATCTTTTTCTTTTGTTTTGTTTTTTTTTTTTTTTTTTTTTCCTTTTTTACTCGTGTCTCCACTTTTCTTGTTGGTTAAATAAACCTTCATGTAGCCTTAGAATTTGAGAAGACATGATAAATTAAATTGGCTTCCTCAACCCTAGTTCATGTCTAGACACTCTTTTCATAACTGAAACTTACCAAGGACTTGAGCTGCTGACAGACGTTCTTTAGGATCAGCTCGTAGCATCCTCTTCACAAGGTCTTTGGCGCTACTAGATATGGAAGGCCAAGGATCAGATGCAAAATCAATATGCCCTCGAAGAATAGCATCAAAAATACCCTGTTCATTCTCTGCATATGAAACAGAAGCGAGGATCCACAGCTAAGCCACCTTTGCACTGTTTACAAACTGAAATCCTAAAATGGATAATAAATCTGAAATCTGTCATAATGGATGAATCCACAACCACCTGCGCTGAATATTGACTTATCACTCATTACCAATTAGTTCGCCAATGATGAACTCCACCAATGGAACAAAAAACTTGGGAGCATAAAAAACATCTTGTTTCAGGCTTTTCTTACTCATTTAGGGATAACAGACATACCTCCCCAGAAGGGTGGTACCCCACTAAGTAGAATGAAAAGTATCACCCCAGCACTCCAAATATCTGCTTCAGCTCCATAATTTCGGCGCAGCACCTCAGGAGCTACATAATATGCACTTCCAACAAGATCTTTAAATACATCTCCTGCATTCATACACACATTAACCCTCCAAATAAGCACAAAAATAAAATTACATTGATGTCCAGACTTCACATAATTCAAAAAAATGACACTCAATATTGAATTCAAAAAGTAATGGGAAAAATATACTTTAGCCCCCTGAACTATTACCCATTTTGCATTTACACCTTTAAATTTTAAAAAGTGACGCTAAGGCCTCCCATACTATCATGGCATGTCAAATTAGATACTTCTATATTTTACTCCCCAAAATGCCCTTAAATTTATTTTAAAATAATCATTTTAAAAAAAAAAAAAAAAAAAAACACCCTTTTCAGATTAGCCCCCTTAAAAAAAATTCAAATCATTATTTTTATATATTTTTTTATTTTTTATTTATTAATAACTTCAAGGGTATTTTAGGGAGAAAAAAGTAAAAATGTCTAATTTGACACGCAATGGTAGTATGTGGGGCCTCAATGTTACTTTTTAAAGTTTAGAGGCATAATTGCAAAATGAGTGATAGTTTGGGAGGTTAAAGTGTATTTTCCTCCAATAGTAATTTTTTTTTTTGATAAATAATATTTGTTTTATTAAAAGCTTAAAGGCGCCCCAAAGTACACTGGAAGTATACAATAGGATCACCTAATTAGAAGGGGAAAAGCGAATTAAAAAATCATCATAACTAATCAACACCAAAAAGACATGCGCAACGGTCCAGAGATACAAAGAATGAAAGCAAGAGGCTAAGATATCTTCCAATGTCCCCTCCAAATTTTCAAAACACCTATTATTTCTTTCCTTCCATAAACACCAAAAAAAGCAAGTAGGCATCATCTTACAAACCGTGGCACTCCCCCTCCTCCCTGAAGACCACCAACAGGCGAGTAAATCCGAGACCCATCTCGGCATCACCCAAGACAAACCAAACCGACCAAAAAGGGCACTCCACAAAACATAAGCAACCTCGCAATGAAGGAGAAGATGATCTACCGTCTCCTCACTCCTCTTGCACATACAACATCTGTTCGTCACAATCACATGTCGCTTCCTAAAGTTATCTAAGGTTAGAATTTTGCCCAAAGCCGCCGACCACACAAAGAAACTCGCCCTCGGAGGAGCTTGTGTCCGCCACACACTCTTCCAAGGAAATCTCCTCCCTTCAGTACATGCCAAGGAAGCGTAGAAGATCTTGACCTTGAAACGGCCTCTTTTGGAAGAATTCCACCACAACCTATCTTCACACCCTCGACTCACTCGAGCAAAATGTAGCACCTGAAAAAAAAAAAAAAAAAAAAAAAAAAAAAAAAAAAAAAAAGAGGCCAATACATCCACCTCCCAATCATGAGCCTCTCTAGAAAAACTAACATTCCACTAGTTAGAGCCACCCAGCACCTCCAAATGAGCCGCAACTGAGGCGTTTTTTGCACAAGCGATACTGAATAAGCCTGGAAAAGCTATCTTGAGAGCCGTATCACCACACCACAAATCATGCCAGAAACAAACCCTAGTCCCATCCCCTACCTCAATCCGTGTAAATCCTTTGAAAGTGTCTCACCCTTTCCTAATGTTCTTCCATAACCCCACCCCAAGAGATCCACCCGGCTCCAAAGAGCACCACCCTCCCCAAAAAACTTCCAAATTTCGCATCCACCACAACCCTCCACCAAGTATCTCTCTCTGTTCCATAGCGCCACAACCATTTCCCTAACAGGGCGCGGTTGAATACCATTAAGTTTCTAATACCCAAACCGCCCTTCTTAATCGGAGTGCAAACCTTCGACCACCTCTCTTCGCCTAGACCACCCCATAAAAAATCCTGCTGCAGCTTCTCAATCCGCTTAACAACACTAACCGGAATAGGGAAAAGAGACAAATAGTAAGTAGGCAAGTTGGCGAGAGTGCTCTTGATAAGCGTGACTCTTCCACCCTTCGACAAATACAACATTTTCCAACCGGCCAACCGACATTCTATCTTCTCGATAACTCCATCCCAAATATGCTTAGCCTTACAAGAGGCCCCCAGCGGCAGACCAAGGTACTTTACTGGCAAAGAAGCAACCCCACACCCTAGAATACTGGCTAACCTGTCCACTTGCTCCACATTCCCCACTAGAATTAACACCGACTTGGCCAAGTTAACCTTCAAACCAGAAGCAACTTCAAACAACAAAAATAAACTCCGCAAATAATGTAGCTAGGTGGGCATAGCATTGCAAAAAATCAAGGTATCATCCACAAACAAAAGATGAGAGAGTGTAATATTACTGACCTGGAAACCTTCTATTAGCCCCCTATTAACTGCCGCCAAAATCATCCTACTTAAAGCTTCCATCACAAAAACAAACAGCAGAGGAAAGTGGGGGTCCCCTTGTCTCAAACCCCTGGAACTGCTAAAAAGCCATTAGGAGAACTATTGATCAAAATCAAGAACCGCACCAAAGAAATGCAATGTTCTATCCAAGAGCACCAAATCCCACCAAAACCACACCTCTTAAGCATATATAACAAGAAATCCCAATTCCCATGATCATAAGCTTTTTCCAAATTCTTTTGCAAATAACCCTTGGCTCCCCAGATCTGAACCGACCATCAAGGCATTCACTAGAAATCAAGATAGGATCTAGGATCTGCCTACCCTTGATTAAAGCACTTTGGGACTGAGAAATAATCTTATCCAGAACTACCTTCAATCTATTTGCTAAAACCTTGGCTATGATTTTGTAGATACCTCCCACAAAGGCTAATTGGCCGAAAGTCTTTGAGATTGATTCCCCCAATAGTAATTAACCACTAAAATAGCTACATTTGGTCTTGTGGATGTCACAATCAAGGAAACACTAACCACATCTACACATATATCCTAAAAAGACTGGTCGAACTTACAATTGAAACTCCTTATTGTCATATATATAGCTCTATCTTACATATTAGACAACCAATATGGGATTTCACACATACCGACAAAGCCGACCAAATCTTTAGGATTTAAAAGAGTAATGCTATTTAGTAGACTGCTATATAATTATCATACATCTGGGATTACATGGTAATAAAAATCAACATTGATCTCATCATTAATGATCGGCATCAAGTTCTAATCACAAATTTTTATTTTTTTTTTATAAATAATATATATTCAAATAACGCACAGAGGGGCGCAACCCATTTACACAAGAAATATACAAGAGAACCCCTAATCCATAGAGAAAGAAGAATATAAATCTAAAAATACAGAAAAGTAGAAACAATCGAAGTATGCCATGCCACTCTCCATGAATACAACGTTTGTAGGACTAACTTCTTCAAATCGAGCAAGCCATTCTAACGATCGTCAAAACTTCGAGCATTCCGCTCTCACCAAATACACATCACACACAATGGAACCATCTGCCACATGTGCAATGCAAGATGGTTGCCCAACTGTCCCTGCCAACTTCCCAAACATTCTCTCACCCTGCGAGACATAATCCAATGAACACCAAAAAGCTCAAGAAGCACACTCCATGTCTCTGTAGCAACCTCACAATGCAGGAATAAATAGTCGATCGACTCTCCACAATGCCTACACAAACAATACCACTCAAGCACCATAATATACCTCTTACATAAATTGTCCAAGATTAATATTGTTCCTAGAGCCGCCGTCCACACAAAGAATGCCACTCTCGGGGGAGCATTAACTTTCCAATACGTTTCCAATGGCAAGTACACTATACCTGAATAGACAATTGATAATAAGACTTCACTACAAATGTCTTCATTTTCGATGGAACCCAACAAATTATATCATCACCTCCGTACCTAACTTTTTGGGAGTACAACAACTCAAAGAATCAAGAGACCAAATCCACTTCTCAATCATGCACATAGCAAATAAACAACACATTCCAATGACTAATACCATTTTGAAACTGCATATTCTCCTCCACCCACGCATCTTTACCACGGGCAAATAGTGAACAACTCTAGAAAAAGGATCTTCAACGGTAGTTCCCCACACAACATATCATGCCAAAACAATACTTTAGAACCAGCTCCTACCTCATAACATGTGCAAAACCATCCCACCCCTTCCTATTACATTTCCTATACACACCTAATCCCGCTAAGTTCTTCGGAGCACATACATGCGACCAATTCACTAGATGAAACTTGAACTCATCCCCAATACCTCCCCACAAGTCTCTCTGACGTTTCTCTTGTCAATTAGCCACTCCCACTAGAATAAGGAATAATGATAAATAATATGTGGGTAAATTAGAAAGAGTGCTTTTGATCAACATTAACCTGCCGCGCTTTGATAAATACAGCCTCTTCCAACCCGCCAATCTATTCTCCATCTTCGCAATAATGCTACTTAGTGGACGCCTTATATTGATCACCCAAAGGAAAAGCCAAGTACTTTATCAGCAACGAAGCCACCCCACACCCAAGAATGCTAGACAATCCTCCCACATCCCCTACCTCACCTACGGGAACAATTTCGGACTTGGACAAATTTATTTTCAACCTCGATACCGCTTCAAAACAAAGCAACAAGCATCTCAAATTTCGAAATTATTCTACACTAGGGTCGCAGAAAAGTAACGTGTCATCTGCAAATAACAAATGTGATACTATCATTTCTTCTTGATTTCGCGAACCCACAGAAAACCCAAACATAAGCCTTCTCTCCACCGTTGCAGACATCATCCTACTGAAAGCCTCTATCACCACCACAAACAATAAAGAAGACAAAAGTTCCTCTTGTTACAGTCCTCGAGAGCTACTAAAATACCCCACAAGCGATCCATGAATGGAGAAACAAACCGTAGAAATGCAATGATCTATCCAAACTTGCAATCTATCCAAACATAGCATTAAAACTCTTCTCAAATTTTCCACGATTATGAACTCCTTAAAAACCACCATAATGTCATCCTTTAACACCTCCCAACACTTTGGGAAAAACGCCATAGAAAATCCATCGGGTCCTAACACCTAATCTCCATTGAAAGTCCTCACCACCTCCCACACTTCACATTCCTCAATTTCTCTTTCCATCCAAACTCTCTCCACATCATCAATGGAGCTAAAAGATTGGTCATCCATCTTTGGTCACCACCTATAATGTTCACAATACAACTTTTTATAGAAGTTACAATGTGCTCTGTATAACTGCTGGCTCATTAGTCATGTTCCCATCCACCACTAAGCATACAACCGAATTATTTCACATGTGCGAGTTTGCCAAGCGATGGAAGAACTTTGTATAGTTGTCTCCCTCTTTCAACCACAAGGCCATTGATTTATGTCTCCAACTCACTTCTTAAAAGTAAATGCTCATTTTCAAATTTCTAGAGTACTCTTCTTGCTTAAGAACTTCATCCTTTAATGATCTCACCTCAGCAATCGGATCCAGCTCACAATGACCCTCCTCCATCTCCTAACATCCCCAAATACCTCCTCGGTCCATTTTTTCAAATCAACTTTCAGTGCTTTCAACTTCTGAGCGAACACATAACTCTAAGTACCCTCATAATTATATGATCCCCACCACATCTTGACCTTCTCCAAAAACCGCTCCACTTGCAACCACATATTTTCAAATTTAAAGGACCTACTCCAACTACCCACTCCACAATCCAACAACAACGAAAAATGATTTGATAGTAACCAAGGAAGCCGTCTCTGAGATGCATCTGGAAAATACTCCTCCCACTCTGTGGAGAGCAAGAATCTATCGATTTTGGACCATGCAAGACGATTAGACCACGTGAAACTCCCCCCTACCATTGGAATATCCATAAGACCCTACTAAAAAAAAAGTCGAAAAATTCTACCATTGCTTGTGTTTGCCTGGATTCACCTACTCTTCATTATAAGGCTATTGAATAAAACAATGCATTTTGATGGACATGTTCATCACCACAACCATCGCCGATCTCAAATTTTTTGGTTTTACCCGATTATTGCAAATGACTCACAACATTAACAAATTTAGGATCCGTTTCTTTTGATGTAAAACGTTTTCAATTGACAATATTTTCTAAGAAAAATATATATTTTCTGATATTTGGCTATCACCTTGAAAAACGTTTACTGTTATTTGGTTCGCACCAGAAAACATCTTCTGCTGGTGGGATGGCTCTAGTAGGGGTTGATGCGGGGAAGAGGCTGTGGTTTCTGGCGTGTGCCATGGAGTGGGTGTTTGCCAGGAGGAGAGGTCTTTAAAGAAAGAAGTTATGGATGGAAAGTGTTTTCCACCTTAAAAAAATGTAAACCATTACGGAAAACAAATAGGTGTTTTACTGTTGACCTAAAATGTTTTGCTGTTGACCAAGTTTTCTAAGGGCAACCAACATCGAAAAATGCTGAATATATTTGACGAAAATCATTTTTATGTCGGAACAAACAAGCCTTAGTAAATTAAACATCCCAAATACCATATTCAAGTTATTTAATCCTTATTTATTAATTTCTCACTCAAAACTTCAAATTTTCTTCCCCGTTTTCCCGAATTTTTTCAGCAGCCAAACACGCCGTAACCGCAAAAACAAAACGAAATCACACACACCTGGTTTGAAGAACACGGAGAGACCGAAATCCGTGGCCTTGAGCGGCGAATCCTCGTCTTTGCTCAGGAGCAAGAAATTCTCCGGTTTCAGGTCCCGATGCATCACTCCCATGGAGTGGCAGTTGTGCACGACGGTGACGATCTGGCGGCAGACTATGGCGGCGGCGCGCTCGGAGTAGTGACCGCGGGCGATGATCCGGTCAAAGAGCTCGCCGCCGGCGCAAAGCTCCATGACGAGGTTGACGGAGTGGCGGTCCTCGAAGGCGCCCTTGAGCTCGACAATGTTGCGGTGGCCAGTGAGGTGATGCATGATCTGGACCTCCCGCCGGACGTCTTCGATGTCATCGCGGTTGACGAGCTTGCGAGTGGCGATTGACTTGCACGCTAACTGCTCGCGCGTGTGCTTGTTGGTAACCAGGTAGGTCACGCCGAACTGGCCCCGGCCGAGCTCGCGGCCGAAGGTGTAGGTGGACCGGACGTCCTCGATGGGCCGGCCCAACACGCGGCCCAGCTGAGGCGGGGTAGTGGGGAGGATCTTGATGCCATTATGGGCCGGATCGTCTGATCGGGTGGCGTTGGTGGTGTTGGAGGTGGTGGTGGTGGTGGTGGAGGTGCTGTCTGGGGGTAGTTGGGTTTGGGCGGCGGGGTAGCCACTGCAGTTACCCATTTGGGGTTGTTTTGGTCAATACAGAGTCAGAGTGGAAGAGCTACGAAGACCGCCTCAATGTCGATGTCTGTGCGTGTGTGGGGAAGGTGGAGTGGAAAGCGGGTCTGATATTTGAGTGGTGGTTTTTTGTTTTACTCCAGGAGCTGATTTTTAAGTTTGAGATGACTAAAATGGGCTTCATAGGGGGATTGAGATCCCACCCTCAAAGATTTACTACTTAAACAGTCCATAAATATCTTACAAAGTTGTGGTAATTCTTTAAAAATCTTGATAGTTTGTGAAACTTCTGAACAAATAGACTCATCAACAATTTAGATTGGTCCAACCAGGTGGATCTTACAACATACCATCTTAAGCTGTCTGAATTTGTGTGAAATTCTAACAATTTAATTACAGTAGATCTCAATGGGACAGAGTAGAAATGATAATTCGTGTTCACATGCTGATTTCAAGTCGTGTTGTACACATGAGTATGACACTATATAGATCAATTCTAATCCAACCTATTTTATTAAATGAGTCAAACCCATTAATTGTAACCTATTAATTTTGTATTTAACTCGTATTAAATTCACTAATTATATTAAAAATTATTGACCCTAAACAAAGGGTGTTAATATGATGGTACGGAAAAGAGTTCATAGTCAGGTTTGCTTGAGAAGGTCATCAAGGCATCTCATTGCTTTGGTCTGACGAATGCTCATCAGAATCCTTTAGATTGATGTATGTAGGATGAAACTCTTAAATTAATTACCATTATTTTTAACAATATGGTTGAAGTTATGCGCTTAATAATGAATTAAGTAAAAATTAAATATTTTTATATGATAAATAATAATGTTGTAAAACTTGAATATTTGATTTAGAAATAATGGTTAGGATTTTAAGTAACTTATTAAAAGATTAACATAAGTTCCAATGGTACAGTTTCCCATGGTGAATACAGGAACAACTTCACGACCTACCTCTACGCTCGTTTACTAATCTGCAACACACATAAGGGTTAAAGAGAATTCGATGGGAGCGTTTCGGTAGATCCTCCTCTGATGCTTAAATTAGTTCCTTCTTTTGATCTCAATTATAAGAACAAAATATATTGCATACCTTCACACTTTATGCATGGGCTCATTTATAGGCCGAGTTGTTTGGAGTCGAAATGGTAACTCGATGAGAGATCCGGGATTCAAGAGTGATTGGAGAGTAATCAAATTGTTGTGCACGAAATTAAATAACAGGATCCCAAAGAAATAGAAAATATTAGAATAGAAAATAGATCAATCACACAAGACACCAAGATTTAAATGGTTCGGCTTAACAAGCCTACATCCACTAGCGGAGACGATCTGAAAAAAATTCACTAACGAAAGATAGCGTACAAAATAGTAGAGAGAATAATCACTCAAAGCCCAAAGCTCCAATACACCCAAATCTCACTCTCACACAAAAGAGAAAAATACAAAAGAGAGAAAAATTGACAAGAAAACTCTCTTCTTCTCTAAGCGTCGTAAGACACAAACACTGTGAGAAAACTAAGTGAGATGACTGAAACTCTCTTTCACTCGGTAGTCTCTTCATGCTATGCAACACTCCTTTTATAAGGAGTTGATAGTTGGTCAAAAGGTTCTCTGTGTAGGAGAAGTAAAAGCTGTCCTCCAAAACCAATTAGTAGACCGAATTGCAGTATGATGAGAAAACCAATCCCACTAAGGAAAGAGATATACTGGCAAATTCAAGACCAAGTTAGAGAAGTAAACCTAATAGTGGGGCTCACACTATACTTGGTGGGTGAAAGTCATACCCATGTCAACAATCT
Organism: Corylus avellana; assembly: GCF_965113065.1. Lineage (NCBI taxonomy): Eukaryota > Viridiplantae > Streptophyta > Magnoliopsida > Fagales > Betulaceae > Corylus > Corylus avellana. Next base: position 12,966,807 of record NC_142492.1, read on the forward strand.
CCACCTTGACTTGAAACCCATTAAGTTACAACAAAATGAATCTCTACCTTAACTTGAATTTTATCAAGTCCCAAATGCAAATTTCCTTATGACATCTCCTCCAACACCCACATGGGCAATCACAAGCTACAAGCAACAATTAAGTCCAAGTAACTCTTGAACTTGAGAACCGAAACTGGCTTAGTCAACATATCCACTGGATTTTCCTCACAGGAATTTTCTCCAATGTGATATCTCCTTGTGTCACAACCAGATCACTAGTATAATCTGAATCGATATACCCAATGACACTAAAACAATACCACTGTTTTTGTTAAAGACTAAACCAACATCTGTAGCACCCCGTAGATAATGAAGTATCCATTTCATTGCCGGCTAGTGAACCTTACCAAGACTAACAACACTGACTGTATGTGAAACATCTGGACAAATGCGCACTATAACATACATGATGCTCCCAAAAGCACTAGAGTAAGGTACATGCGACATGAAAGGCTTCTCCTTCTCACTATGTTGTGCTAACACTACTGATAGTCTGAAATTATTTGGAGAAGACACATCAGCTGAATCTGTCACCGTACTACCCTGAAAAAAGTAGAGACCATCAATTTTGTTACCTTTCATCACAACCAATGAGCCTTAACTAACCCTGATGACTCCACCACCTCCAGAATGCTTGTATCTAAGGGAGTCCAAAATGCCCAAAGAAATCAATTTTTTTTTCCAATCTAGTACGTGTCAAACATTCTTCAAAGTTCTGACAGCCCCGTCATGCATCTTTATTCTAGCTGCACCAATACCAACAATCTTGCAAGCAACATCGTTTCCCATCGTGACTAAACCACCATTGATTGACTCGTAGGTAGTAAACCAATCTATTTTAGAGAATATATGAAAAGTACATGCAATATCAAAGACCCACTTATCGTAAAAACAATAATTAGAAACGGAAACTGCAATAGCAAATTCTATATCCTCATAATTTTCTTCGACAACAATAGCCATAGAAGAGGAACTTGCCTTATCAACTTCCTCTTTATTTCTCGACTCTGGACACTCGAATTTATAATGCCCATACTTTTTGCAATAATAACACTTAACTCCGTTCTTTGAGTTGGACTGCGATTGGTCTCTTCTATCTGAGTCTCTCACATTGGATCGACCTCTAAAATTAGAGGAATTTTTCAAATGACTCCTAACAAATAAACCTTAAGCCTGATTGTCACTACTTTTCCCATTCAATCTTGTCTTCAACTCTATAGAATTCAAAGTAGATTTAACATCAACTAAGGATATGGTATCTCTACCGTACAACAATGAATTAATGAAATTATCAAAGAATTCAGGTAGTGAACATAAGAAAATCAGGGCTTGAACCTCATCATCAACTTTAATATCAATATTTTTCAAATTCATAAAAATTTTATTAAATTTATCAAGATGATAACAAAGAGGCATAAATTCCTGCATTCAAAGTAGATTGACAAGAAAACTTTTTTCTTCTCTAAGTGTCGTAAGACACAAACACTATGAGAAAACTAAGTGAGATGATTGAAACTCTCTTTCGCTTCATACTCTCTTCATGCTATGTAACACTCCTTTTATAAGGAGTGGATAGTCGGTCAAAAGATTCTGTGTGTAGGAGAAGTAAAAGCTGTCCTCCAAAATCAATTAGTAGACCAAATTACACTATAATGAGAAAACCAATCCCACTAAGGAAAGAGATATATCGGTGGCTACACAAATTTAAGACAAAGTTAGAGAAGTAAACCTAATAGTGGGGCTCACACTAAACTTGGTGGGCGAAAGTAATACCCACGTCAACACAAATCAATGATCTCATCCTGTGACAGTTAAAGGTAAGTAATATCCGTATCGGCAGTTATTGCGTATCCCGTGAATGATGCAGGCAGTATCTTTCTTACCCGATCATCCTGACATGCCCAGTTGTTGACTATCCCGGGCCCTCTTTTTGCAAAGTCGGAATCCTACACCAAAGAGTTGTGCGCTCCTGACCATATTTTCCCGAGGCAGCGCTGGACTTTGACTGTGCTACCCCCTTTAGGGCTTGGGCTTTGATGATGCCCATACTTCTAGGATCCCGGTCTAGGCCCATGGGCTTGGACGGACAATTATACGTGTAACAAGTTCAATTTGATTTTGAGAAAATGATTATTAGATGCTATTCTCTCCATCTTATACAGTGTTGATCGTGTTTAAAAATTCAATTTTTTAAGAATTATTATTTAATACGTCATCTTTCTTTTTAGCTGGAATTCAATTTTTCTTTTCTTTTTTTTCTTTTTTTTTTTTTAAAAAAAAAATTTACTGAGTTTTCAAATAATGTATGTTAATATTGAGATGCTCAAAAACTTGATTGGTCTTTACAAAGAAAATGTATATGTGGAATGTTATATATAAATTAAATTCATAATTAGAAGGCGAGGCCCGATCGAGGGTATAAAGCAATGAGTTACATGAGCAGGGCATGCCAAAGAACAACAACCCCTTTTGGTGCATAGGTGCTGAAGGATAAAGATCTCGTAGAATTTTTAGGATATTGAGGAGATTTTTTCAATTTGTAAATTGAATGGTAGAAATTTTATCAAATCAACATTTTTCATTTTATACTTAACATATCATTACTATTTATCACCTCTTTTTTTTTTTTAATCATTAAAAGTGATAAAATATATTATACAATAAATAATAAAGTAAAAAATGTTAAATGACGACTTTTTATTATTTAATTTTAAAATAAGGAAAATGCTAGCCTTCCAACTATTTTACTACTCTTCTATAATGTTTGACATGTGTCAACATGTACTTAGAGAATGTTAATTTAATTTAATTTAATTTTTTTATTTTTTTATTATTATTTTTGTTTGTAGATAACATCACATATTAACACATGTCAAAAGTTGTAATACATCATTATAATTTATACGCACTATGAATCGCACTCCAATTGTTGCATAATATAACAGAGTTATAGTCCTCAAGAGGTAGCTCAATCAGTTAGGAACCACGCTTTATGAAGTGGAGGTCACTAGTTCGAATCTCCTCTCCCCTTTTGTGTGGACATGTCAAAAAAAAAAAAAAAAAACAGAGTTTTATGTTAGGACCAGTCATATCCTCTACTATAGGAGTCAATGTAGCTAAAGTAACTCAAAAATGGTGTCAACAAGGGCATTGTACTCAACTTCAGTAGTAGAACGACCAACAACAGACTATTTTTTACTACGCCAAGAGATGTGAGAATCACACCGTAGAAAATAGTAACTCGTAGAGGAATGACTATTAGTGAGATCACTTATCCAATAAGCATTTAAATACACGTGTAAGTCTAATGATGAGTTAAAAGGAAAATGCAGATCGTGAAAACATTATTGTGCCCTTCACGTAGCGAAGAATTCAAAGAACAGTAACATAGTGAATTGAGCATGATGTGGTCATGAACTGACTAACAAGATAAACCACATAAACGAGTGGCATCTAAAAGTAACTATGTGAAATTAATACCAATAATTCAATATGAATCTCACCCTTATGATGTATATTTTCATGCACAAAATGATATGAGAAATCACTCCACATCAACTTTTTAAGAATAAAATGTAGATTAAATGATGATATATCGTGTTACTCTATTATTCGGTGCCTCTAATGGAGTAATGGTACAAGTCCATCTTGTGTCACTTTTGTATCCCTCCAAGAATAATGTGGCACTTAAAATCATCATTAGACTTGTGATTAATCACTATTAAATTTTAATCAAATGGTAATTTTAAAAGCTATTTCATTTTTGGAGTGATACACATAAGAGAAACTTCTAAAATTACTCACTTTCTCTCAAAGTAAAGGCTTTAATTCAGAATTTTTTTACTTGTTCTTTGTTTGTTAATTGTTTAGCATATAATGCTATGAAATTACATCTGATTCTCTTTTCTCACATCTCACTGGATCTGTTTTCCAAAAAGTGCAGCAACCAAAAACTTGTCAAGCTATCGGGATTTCTAAACAACATTTTGAGGTCAGAAAATAATTTTTGTTAGAGAAATTATAGATACACAACTTAGAGACATAACTTTGGCCAAATTTTTCACCTATGTGATCATTTAAAAAAAAAAAAAAATCTGAAGTAATAACATCCTTTATGGTCCTTTTTTAATTTGGTATTTTTCTTAAAAAAATGGTCTTTTTCTTAAAAAAATAAAAAAAAATAAAAATTTCTGTGATATATAATAACATCATGTGTGGTCATTTTTTTATTTAGTGTTTTTTTTTTTTTTTAAAAAAAAAACAATGGTATTTTTCTTCATAATAATGACAATTTTTTTTTTTTAAATGACCATTTTTTGGAAGAAAAATACCAAATACAAAAATGACCACATAAGATGTTAAAAAAAATTGTTATTATTCTCAAGAAAAAGGCCATTTTTTTTAAAAAAAATAATAATAATAATCATAAAAAAAAAATTATATATCTCAGAAATTTTTATTACTCTTTATTATTATTATTTTTTTAAATTTTTTAAAAATACTACATGAGAAAAAAGTTGGGCAAAGTCGTGCTTTTTTTGTTATTCATTCCAGAACACACATGCAATCAAAATATAGTGCGTCTGCCGGGAGTCGAACCCGGGTCTATTGCTTGGAAGGCAATTATCCTAACCGTTGGACTACAAACGCTTGCTTATTGTTACTCGCTCAGAAATTATTTCAAGTATATTTGTATTTGAACGAAAAAGACGAATATTACCCTTTTTATTCTAAAAACAGAGAAAATTAACGAAGCTTTAAAGCTGCAAAACCCGTGTCAGCAAGATTTCCCTTTTTTGTAGTGTTTCATCGTTGAAAGAATACTGATCATATTTTATGGACGGGGATGCCTATCAATTTGTTGCGGAGATTGTTAAGTAATTCAGACATTAAATATAAAAAAGCTTTTATGGAGCCTACGCTTCTGAGTAAAAGACGGATTGCTCAAAATTTGCTTGGATAGGTGAACTCCATAAAGATTCTCTTACAATTGCTATCTAAATTATTAGCAATTCAGATATTAAATACAAGAAAGCTTTTATGGAGCCTACATTTCTGAGTATGAGACAAGTTACCCAAATTATTAGCAACTCAAACAACAAAATTACTTATAATCTCTATCAATATTTTATTGCTTTCCATCGACATGTTGAAATATATCTAAAATACGAAAATATGAAAGAAAAAGAAAAGAGAGAGCGGAAGCGGAGAGACACGTGTGGGCTACATCTTGTATATTCACTGTATCAAACAATATTATATAACTCTCTATTTATAGAGAGACAATGAGTAATAATCAAAAAACTCTAAAGTAGACCTAAACTAATTAAGGAAGAGAATAAACCTTACAAGGAAATATAATAACCGAGAATAACAATATTATAACATAAAGAGAAATAACTTGTTAAGGAAAATATTAATAAACCTAATTTAGAAAATATAAAATATTCCAACATCCCCCCTCAAACTCAAGATATAAGATTGAGTTTAGAAAATAGAAGAAATTAAATGCATCCAAAGTTTGGATCAAGGCAAAGCCGGAGGAATACCGGAGAACAGAGACAAGCCGCTAAAAGAATCTGGTAAAGGGCCAAGCCGCAACTGACAATGAGGCCGGAGAATAGAAACTAGCCGTTAAAAATCCTGTGAAGGGCCAAACCACATTGTGCCAAGATTTGCCGACAAGAAAGACGAGAAAGGCTGAGAGTGACGGTGGGAGAAATACCGGAGAACGGAGACAAGCCGCTAAAAGAATTCGGTTAAGGGCCAAGCTGCAACTAACAATGAGGCCGGAGAATGGAAACTATCCGTTAAAAATCATGTGAATGGCTAAACCGCATTGTACCAAGATTCGCCAATAAAAAGAGCCATAGATCACAACAAAATTGGGAGATCTTCAAAAGAGAAATCCATAAAACACTAGAAAAATGTCATAAGACTTTTATTGGAAGTCACAGAAACAGAAACGTAGCTCTAATACCATATTGAAATATATATATAAAATCCGAAAATATGAAAGAAAAAGAAAAGAGAGAGCAGAAGCAAAGAGACACGTGTGGGCTACATCTTATATATTCACTGTATCAAACAATATTACATAACTCTCTATTTATAGAGAAACAATAAGTAGTGATTAATCAACCTTAAAGTAGACATAAACTAATTAAGGAAGAGAATAAATCTTACAAGGAAATATAATAATCGAGAATAAAAATATTCTAACATTAGAGAAATAATTTGTTAAGGAAAATATTAATACACCTAATTTTGAAAATATTAAATATTCCAACAATCAACATCAACCGGTCAGCATTGATAAAATTCTAACTTGTTATGGTTCAGCAAGACTTTCCATCAATGGACAATCAGAGAACGGTTAAGACCGGGGGAGGCCAGGGGAAGCAACTAACTAGGAAGGTGTTTCTTGTCTCAGCCAGTTGATTTGCATTATTCTTGTTCTGTAGTTTAGATAATCTAACTTAGAATCTGATTGAGATTGCGTTAAGGAGTTTAAAAAGTCATTTTACTATATAAAAAGTTATGCCAAACAAAAATTGGTCCGTTTGGTAAAAAAAGAAGTTCAAAACTGCTAAAAATTTTTATATTTTTCAACACAATTCTAAACAGATTCTTAATCAGTTGCCCAAAAGATTTTGATATAAAGCAGATGACATCTGCTACACGTGTTAGAAAGAATTGTAGAAATAATTTCTGTGTATATTGATGTTTCCATATACCTGTAATTGACTGTGGTGGAATGGGAGGTGGACCATTTGCATCTCCACAAGTACTGCAATGTTGGGAGTATAGAATAGTTGAAATTCAGCTTTTTAAGTAACTTGTGTATCCATTTGCACAATATGCAGGTTATGGCTTTCTTGTGAGGTGATGGTTTCCCCGCAAGGAATTTCCACCCTAAATGATTAGAATTCTTTGAACTTTTAACATGAACACTAGTTGCCTAATTATCAAGCTGGTAAATTCATTTTAATACAAATTAAGTAGTCGTTGCGAAAATTACATCTCTCTAATACCATTTTAAATCATTAGTTGTTTTAAAGATTGAAGCTGAGTAATATTGTTGATCCATCCATTGGCAACATAGTAAAATAAGAGTTATTAGGTTATAGGAAATCAACATACATCAAGACTAAGGTATTTCAAGAATATAAGTAAAATGATTAAATTCTTAAATTTCTATGGGTATAGATTTTTGGGATAAGTAATGATTTAACATGGTATCATAACAAATATCTTGAATTTGAACATTGTCTTTATCATTCACAATCACATCTAATCATCTTGCACAATGGTGAATTTTTAAAAAGTGATTTTAAAGTTTGTTTGAGTTTGGGATTTTAAAAAGTGAATTTTAAAAATAACAATTAACAAATGAGAAAACCTTTTATCAGGACCTTCATGATAACACCCATTTTATAGCCCCCAATCAATGATCGATACATAAACAAAAACATAAAAAGCGCATAAAAATAAGTTGGACCAAAATACACTAGATTTTTATGGTGATAAAATCCCTAAAGGGTTAACCTTCCACCTTTAGGTTTTAGTTTTGAATCCAAAAACAAGTTTTGAGGCATTAGAAACAGGTTTTGAGGCATTAGAAACAGGTTTTGAGGCATTAGAAATGGGTTTTGAGGCGAGTCACGGCCGGCGAGTTTTGAGGCGTTCACCGCCCGCCAGACCATCCGGCCAGACCCACTTTTTTTTTTATCTCTGATTTGGTATGATTGTTCTCACTTTTATTTTTTGCATTTTTCTTAAATTGATGATGTGTCACATAGTAATAAGAGGCTGTAAAAGGGGTGTTATCAGGATGGACCTGATGGTAGGGGCTCTCTTAACAAATATGCGATTTGAAAACAAAATTTTTATAAACGCAATTAAGCGTTTGGCAAAATCGCAGTTTGGCTTTTACAATATATTGTGTGTTTTCAAAAACAAAACACTACATTTCCTGTGATTTGAAAACATTTCTAAGTTTTCAAATTGCAATTTTAAAAAAACGCAATACCAAATGATTCATTTTCTGCAATTTAGTTTAAAATCGTATTTTTTGTCTATAAAATCGCAATACCAAACGCACACTATAAAATCGTACTTTAGGTGGCTCATGACTCAAATACATTGGTACACATGCAGCAAGAACAATTTTCAATCTCATGTAACACTACAAAAAAACCAATTTTTCTTGACCAACAGTTTCTAACATGTCAAGCATACTAACATGTACGAAAAGGTTTTTAATGTGTTAGTATTGACGTGTCAAAGGTTAAAAAAGAGGGTGTCAAAACTTTCAATTTTTTGACATGCCAATTTCTAACACTTCAGAAAATAGTGACATGTCAGAAACTGGCATGTCAAATTTTTTTTTTTGATGAGGCAGTTTCACCATGTCAATATTTATTGACGCGTCAATAAATTTGTTGACGTGCCAATTTGGAAACATCACTAAAGTTTAAAAATTATATATATATATATATATATATATATATATATATATATATATATATATATATTATTTTTCAATTTTCTCCTGCCGCAGGAGGAATCAAGCGAGAGGGAGAAAGGGGGAGAGGCGGCTGGGGAAAAAAAAAAAATCTAAACTGAAAGATCAGTCTCAAAATCAACTTAAAAAATCAAACCAAACCAACCAGAAAAATCAGACCCAAAAAGTCTTCAAAAACCCAAACCCATCAGCAAATAAAACATCAAAATCTCAAACCTAGCAGGAAAAGAAAAATCAGATATTCTCTTCTCTTTTTCTTCTTCTCTTCTCTTTTTCTTTTTCTCCTTCCCATCTAGAGAAGAGGGAGCTGAGGGGTGGGTGTGCAGAGAGAAGAGGGAGATTGAGAGAGAAAGAGTGTGGGGGACGAAATAAAAGAAGAGGGAAATAATAAATAATAAGAAGAGGGAAAAAGTTGAATTAAAAGAGATCTCCCACTCCAAATAATTTTCTCCAGCTCATTTTTTAATGACATGCATGCCAACATTTGACACGTCAAGAAATTCTTGACATGTCACATGTAACATGTCAAGAAATTTTTTTTCTTGATGTGCCACAAGAATTTCTTGACGTGTCACCTGTAGACACGTCAAAAAATTCTTGACGTGTCACCTGTAGACACGTCAAAAAATTCTTGACGTGTCAAATGTAACATGTTAATAATTATACACATATATAGGTTCCAATTAAATTTTGTTACCTGATATAGGTATCAATTAAATTTTGAATCAAGTATAATTATACATGTATATATATAATTATACATATACCAATTAAATTTTGTTACCTAATATAGGTACAAATTAAATTTTGTTATCTAATATTTAATTCTAATTAAAATAATCATTATATATAGAGAGAAAACCCTAAACTACAATGATATAATTATACACATATAGATACCAATTAAATTTTGCCAATTAAATTTTGTCACCTAATATTTTTTTTTAAACAAATAATTAATATTATTAATTATTTTATTTTTGACGTAATAGCACGTCAATAATTATTGACATGGCAAATTTAACAAACACATCAATAAAGTTTTTCTTGATGTGGCAGTAATTACCACGTCAGTAATTAATGATGTGGCAAAAAGTGTGTTATCGTAGACATGTAAAAAAATCGTTTTTTTTTTTTTTTTTTTTGGTGTAGTGTAAACATATATCAAAGTAGATACAAAACCATTATTCTCACTGCTTACAAAAGGAATATTCATGATATATATAAATATATAAATAGGAGATGTACAAGTAAATGACTTAACTAAGATATACTGGTAAGAACATATTCGATCTGTTGGCAGACAAATAAAGAAATTGGTCTGTAAATTAATATTGAAGGCTTGAAGCATGGCTTCATGAGGTGGCAGAATCAGCTTCTTATTTTCTCTTGAAAGTGATTTTCTAATATTTCTTAATTTTATTTATCATCTCTCTTCGATGATTGTTCATCTGAAATTTAAAGTGCAACCCCTAAAAGAAGGAATTACCTGAACCGTAGGAAATGGTTGTCAAGATTGGAATCAAATCTGACCAAGATATATATCTGCAATTTAGCTGCACCACAATTTTTATGTTAACATTTTTGTCGGCACCCTTTTGATTTTAAAGTTATTATTAAGACTTGTTTATATATTTCCCAGAGGAACCAGATTCTAATATTCCCCAAAATAACTGCTTAATTATTATTTCAGATTGTATATATATATATAGACTTCTTTGAATAAATATTAAACATCAAATTAACATTTGGTCAAAAAGTTTTGTTACTTTGGTTATCTCCATTGAAAGAAAAGATAAAGCTATAGCTATAGAAATTAAATGAAGGATAATAAAGACACAGAATTTTACTTGGTTCCGTGTATGACTTATGTTTATAAAATAAAGCCTATTTTACTTGCTATTATTTATTTAGTTGTGTTTACAATATAACTGTCTCCTATTTATAGAAAAATAATACAAATTATGGAGATAATAAAAACCTTAAATGTCGGAGATTACAATCAAATCTGAATCAATTATGATTAGATTTGAATACAATCAAATCTCTTAATATATGCTAACATCCAGCTCTCGTTATAATTCAATGTCTGCTGCAAACATTAATGTACATGTCATCTCTTTAATATCCCTCTTGCATATATTCCTCACCCTGATGTCATGTTCCTTTCGAGAAAATAGTTGTTTTTTCTTTTTGTTTCACTTTTTTGTTCACCTTATTGCTTCTGCAAATATTGTAAAACCAAAAAAAGAAAAAAAGAAAAAAGAAGAAGAAACAAAAAAGAAAAACGTTTACTCAGATTAGGAACGTATTAATCATAGGATTTTCTGTAAAGAATCTGATTGTCAATATTCACTCAACACAATTAGCAGGAAAATTCTTAGCATCTATTCGTTCGCAGATGAACACGGAGAACTAAATATTTGTAAATGAAATACACGGTAACATTAGGAACATAGCTACGTACATAAGAATAATGTGAAAAATTTGAACTTTGTTTGTGAGGTGCTTTGTCGGCTGAGAATCGGTTTTCAAAACTTTGGTTTCAAATTAATGTGTCACGATCCCATCACCTTATCCCGTTACTCAATAAAACAATAGATCGTATGAAAACGTGACACATCGGTTTGGAACCAAAATTTTTGAAAAAAATCATGAGAAACTTTAGCATTTCTCTTTTCTGCAGAAGGAGTTGTATTATTTGTTTGGTTGGCATAAAAAATTCCATTCATAATAAAAGAAAAAGAAAAAGAGAAAGAAATAATGCGAAAAGCAATGAAAGTCCTGGGGTGAGTTTAAGGATAAATGAGGTAGTAAAAGCATATGTTGTTTCAGAGGGAATAGAGGACATTATCTGCTGAAATCATGGAGGGTGGAGAAAGAAAGGAGAAGAGGCAAATTAAAGAGAATACTGAAGATGACAGGGGAGAAGTATTATTCAGCTGCATGATTATTTGCAACTTGTTTATCTCTTAAGATAAACAGCAATATTTGAGGCAGAGCAGTCTTAGTCAAAGGAAATATTCCAACATATGAAGAATCTGAGGAGGAGGCTTTTCTAATATCTCTGTCCTCCAATGCAGAGCCTCCTCTTCCAAATATTCTTCACCCTTTTCCATCTGGGTAATTTTAAGGAACCCTCCAACTAAAAATAATGATATATATATATATACTAATATCTCTGTCCTCCAATGCAGAGCCTCCTCTTCCAAATATTCTTCACCCTTTTCCATCTGGGTAATTTTAAGGAACCCTCCAACTATATATATATATATATACTTAACACTCAAATTCTAAAATTTGAGCTACTTTTAGTAATTTATTTGATCTGGTTAATATTTCTTGTATGCTTATTAGAATCAACAATTTAGTTTCACTATACCATCCACGTGCTGAAGATATTTTGGAAGGAAAAATATTATTTAATAGATTGCAATATGACTGTTGTACAATTGGAATAACGGGACAGTGAAAAATAAGTTATTAATACTTTTTTTTACACAAGTTCTCGTATGATTTTTACTGTCACATCATCCTTATTGTATTATAGCCGTATAACAGTTTCCTAAATAGCATTACACGTTTGAAATTACATGGCCAATGCAATTTAGATTCTAATTCTCTACCCCTAGGGCATTATCGAGGCTAAGCATCTTCTATCCTGACGATTTAGCTCCATTCTCTATTCTCTCTTCAATTATTGTAGCATTATTCTTTTTCTCTATATATCTTTCCTGACTAGACATACTTTTCCTTCCCTAGTTGCACCAACAAGTTAATTCCACTCCTGTCTTTAAATCACTTTCTCCTTCTCACACTATTTCCACCACCAAATCAGCCACTCTTCTTCAGCTCTAGCTCATCGCCTCCTCCGGCTTCAGCCACCCTCATCTGAACCCTAGCTAGCTCCCTTTCTTCAGTAGGTTCACTTATTTTGCAGAGAGTTCTGCAATTGATTAAGAACCTTAACAAAACGGAGCTGTAGAAGCAAGAGGGTTGAAAGAGTAGTGATCATATTTCTTCATTGGAGAATGAATGGCAAAAAGGGTAGCTTTGAGATCAATATCCCTTCATCTATCAAAGGGAAGAAGCTGCCTGAGGCAAGCAAGAAATCCGGGAAAAGCTTTTCATGTAAAAACTGGATTTGGCATGCATGGGAATTATGCAAAGAAGACAGCAACAGGGTATTATTCTCTCTCAAAGTGGGGCTAGCTGTTCTTCTTGTGTCTTTGCTTATACTATTCCAAGCACCTTATGCTGTGTTTGGCACCAACATCATCTGGTCCATCCTCACTGTTGCCATCATGTTCGAATATACAGTGGGTATGTATATGCATGCATGCATATGTCATAATACATTTACATTTATTCCATTACCAGAACCTAATTACTTCTTGAAAACTCTCAGCTACATGCTGCATGCACGTACTTTGAAAATAGTGACACTCATTGGTAACCTACTCTTAAATCATCACTTGTTATTCTTAAATCGTCATTTAATTGAACCGGAAGGTGAACGACAGAAATAATGTTCGAATTTAGAGCCCATAAATGATCTTATACAATACTAAATCACCACTTATTTCAAAAGTTTTAGCTTATAAGAAGAGATGAATATAATGGTTTAATTTAGTTGTGAATTTCTTAAGGTGCAACGTTTAATCGAGGATTCAACCGAGCACTTGGAAGCTTGCTTGCCGGAATCTTGGCCATCATCGTTGCTCAGTTAGGTCTATGGAGTGGTCGGGTTGCTGAGCCTTTTGTTATTGGCATTAGCATTTTTCTGATTGGTAAGTACTTTCTCTAGATCCTCCAATCCTCCAAATCTAATGATTATGTATAATTAAATTGATCCGCTGATAAATATTTCAATTCAACCAACTTTCATGCAGGGACTGTTACATCATTCATGAAATTATTGCCATCATTTGCGCCATATGAGTATGGCTTCAGGGTCATCCTTTTCACCTTTTGCTTGATCGTCGTCTCCGGTTACCGGATGGGAAACCCTATTAAGACTTCCATGGATCGACTGTATTCAATAGCCATTGGAGGGTTTGTAGCAGTTCTAGTGAATGTGCTTGTTTGCCCTATATGGGCAGGAGAGCAGTTGCACAAGGAACTAGTTGACAGTTTTACTGCAGTGGCTGACTCTCTTGAAGGTAATACAGTTTAAGCTCTCAGAAATGCAATACAGGATCAAGATAATTTGCAAATGTCAACCCAAATCGTTTTCATTTGGCTTCTAAATTCATTTTTCAGTAAAATATTTAATTGAAATGGAAAGTAAATGACAAATACAAAGACAATATTACAACTATATATATATATATATATATATGGATATTCAAACTAATATAATAATTAGTGTCATTTGTCTCCAGAATGTGTGAAGAAATATTTAGAAGATGAAGGATTAGAACATCCAGAATTCTCAACGACCGTCATGGATGAGTTTCCGGACGAGCCTGCTTATAGGAAATGCCGAAGCACCTTGAACTCCTCTGCAAAAATAGAGTCCTTGGTACCTATTTCTACATCTCTACATAACTTTTAGCGGAATGCTACATTTACTCCTATTTTTTTATGCAATTTTTTTTTATATCTAATGGTGTCTTTTAAAATCACAATTAGATCAAAATTTAGTAAAGATCCATCTCATATCTAATGACGGTTTTAAAAGCCAAGTAGGAGAAAGTGTAATATTATTCCAACTTTTAACCCTTTTTCTAGCACTCTCAATTCTAACTATATATATATATAAGTCATAAAACTATAGTACTTATAGTACTGTATAAGTGGTTTTGCAATATAAAGAAAGTTTCCAAAGTATATAATAATAACGATGGTAATTAATTGCATGTTAAAGGCTAGTTCTGCAAAATGGGAGCCACCACATGGGAGGTTCCTACACTTCTTCTATCCATGGTCGGAGTACGTTAAAGTTGGAGCAGTTTTACGATATTGTGCTTACGAGGTTATGGCTCTTCATGGTGTTCTACACTCAGAAATTCAGGTATATGGCATATTAATTTGTTTAGTATTTTTTTTTTTTTGGAAAAAACTTTATTTAATTTTATAGAACTTTTATAAACAAAAATTTCGAGTTTAAAAAGTTTGCAATATTATAATTTCGCTAGGATTTAACTTGACATGGGAATTCCCCAAATTTGATTAATATTTTTTATTTTGTCAGATAAAAGTATAATATATAACATGCAATAATATGGAATATCCATAGACCACTTAGCAGAATCAGAACCCGTTCTCAACTGTGTATATGCACAAGCTATAAACTAAGGAATCTATATATGAAAGATGTGTGACAGAACTCAAAGATGTTGATATAGAATTTTGAGAGCGAATACTTGAAAGGGAAGCAAACAGTAGTTTGGTATTATGCCTTTTTTGTTTTTGGTTCCTTTTTCGCGTCCATTTAAGGGAAGATTGCACAAGAATGATGTGTCATATTCTTTTATTTTAGTCTAGGAATTAAAGAACATATATATATATATATATATATATATATATATATATATATATATCATTTCAGACAATAGTGGGTATATATTCTTTGTTCTCTCAATCTCAATATCAATTGCAGCACAACACAAAATTTCCACAAGAACATTCACTACAAAGATTCCTATGATATGACCTGGTTCATAGCAAGTGTCTTTTCTGAAAGAAGAAAAGGATCAGTTGAGGTAATAGAGGGAGCTCCATATAGTCCATAATCCATAAAGCACTGGCTCTTAAGAGGATTTCATTAACAAAATTAATTAGTGTGGCTATACTTTATACAACCCCACCAAACCCCCCCCCCCCCCCCCCCCCCCCCCCCCCCAACCCACACATGTTAGGCTCTTTTAATATCATACACTTTTTACTACAATATTCAAAAATGCCTTGGAATGACCCACAGGTTGGCCGTGGGTCATGGGTCACTAGAATTTTTACTCTTTTTTTTTTTTTTTTTTTTTTGAATTGTCACTTTTTTTTGGAGACTGAAATATAAGATACCGATATTATAAATTTTTAAAATTCGAAGTTATGATTACAAAGATACTCATATATATATATATATATATATATATATATGCGTGTGTGAGGGTTGTAAAATATTGGGTTGGATCAGATGAGGGAGAGGCAAAAATAGCTATATATGTGCGCCATGCTTGGACTCAGAAATGTAACTGAACAGAGTCCATATCAAAACTTTCAAGTCAGAAGATCTTATGGGAGATTGTCAAAGGCATATCATATATTGCCCAGAGCTAGCGACTATATATATATATATATATATATATATATATTTTACATATCTGCATGTTGGCCATGCGTTAAGCGAAACATAAACCTCCAATTTACATTAAAAAAATTGCTAGTTTTGGGGAGTGCAGATGATCTCTTGTACAGCCATGCTGTGTTGGATCTGCTGATTTATAGTGTCACATCAGTTCAATCAATGAAACAAAAAAAACTGCATGGCCGTTTCAGAGGTACGCAAACTAGCTAACTCCGACTTATGGAGCTTGCGTTGACCACTTACTAGTCCTAATCTGTATGTATAAGATATCGATCAAATTTTCTTTTATAATCTGCTACCTGAGCACTGCTAAGTGGTCAGACTTCAGCAGTCCGAGTATTGTTAGAAGTAGGACTTTTGTCACCTTTTTATCTCTCAAAGGTAATATGATTTTTAAAATACAATTGGATTTGAGATGATCATTACTGAATTTTGATCCAATAATGATGATTTTAAAAACCACATTACAATTAGAGATGAAAAGAGACAAAAGTTTTACTTCTAACATTACTCGGCTTAGCCTTAGTGCCTCATTAAACATGAGGTCTAAGGTTAATCCCTATGGAATACAAACAATTCCTTGAGGCTATGCAATGTGGAGGGGGCGCTTTAATTTGCACAATGTCTTATGGATCTAGTCGTAGTGAAGTCCCATATGCCCTGGTTATAAAAAAATAAATAAAAAAGGACCAAGAGTATTGTAGACAGTAGTCACTAGTGAAAGTAAAATTTATATATGCTGAATTTTGAAGTTAATTATATATATCATGTATAATGAAGTTAACACATGTTTCCACCTTCTTGATGGGTTTGTAGGCACCCTACAACCTCCGAATCACATTCCAATCAGAAATCCGAGAAGCTGCAAGTCATGCTGCAGAGCTGGTGAAGGTGTTGGGCAAAGATATGAGCAACATGCAGAGAAGCATGAAACCCTCTTTACTGAAGAGGGTTCACAGCTCAACAGAGAGACTCCAACGCGCCATAGACATGCACTCCTATCTGCTGACATCCTCTTGTGAGCCCCCAGCAGACAGCTCTTCCAGGCAACTGCCGAGGCTTTCTTCTACCTTCTCATCCACCCTCTGCGGCGACCTCCCAAACCAAGTGGAAAATGTTGAAGAAAATGGTGGCAACTCAGGGACTCTGCATCTGGCGAGGACAGAGTCTTATCATGAGAACATGAGGAAGCAGTCAAGAAGGATGCACTCTTGGCCGCCTAGAGCAATGGATGCTTTTGAAGAAGAGGGAGGCCCAAGCGCAGACAATT
The DNA here is from genome assembly GCF_965113065.1 of Corylus avellana. Taxonomy (NCBI): domain Eukaryota; kingdom Viridiplantae; phylum Streptophyta; class Magnoliopsida; order Fagales; family Betulaceae; genus Corylus; species Corylus avellana. The sequence goes on from NC_142492.1 coordinate 12,983,955, forward strand.
TGCCAAGGATGAATGCATTGGAGAGCACTGCAGCATTGTCACTGGCTACCTTTACTTCATTGCTTATCGAGTTTGTGGCTAGGCTTGATCACTTGGTTGAAGCTGTTGAGGAGCTTTCAAAGCTGGCCAAGTTCAAGCATGAAGGGCTCTAGATGGAACATGTCTCTCTCTCTCTCTCTATATATATATACACACAGATTAAAGAAAAAAATCCCCCTTAGGGGAATATATATATATATATATATATATAAAAGATGTTTCTAGAAAATGATGTATGTCTTGAGAAGTAAATAAAGCTTTTTTTTTTTTTTTTTCATTGGAAGAAGAATGTATTCCTTGCTTCATTAATTTCAAACTTGAGCAAGGGGCTTTCGGCTCGGAATAATTCCAGAAGTTTCTATTGTCACTTTTAAAATCATCAATCGATCAAAATTTGATAATGATCAATTACAAGCTCAATTGTGATTTTAAAAGCTACATCATCTTATAGTGACACAAAAGAGACTTATAATATTACTCTTCAACTCAATCTATAAGCCCAACTTGAAGGCTCTCAATTAAAATATAATGCAGCTATTTTACAAAAAGGTCTACTTCAAGAGGAAGGAGTATTCTGTCAAGCAAGCTAGTTTATAAGTGCAGGTTCGTCCTTTTAAATTTGCATCGGTTTAATTTCATTTTGTTGAGAATGATACTTTATATTAAATTACACATAATATAAAGACAAGATGACTAAAATGCTTTATAGGATGTGACTTTATGAAGAGGTTTGCGAGATGAGATGAGATGAGATGAGATGTAATAATGAGTTATGAAGAAGATGAAAGCAAAGTGACAATCAATATCAATATATTTGGTTCGTACAAGAAAAATGTTGTGAATAATCCTCCCCTTTACCAGCCCATCAAAAGAATCATGGGCTAAGGCCAGCACCGGCCCACAAAGATCTATCAATACAGAACCCAAATACGGAGGGTTTCTTCTGGAATGGGCATATATAGACATGAAGAATATTCATACTGGGTCACTCCCAGATTAGATTCATCCCGGGAGAACGTGACAGGTTGATATACCGAGAGCTGGTCCCCGAATTGGATACATCCTGGGACTAGCTAAGAAGATCCATTCACTATTGGTAAAACCCACGACTAATATACTCCAAGACAGCAAGATCGAGACATTCAGAATACAAAAGATGTATGGAGTCCTTATTCCAAAATCCTATTGAAGGGTGTTAATGGGTTGAACGATAATATAAGGAAGATTAGAGTTTGCCTAGAATTCTCCCAAATGTGATATAATATTTAAAGTCACCAATAAATTAAAATTTAATAGTGATTATCTAAAATTTAATGGTGATTTTAAAAATCACGTCACATTTAGGAGGACTCTAGCTTTTCTTATATCATTACTCTACTGGGTCTCAATCCCTAATTTTTCAAAATTATTATTTGGGAGGACTCTAGTCTTCTTTATATCATTACTCTATTGAGTCTCAATCCCTGATTTTTTAGGATTAATTATTATCCAAAAAATTCTCGATTAGATCCTAACTCTATGTCGAATTGGGTAGGAAACACAATCCAGATCCAATTAAACCTTTCTGCACTCCTAGTCAAATTAAAGTAGAAGACCTAATCTAAGAGTCTGTTTGGGATTGCGTTTAACAAATAGAGCTTATTAGTCTTTTTTGGCAAAAGTTTCATTTTTAAGCTTTTGTCAAAAGTGTTTTTTAGTCATTTTTAGGCTTTTTGGACTCTTCAAAGTGCTTTTAATTTTTTTACCAAACGATTTTTTGTTTTTTTTTGTTTTTTTTTTTCAAACGAACTTTTTGAGTGTTAAAACACTCTTAAATCTCTAAAACACAATTTTAAACATGCCCCAAGTATAACTCCCCCCTCCCCCCAGCTTCTTTGCTTGCTCTATGATCAATGGAAGCGTCAAGAAACGCGGAAATCAACCTTTTAGGAACTGTTCCAACCAAAAAAAAAAAATCATGACTTTATCTGTTACAAGAAGATGATATGCATAAGCTGCATCAAAGCCCCCGCGTGCCTGGAAAAGAGATAAAAGTTGATAAGATAGAAAGACGTGGTTGATGGGATAGAATTTGGAAAGAAGTGTTTTACTAAACAATAGCCTAGCACGTGTCATGGGGGGAGAGATGGGAATAAAATTGGCCAACTTGCTCTCATTTTCAACTAAAAACCTATCTAACATTCAAGTTCATGATAACACTATCAAGGAGGTTCAAAGTTACAAAAACCCCAAGAGCTTGAACATCATATGGTTTTTACCGTATAAGTTTTTCTTGTCTTTGGTTCTCAACGGACGGATGTTATTATAGTTACATCCAAATAGACTAACCACTCTGATCACCGGTTCTGCCTTTTTGCTTTAATCCTTGGTGAATTCGGAATAGCCCTAGGTGGTCTATGTGACCCCTAGAATAGCATCAAAACAAAATGGCAAACACAACATCATGGCCCAAACCAGCACACTAGAGACATGTGAGGTCAGGATAGCAATCTATGCAAAAGCCGAAATCTATGAAACATTTGCCCACCGCTTAATGTTGAAGTAAAGTCTTCCAACGATTGAATGCTCTGAGGGAAGGAAGGCTGTGTCACAGAAAGGAACAAGAGCCGGAGCAGCTGTCGTTGACCAACCACACACAACAAGAACAAAAGCCAGGGTGTCTCTCTCTCTCCCTCTCCTTCAGTGTCCTTTCGCAACATCCTAGAGCCAACATCACGTTTTTGGGATCTTTTATACAATTTCAGTTCCGACAAAAGGGCAGGAAAATAAATAAATTGCAAATTAGGTGTGTTTATGGTTTAGTGATTTTATTCAAACATAACCATTTTAAAATATATTTAATAACAACATGATTTAAAAAAAAGTAGTTAAATATTTTGATAAGCATACTTTCTTCCCAGTGTGCAAAACTTCAAATTCTTTTGCTCTTTCAAACCGTGGAAATTTCCTGCAAAATGCTAGCTTATAGCAATTCAGCAAACGAATCATTATTCTATTGAAGAGTTAGTAATTAATAGTTTGACAATTTATATTCACAGTCAAATTCAAATCGTGTTTAGCATGAGTATAAGATTATATAAGTAAATTCTAACTTAAACCATTTCATTAAATTGATCAAACCCCTAACTCACTAATTTCATGTTAGAATCACGTCTAGTTCACGGGCTGCATTAAAAATTGCAAGCTTATATGTCCTATATCGGATTCATGTCATGTCAAGCATGGGTATAATACTATACATGTCAACCCTAACTCAACTTATTTAATTAAACGAGTTAGACCAATCAACTTTAACCCGCTAATTTTTCTTTTTATGTTGTGATTCATAATAAACAAACAAGTATAATGTCAGGGAAATACGAACTTCAATTACAAGTGCTCCTGAGCACTAACTAATTCAAATAAGACTAAAGAAGCAAGAAGCGCTGCTACAGGAAATATGATCCCGGTAAAGGCTTTATTACAACCACAATGTCTGACCAACTGAACAAACTTACAGGTAGTAACCTGTATTCACAATAACCTGCTGGACAGATATAAATATTAATATTTACAGGAAAGAACACCAGAGACCTGACTCGAAATGCAAACTATCTCCTAACTTGATTTTCCCCAACTATTACAACGGAAGGTGTCAAAGCATTTACGGGGTTCTCTCCATTTGAACCAATGAATGAGAACTACTTCTAATTACCAAACCACTGAACAAACTAGAAGCAAAGGACACAAACATGCTGAGCAACTCTAGCTACCAGCCACCGGGATCATATGAAGAGCAAGGGAGAGAAAGTAGAGCCTTACATCCAGCCACGAGGCGTCATGTAAGATTTCATTGGCTCTGATGAAGTAACAACTACACCTTTACCCTTGCTTGAGCCAAGATCCGAACCGGCTGTCAGCAACGCCATCAGACTTCCCCCATGCACCCTACCTTCTGGAATATATACTGGCACTGATGGGATGTTTCCTTCCCTAACCGAGAGTTTCAAATCAGAGTACGTTCGGCCGGCCGAAGTTCCCATGCTGCTCCCTATCTTTAGGACATCAACATTCATGTCCTCAGTGATGACCTCCTTCTCTGGCTGGATGAGATTAGGGTCCTGAACCATAGGTCCCAGGGTAGCACCTCCATGAACCCTCTTATCCTGAACCAGGCCACTATGATGAGCACAGAGACCTGTCTTGCCCCTGGCAAAGGAATTGCAAGGGCCACCAGGTTGGCTGCCATATTCTGATCCAGGATGGCCCCAAGAACACTTCTTTCCTCCACCATGTGCCTTGCAAAAATCAGTGCTTCCTTGTGCACTCTTTCCACACCCATCAAACTTGCATCTCTTCCCCCCACCATGACGGACACAATAATCTGTCCTGCCCCTCGCACTCTTTGTGCACTCAGGCACAGCACACCTCTTACCACCCCCATGTGCCACACAGAAGTTGGTACCTCCATGCACACTCTTCGTACAAACCCCACCACCTTGGAATGCACATCTTTTCCCTCCACCGTGGCCCTTGCAGTAAGGCGTGCTCCCCTCAGCTCCTTTGGTGCACCCTGGAGCCGTACACCGTTTTCCCCCACCATGAGCCTTGCAAAACATTGTGCTCCCTTGTGCCCCTTTGGTGCATCCCATAGCTTGGCATCGGCGGCCACCTCCATGTGAGATGCAAAGACCTGAGAGGCCTTCTGCACTCTTTGTGCAATTTTCTCTTTGACATCTCTTGCCACCACCATGCCGGATACACAATCCCGATTTTCCTCTGGCAGCTCGAGTGCAACCATCATGACTGCACCTCCGACCACCGCCATGGGCAATACAGAAATCTGTTCGCCCTTCTGCACTCTTTGTGCACCCAAGGTGTTCGCATCGCCGACCGCCCCCATGAGCCTTGCAGTACACAGTCCGACCCTCTGCTCCCTTGTGGCAACCAGCCCTCTGGCACCTACGACCACCTCCATGAGAAATACAACGGCCAGAAGCACCTCTGGCTCCCTTTCCACATCCCTCAACTTGACATGTCTTAGAACTACCACTACGATGTTGTGCCTGTTGCTGCTGTGTTATCCCGGAAGTACAGGTGACTGAGCTGTTTGGTGTTGTTAATATACTTGATGAGAAGTCTGGAACAATAGGAGTTAGATCAATTTTTCTGGGAACTGGGTTGAAAAGGAAGCTAGCTGCTGGGTTCATTGGAGTCTGCACCAACGGCAAAATACTCCCTGGTTTCCATCGACCTGATGTTGATCCTTCATCCGAATTTTGGGCCCCACCAACAATTGGTGGCATCTCCATTCCCAAATGAAACAGAGTTGAATCTGGATGGACACTAGTGATGTCAGATTCAGCGAGCCCAGTAGAGAGACTTAACTCCAAATCAACCTTGAGTGGCGCTTCCAGTGCTTTCAAATTTGAACTAGCAGGTTTTTTGGGGCTGGGTACCTTCTCACCACTGAGATGGAGCGAGAAGTCCAATTCAATATCCATTGAGGACTCCTCGTCCGTTTCTTTGGCTGAAGACATTGTAGTGCAAGCAGTTGCTGAACTCCCCTTGCTATCTGAGGAGCTTGATGAACAGCCAAGCCCAAGAGACAGTGAAGAGCCAACTAGTTGGCCCATGGACCCATCCATCAATCCCCACTTCCTTTTGATTCCCTTTGAGTTGGACATGTAAGGGATAGAAGAACCAGGAGAATCAAGCCGTAAATCAGTATCTGTGCCACACTCAGCTACAGCTCCAGCTCCCGCAACATGCCCTGAATTTACCAAAATCTTGAATGCATTTGAAGAACAATTTGAGCTAAACCCCAAGTTCCCGCACCTGGTATCCATGAAATAAAAGCTGAATAGTTACAATGCTACCAAACCTAATCTCAATTGCAACAGAACAGTCTGCCTGACTTCCGGGTGAAGAATATTATCTACAAAACTAGGGTTAGATGTCTCCTAAAGGTTCCATCCCACCCCCACTAACAAATCCTGACGTGTCACACCGATCCATTTCTTAAAGTAGAAATTTAAACCGAACTTCAACTGATCAGTTGGAACAAGTGAAAATGAATTCGATTTGACTTGATTCCTTCACAATAACATCATAGCAGTCGATCATCCTGCTCCATAGATCACATAGTTAGAACAAGGAACCGTAGCTTATCATCACAATCAGATCAAGTAACTAAAACAATCACTAAATTAAAACACAAATCATGCTCAAATCCTCAAATTCTCAACAGCTTACCATTCCATACAAGTGAATGGTTACTTAGAACTTCATAGAAACATTGAAGAATTGCCAGACAATCAAACAGCATAATCCTAAGAGGCAATGAACAGAAAATAGGCTGTGAACTTAACAAGTTAGTTTTTCAGCAGCATATGACAATGTTTATAACCGTTTTCCTTCTAAGAATGTTCAATTTATGGAAATGCATCTTTAAAAACAATGAAATCAAACAAGGCCTTCCAAAGATCACATCAAACGAGTGGCAGCAAAGCGAAATTCATTATGAATAAACACAATACAATTTTTAGAACAATATATTTCCCAAGATAAAATAAACACAATACAATTTTTTAGCATTAGACACTTGAGCACAGTTGCTGGAGCTCAGTAGATCAGAAGGTACGAGGAGATTACAAGGTGACTTATATTAGAATAATGGATTATATCATGTCTATTTGTCAGGAAAAAACCTTGGGGAGAGAGAGCTCATGTTTGCTAACCAAAAAAAAAAAACCAAGCGGTATGGACATATTACATATGTTAACTCTCAGCCATCCAGATGGACCACAATAGAAGGGTTACTACGCCAAAGATTTATCACAATAAAGTTCAGAATACAAACCATACTGGTTCATCCAGAAAACGTTGAGGTAGAATCTTAAGTGCATCTAGTATGGGAAATTTCAAGGCGTTCTGGTCTTAATTAATATGAGAAGAAATTTCCATCATTTCTAATATAATCACAAGAACAATTGTCTGAATGCTATTATTAACTAAACTCTTAACAATCTTTTAGATGGTTGTAAGTACTTTGGCTGATTCAAGAAGTAAAAACTAAGCTTCGCTTTTTGCAATCAAAAAATTATACAGTGCTTCCAGTAGATTGAGAAAATAGAACCTTAGATCACAAATTCTTGCATGGAAAAACAGATTTAAGGGGAAATAAACCTGAGATACCTTTTCTCTTATGCTCTGAAAAAGCAGGAGCAGTTCACAATGCGCAGCAAAAGCAGCTAAGGCCCTGGATACATGGGAGGGAACGTGATATCATCAGGAAAAAAAAAAAAACCAATTATATAGATAATAAGAATGGACAAGGGAATGATACTTGGAGAGTTGGCTGACACAGAAGAAATTTAATTGAAAATAAAGAAAATGGAAAGATAATTATTTTTTCTTAAGCATATATGATTTTGTGGTAGTATGACAGCGTATAGATGACAAATATGAGACAAGTATAGAAAGAACAAAACTAAACGCATGCACCCTCTGCCAGTGAAAACTACAATTAAACAATTGTTAATGAAAAAAAAATTAAAAAAAAAGCTGAGGGTGAAGAAATCTGAAGCTCAACATTTTCTCTTATGCAAACTTATTAGACCAAAACCCAATACTTTATATGACTTTTGATCTTTTTCTCAACATATTTGATGGCAAGAAGTGAGGAATCAATAGGGAATCAAAAAACAACATATTCCTTAAAAACAAGCATCAAATTCCAAGTAAATTAAAGTAACTCAGCTTTAGAAACACAATCCGTAGAAACAGACCATAGCACATGTATTGAATACATTGGATTTAACAGCTTTGTTTCCGCAAATCCGAGGAGAACCCACAAAACAGAACAGTCTGACCAGCAAGTAAAACTAAAAACTTTTTCAAAACAAAACATAACCCAAAAACAAAAGCCTAAACTTCTAGCTCAAAAAAACATCATTAATAACTGCCTGAAACAACCATTAGGCTGAGTTGCTCATTGACCAGAAACCAAAATCAACTTAAAACACAATCAATATCTCTACCACGGTATTCTCAGCTACCAAATACGAGATAAACAGTAAATAAGAACACTATATAAATTAGCAGGATCATAATTCAAAAGGCTGATATGATAGAAAATAATGTTAGATACCAAAAAACCCACAAAGATAAACCGAAACAGGGGAAATCACCCAAAACAAATCACAATCTACAAAATTCAAACGAACGCTTCAAAACTACAAGTAAGAATTCAAATCAGAAATTGACATGTCTATCCTCCAAAGATCGAAACCATGAATCAAGCAAAATCTCAGTCCAAATGAATTACGAATCCATTCAACTAAGATTAAAATCCAAAGGGAACAAAAAAAAAATTGAAAGTTTGTTTGCGGAATTGTTAAATGACAAATCTTGAAAACACACAACAAAGAGCACACTAAGTTCCGATTGGTAGCCGAGAAAACGAAGCCAAACAAAGGAAACCAAAATTCACAGCCCCTTGCTCAGCTCTCTCAGCTCAAAAAAACAATTCACCTATTCATTTCTCGGCAAAACCAAACGGAGCCTGAAGACACACACAGACCGAAATCCTTAAAAAGAAGTGGTTTCGTAAAAGAGAAATCGGAGCAACCCAAAGTCCCTTAAGAGGCTTTACCTGAAATTTTTGATTCGATTAACAGTTTGTTGCAGCGGCGGCGGCGGTTGATAAGAAAGAGAGAGGCCTAGGGCATAGAGCCGCCGGCACAAACAAGAGAGATAACTAGCCCAAAGAGACACAGAGAGAGGGGGAGAGAGAGAGATAGGCGTGTCAAAGGCAACACTGTGGGTCTGGGGAAATTTATATAATAGTGGGAGTAACCACGGTTAGCTTTAGATATTGGTAGGTACAATCGCTGCGTCATGTTTAGGCATTTTAGGAGAATAGCGGTAACAAATGTATTATGGTTTGGTTTGACAATGTTTTTTAAATTATTATTTTTAAGAAAAATATATATAATTTTTTAAAATTTATTATTTTATTGTTAAGATTTTTCAAACTATCAAATGTGTTAATTTTTTTAAAAAACTACTAAAAATGTAAATGCCCTTTAAGGTCAGTAAAAAGATAAAAATAAATTTTCTTTATTATTTACTATTTTTCATATATATATATATATATAAATTGGAAAGGGGAAAAGGTTACAAGGGGTTTTTTTTTTCATATCTTTTAATTTTATGAAGGGTATTTTTATCATCAAAGAAACATTGACATTTTTTTTTGTCCCCCGATCCTTCTCTCATCCTTTCGATTTTTAAAATTATCATTAAATTTATGGAATTCATATAGGTTCCATATATGGACTCATAGAAATAATGGTGATTTTGGAAATTGGGAGGATGGGAGAAGGATCAGGGAAGGAAATAAATCATTTATCTTGACACAACTAGTAGTTTGAAGGGGTATATGTATTCTTTCCTAATTTTTATTTTTTATTAAAAATATATTCTGATGTGAAGTAAAAATAAGTAATTTTGAATATTTTATGGTTCGAATTGTTTGTTCTCATCGTTGAAACTTGAAATCCCTAAGTTTCTTAATTATAGAGGGTGTGAACGCTTGATCTCTTTGGTAGCTTCATCATACTTCACATTCAAACCTAATTATCTCGATCAACATCGGATATGTTTCCTTTTTATCTCAAATGGGAGACAATGAATTTGGAAGAAATAGATAGATATTGATTTTTACACATATTTTAAACTATGTAATAAAAAATAAAAAAAATAAAAAGTTATTATCATGTCTAGGTGTAAGATACATTCAAAATACGTAAGGATTTATTTTAAGCATATTCTATATGTCGAATAGATGCATGTCAGAGTTACATATTTTAAAGTAAGTTGGTGAAATTTCTTTCAATTTAATTTAGAAAAAAAAAAAATCCTAAGTTTTGGTAAAAATATGTGATGGGTTGTTGTGCTTATTATATTACATGATTAATGGGTATAATAGGTTGTTAAGAGTCTAATTTCTTCTTAAATCATCCATTGTTATTGTTGACATGATGGTTTGATTTGAGTACTATGAATAGAATTTCTCAAAGATGGGCCTTTTTGTAATTTTGCCAACATTACATCTTCATTTCTCTTATTTATGGGATCCACAAAGAAGGACGCGGATTTCCGAAAAACACGCGTACGGCTTCTAGGGCAACCAAAAGCATGTTTTGCTTGCCAAAAGGGTGTCAGAACATTAATCACATTTAATGAGTTTCAAGTAAAGAAAAATCAGCGGTCTCTCAATTAATTTCACTTCATATTAAATTTAACATATTTAATTATTATGTATTTATTGTCATATAATATCCTATAAAAAATAAAATTTCAAGCATCCTTTTTAATGGAAATGGAGAGAATTTTACTCATAATTAATGCTAAAGCATTATGGATTTGAGAGGATCCTGTTCCTTATTAATAATGTTAAAGTTTAGAGACTTATGACATTACTCTTTTACTAAATATAAAGGCTTAAGATTCGGGTTTATTGTGGGATTTAAAGCTCCGTATCATTTCATCATATATTTGACACGATTAGGCCTCTACAACGAGTCAATTTTTAACTGGCCGGCCTCCATCGTCCTCCCACATAGGTTACTGGTGGATGTCCAACCAGTAATGCTGGTGAATATAATCCTTTATCCGCCCATGTGCAAGCAAATAACGAATTTTGATTAGGCGGTGGCGGATGCTATACACACACATGTAATAGATCCTAAAACGACATCGTTTCGTCTAGGGATTCTTCCTCATTTTTCACCTGTCATCGCCCAAAGTTATCTTTCTCTCCCTCTCTCTTCAACTCCCCACCTCCCCTCAAGAGCCCCAAGGCTTTTGTCATTGATGTCGCCACTGTTTGGGTAATCGAGTTTGCCTCTCTTCACAACATAAAAACGGATGTTAGTGACAGTTAGTGAAAAAACCGCTCGTTTGTGAGTAGTTACAGGCGGAATCCACCCTTCCTAAACGAGCATACGGTTACTCAAATCCACCCTTCTCTATGGGTAGATGTGGAGGCGGAAATCTGCAGTTCTCCGGCCCCTTGTATAGGGTGGTGTTCATTCCTAGACATGGTACATGAGTTTGCAATCACAAACTCTCATGAAATCTAAATGAATAATACATACTACAAAATGTCAAAAACCCATTAGAACCATACAAATTGTTGAACACAAAAAAGAATATTGGGTATAAAGGGAACTCTATAATAAATAAAATAATATACACAGTAATTATAGCTTATCACCATTTACCATTTTCAAATTCTTGGACAACTTAACAAGATTTTCTTGAAAATATTGCTCTTTCTTAGACCAATAACGAATGGTAAAAGTGGAGTAGACATATATAAAGCTATCATTTACCGAAAATGCATGTCAATTTTTATCAACGTAATTACTTACGTTTGAGTCCAATAATAATAAATAAATAAATAACAAATCAAAACTAGAGGAAATAAAATGTAAGAGATTTTGAATGATTCATCTCCACCATCGCTATTGGAAGGGCTCAAATTGCTGGGAATATCAGTTACCGAAACATAGTTTGCATGCCAAGTGGAGATTCCACAGTAATTCCACTATTCCAGCATTTTAGGTTATTTGACATTCTGTAAATTTTATTAATTTGGGTTATAATTAGATGAGTTTTCCTTAATTTAAATTATTAAAAATTGATATTTATAGTTAAAGCATATAATTCTTACTTCTACTTCTTTTACTGCAGTTGATATTACGTGTTTTAAGTTATTTAAATTTTTTTTTTTTTTAAGCGGCTAACATAAAAAGACACTTAAAATACGGCACATCAACCAGTATAAAATAGATGTAAAGAGTAGCATTACTATTTTGCAATGCTAATGTGTCAGTTTATGTTAGCATTGTAGAATAAAAAATATAATTTTACCATTACTCTTAATTAATTTTACTCTTTCTATTTCTCATAAAAATAAAAAAATAAATTGGAATTAATTTTAGACGGTTAAAAAACTACAACACATATGCATTTTTTTTTTTTTTTTAACAACACTTGAGCTAAATCTGTAACTCTCAAATGGTGAGACGAAACTACATATAGAGCAAGGGGAGTACTAGCCTCCCTTAGTTTTTCAATTTTTCTTTTTCTTTGTTAATTTAATTTTTGTTTTTGACATGTCCACACAAAGAAAGGAAGAGTGAGATTCGAACTAGTAACCTCCGCTTCATGACATACGTTTACAGCCGGTTGGATAAGCTAATTAAGATTTCTTAAAATATTAACTAAAAAAAAAAAAAAAAGATTTCTTACAATAAAAAATGTGGCTAAGGTGGAGCATAGACCATGCTGTCATATTTCATCGATTAATAATTATTCTCTTGTATATAAGTTAAAAAACTGACGATAAATACAATGAGCCCATCACTTTTTTGAGAAAAGTCAAGAACTACTTTTATTTTTATTATTATTACAAACAAATTAATTGAAAGTTCCATCCCACCTAACTCGTGCATTAAACACGTGTCATCCACATATTTTTTTTAGTGATTTTAAATGTTTTATAATTAAAAGAGGATTTTTTTTTTTTTAGAAAAACCATACTGTCGTTTTAGCGTGCTAAAATAGGATTTTTCAAAGCTTTTAAACACATTCTTTCTTCTTGAATTCATACGGGCAATCAATTAAGTGTCATATTGTGTTATTAGGGGTGCAAAGGCAGTTACAGTTAGCGGTTAGTGGCAATAACCGCTAACCGTAACCGCCTTAGCGGTTAGTAGATTTTACTAACCGCAACCGCTAACCGCCTAGCGGTTAGCGGTTAGCGGTTAACCGCAACCGCTAACCGCCTAGCGGTTAACGGTTAGCGGTTAACCGCCGGTTAACGGTTAGCGAAATAGATAACCGCCCGCTAACCGCTTTTTTAAAATTAGGCTTTCTGTAGAGCTTTTTGGGCTTTTTTTTACCCTCATTTTTTTTTTCTTGTATTTTTAATATCCTCTTGGGCCCAATTGCTATAAAAAAGAGTCCATATTGAAAAATCAAAAATATTTGACCCAAAATTTACATTTACTTGTACTTTAAAAAAATTTCCTTAAATATTAAATCATAACCGGTTAATTATTTAAATTCTTATCATATTTACTTATAATCTTTTTTCTTTGAATTGAACTTAATATCTAATGGTAAATGGTAATGTTCAAACTCCTAAATCCTAAATTCCTAAAGTATCTAATAATGCTTTAATTAAATTGTAGACTTGTAGTTATAAGTAATATATTGTTTAATTCAATTCAATCAATTGTGATTATCATTGTACATGAATCATATGATTAACTTGTAGACTTATGACTTATGAGTTATGTCATATTATATATGTATTATTTATTATTATATAATTATATGATTTAATGATCAAGTCATTATGTGATAAAATCATATCAATTATAGTGATATATATAAATTACTAAAATTATAATGATAATACATTAATACTTAAATTGTGTTTATAAGTAACACATTGGTCATTGTTTAATCCAATGTCAATTACTTAATTTGATATTATACGAATCATATCATTATTGTACATTAATAATATGATTCACTTGAAGTCTTGAATAAAGTATTTGAATTGTCATTGAATCATATGATTAAGTATTGATATTATACATTTATATTATTCATATACATATGTAGACTTATATAGACTTATAAGTTTATAACATACATTAGAAATAAGTCTCTAGATATTTAATTGTTGTATTAGTATGAATTGGTATACTTATGAGTTATGTCATATTATATATGTATAATTTGTTATTATATAATCAAATGATTTAATGATCAATCTCATATGATATAATCATATAAATTATAGTGATAATATATTAATACTCAAATTGTGATTTAATTATTTTTTAAAAAAAATTGTGATTTAATGATCAAGTGATTATATGATATAATCATATAAATTATAGTGATAATATATTAATACTCAAATTGTGATTTAATTATTATTTTAAAAAATTGTGATTTAATGATCAAGTGATTATGTTATATGTATAAATATTTTTATAATTATAATTATAAAAATATATTATATAAAAAAGCAGTTAGCGGTTAGCGGTTAGCGGTTACGGTTAGTAGACCCAATAACCACTAACCGCTAACCGCTAGGCGGTTATAGCGATTAATGCGGTTAGACGGTTAGGCGGTTAGGCGGTTGGCGGTTATAGCGGTTACCTTTGCACCCCTATGTGTTATTGCTGTAATAAATTTATATATTTTAAGCTATCCAAATATCTACCAACAATGTGAGTACAAATTTTTAAAATAAAAAATTTGATAGTTACTTGATTTTAGAAGAATGTTATATAAATACGAGGAACAATACTCTTCATACTCATATCATTATTTTGATTTACGTGTTTTAAGTGACTTTTTATATTAATTATTTAAAAAAAAAAAAAGACACTTAAAACACAGTATATCAGTTGAATTGACATATTTGTGATAAATTGGTGTAAAGCGTAACATTACTTTATATGTATACAATAAAAGAGTAAAAAACTTTTGCTTTCATTCTTTGTACATCTTCGTATAAGAATTGTGCAAATCCACAATTGAATATGTGGGATCCACATGTGAGTCCAACAGATTCAATGATAAATTTGTAAAAGAGATTAACAAGAGAATAACATCAGCCACATCTTTAAAATAGTAATGCTACCTTTTACCGTTATTTATCAAATTTATTTCACACTAGGTATATGTCATTTAAACCAAGTCGGTAACAAAGAGTAGCATTCAACATTGTTGAATGAATGTTGGATATAATTATGGTATCTAGCATTTATTTAATAAAATTAGTTGGAGTAAAATAAATACAAGATGTTATAATTCTATCCAACAATATGACATTCCTGACCAGCCATTATATATATATATATATATATATATATATATAATATAATATAATGAAAAATATTAGATATTATAATTCTATCCAACAATGTTGATGTGACACTTCCAACCAACTATCATACATATATATATATATATATATATATGTGTATGTATTAATTTAACGATGAGTAATTTAAAAGTTAGTTAGGAGTGCCGGGTTTGCATTATTGGATGATTGTTGGATAGGATTGTAGTATTTAGCATTACTTCAAACTATTATTCAGCCGGCCAAAATGGCGTGTTTAAAGCCGCTTTCAATTTCCGCCAGTAAAAAGTAAAAACACAAAAGTATTATTCGCTTAAAATATATCATATTAATTAATAGAAAATAAAAAATAATAAATAAGTGTGAAAAGTATCATTATCTAAATAAATGGGTTATTTGTTTGACCAGTGATATACATCACACAGGCGTGCATGAACAGTCATGCAGGTCTGTACGATTTAATTATAAAATATAATTAAAATATTATGTTTTAATTATAAAAAAAATTAAATATGAACGCAAATGACTGTCTATGTATGTTTTTCTAGGTGCTTGTATCGGATAATCATGAACCTGCACAGCTTCTTGACCCGAATACAGCCGCCGCGTGGAGCCAAAATCCTGCAGCGTAACGGTAATCCCTAGGCAGCGTCGAAAGGTTAGGTTTGGTTTGGTGCGCGTGGCGACACGAAATCGGCGTGGTTTCCATTCGTATCCACGCCTCCCCTTCTGACACGTCTACCTGACGTGACCCTTCACCCGAGTCGGCAGCGGCTCGTCACCGCTCTTGGTGCTCCCCAGTCCCCCACCCCGCCCACCCCCTCTCTCTGGGCCCCACTCTACTTTCCGCAAACACCTCTACGTGGGCCCTCCACGTCTCGATTTTATTATCATTGGCAGTTTGCCTTAACGACCTCTCGGCTACGGCCTTCTCCAGCGCGTGGGGTATTGAGACTCTTTTTTAACCACAATTATCTTAGGACAGTTTTTTATTATTTAAATTTTCTTAACGAAAATAAGATGGTCTCTCCATTTCGGGTTAACGGTGGAGGGTAGACTTGTAATTGTATAAAGGGTTTCGTGAAAATAATAATAATAATAATAATAATAATTGGACCGAAGGATTAATTTGATACAAAAAGCATACCGCAGGGACTATAAGATAATTTTTGTGTCGTTAAGATGGATTTGATATAAGCTTTAACCGCAATTATTAGTTTAGTAATTTCCCTTTTTTAAAAAAAGGGTTAAATACTCCAAAACTCCCTGGGGTTTCACAACTTTATTTTTTCCTTCCTGGGATTTCATTTTTATCACAGGAGGTCTCTGTGGTTTTGATAAGTGACCAAATTAGTCCATCCGTTAGTTGACCGTTAAACTAACACGTGGACCAATCAGACGTCGACACGTGGCACATATTATTTTTTTTAATTAAAAAAAATGTTTTTTTTTTTTAAAAAAATTAAAAAAAAAAAGAAAAAAAAGAAAAATGGGACGAAACAGGGGTGGCTCGGCCACCCTCTTTGGCCATGGGGGTGGCCAGGCCACCCCCTTGGGCTCCAAGGGGGTGGCCGAAACCACCCCCGGTACCCACTGGGGGTGGCTCGGCCACCCCCATGGAGCCTTGGGGGTGGTTTCGGCCACCCCCGGTGCCCAGGGGGTGGCTCGGCCACCCCCATCCGGCCAGATGGGGGTGGCCTGGCCACCCCCATGGCCAAAGGGGGTGGCCGAGCCACCCCCAAATTGCCAAGGGGGTGGCCGAGCCACCCCCTGTTTCGTCCCATTTTTCTTTTTTTTTTTAAATATTTTTTTTAATTTAAAAAAAAACATTTTTTTAATTAAAAAAAATTAATATATGTGCCACGTGTCGACGTCTGATTGGTCCACGTGTCAGTCCGTACAGTCAACTAACGGTCAACTAACGGATGGACTAATTTGGTCACTTATCAAAACCACAGGGATCTCCTGTGATAAAAATGAAACCCTAGGGGGGAAAAAATAAAGTTGTGAAACCCCAGGGACTAATTTAGTATTTAACCCTAAAAAAAATTAAAATCATAATTTTATGATTTAAATGTATAATATTACCAAATATTTATTTATTACTTTTATTAAACTCAAAACTGATCAAATAAATTATTAAGGTTTAATATGTTATTAAACAACTCTTGTCAACGGATGGAATATCATGTCATATCCATTCATTTTTCATCACGTATATACTGCACAATCCTTTTTTTTTTTTTTAATACAAGATTCAGTGATTTACTTATGGAGTATTTTTACTGATATGAATTTTTATAATGTGATTCACTATAGTATGCGTTTGACATGTGAAGTTGATTTGTCATGTATACACATATCTCAAAAACTATTGGATACGAGTTAATATTTTGTCAAAAAAAATTAACGGAAGTGAGACATAGGGGAGGGTCTGATAACAAATTAAACGTTAAAAGTTTTTTTTTTTTTGAAACGGAATCCATATCAGTCTCATTTATAGAAATCATGAGTAGAAAGCTCTTAAAGGTTAAATCCTAAAGACTAACACATTATTATGAATAGGTAATACTTTTTAGAAATCAATTGAATTGAATCTTATCTTATATGGAATGAATGAAATAAAAATAAGAATGACTCTTCCACTATAATAGTTGCTTTTCAATATGGGAAAATTCATATGATTAAAAATATTTTAAAAATTTCTAGAAGATCGTAATCTGACTTGTGCCAACCAAAACCCAAATGAAAAAAAAAAAGAAAAGAAAAGAAAAAAAATCTATCAAGCTACGTCGTTTTCATAAGAGAGTGATCTCTGTGGTCTGCTTGATATTTACTCAGAAACAGGAAAAAATCTAATAAATGCCCCATTAAAAGAAAAAAGAAAAAAAAAAAGAGTGGTGCTTAAAGAAGATCAAGTCCACACGGATTTTCCAACATCAGAAAAGTCAAGATTTTTGAGCCATCGAAAAAAAGTCAAAGAATTAATTCCCTTATCTTTTCATGTCCGAGAATTATTGTCGACCGCCTGATTATAGTCACTGTTTCAAAGATCCATCACCCACCTTTTTACCGAAAAAATACAAAGAAAGTGTTTCCTCTTACTTTAACAACCAGCTTTTCTTCTAATTAATCATACTTTAATGTATATTCTTGGATATATTCGCAGCCATCCACTAGCTGTGCACATAATTGCACAGTCTATACACTATACACCGATTGAAGTGGCGTATTTAAAATGACTTTTTATATTAATAACTTAAAACGAGTGTGATCAATTCATATATCCATATCTGTCTTCTGCTTCTGTCATTATACACATTCTCAAGTACACACTGCTTGACGTGCACCAAAAATTAACATTAGATTTTAGATCGGGCATAATTGAAATTTAGTATACATGCACTTAGTTTTTTCTTTAGGTGTGATTTTCTTTGACCTTTCAAACTCTTTTCTAATTGATATTTGGGTTTTTTATTTTTTTATTTTTATAATAAAAAATTGCACTTTTGGACTGTTTAGCGGAGAGACCGAGGAAGACTTTTGAATGAAGGAATATGCGTATTGATATTCGCAAGCATGCAATGTTTTCCCCACGAGCGCCTCACGTGACAACCAACCCCATAAAAAATCAATCTATCATTATGATTCGTACGATGGTATGGTTGTCTGTGTCCAGTTTAAGGAAAGCTCTCGTTGAGCTCAACCACATTGGCCGCATGTCCCACAAGATCTTCGCTTATTCATTTACAAATTATAACATAGTTTTTTATTTTTTATTTTTATTTTTTGGTTGGGTGAGGAAAATATAGGATTTATGATAAAACATAGGTGATAATTGATAAGTGCACATTTATATTAAGATTTAATACAAAATTATTTTTAAGGCTTTCGTTTCTATCTTGTATCGGAGAACACACGTCACAAGTTGGGGTGCGACATGTGTGCTTTTAATTTTTTTTTTTCCATTATAATTAATTTATAGGAAAATGAGGTTGAAAAATAATAAAAAACAAACAAAAGGGTGGGTCAAATCAACAAAAGCATTAAAAAAAAAGAAAGTGCAATAACCATTCAAATTAGGTAAAATAAATAGCCTGATTCATTGGATTGACAGTTTGAAGTAGTAGACAAAAGAGGAAGATAAAAAAAAGGAAAAGAGAAGAAAAAAGGGGAAGGGGGAGGAGGAGGAAGGGAGGAACTGGTTGGCACTAAGCGGAGGAAAGCTAGAAAAAGGAGGGACAACTCATTGGAGAGAGGAAAAGGACAGACGAGCTCTTTGGTTATTCATATTTTTGTGTTTTCATTTGCTAATGTGCTAGCCTCACAACGTCATGTGCACACATGCATTCTGTACACACAAAACACAGAACACAAACCCTGCTCATATTAATTTACACAGTCTGTCAAATTAATCCAACGATTCTATGTTCTTTTTAATACTCGTATAGTTCAATCAAATAGATGATTCATTGAAAAAGGAACAATAATTGATAAGATGGGTGATAGATTATTATGGTGAATAGAATTTTTTTTTTCTTTCTTCTTTTGGACAAAGCATTCTAGGAGATGGTAAAGTGAGTAGAAGGAACAATCAAAATAAAGAGAAAAAGTAATAAGCATATATAATGGTAAGTTGATAAGGGAAATGGCAACCAATTTTGACACCAACCAAGTTGCCACTTTCAAATTCTGATGGCATCTTTGAACACTAAGTCACTAATGGTATCCTAGGGTTTTTTTATTTTTTTTATTTTTTGAAATCATGATAAATAATTTAATTTAATTAAGCTTAGTGTTTGAAATTCCATGAATAATGATGAAATAATATGTTGGATTGAAGGGAAAGGGGGAAAGTGGAAAAGGGTGGGCAATGGAAAAAGTTGAGGGGGGAGGGTTGGAGTGGGATTTGTCTGCCTCCTCATTCATCCTTTAAGGACAACTTGATTCTCTGTAAAAGGTTTCATGGACGGGCGAGGGTGTGCCACGTCTGCTAAGTTTTGCCACCTCTCTTATCTTTCGGTCCTCACATCACATGTGTACACATTGTCCATCTTCCAATTTTCACTTCTTTCCTACCCCACCACACACAAGGAGAGAATAATAAAACTTCTTTTTGTTTGACCAATTAAAGAAAAAGAAAAAAAAAAAAAAAAAAAGAGACAGATTTTATACATACATTTGTTTTATTTCTTTTTGTGTTTTTTTTTGGCCATTTTGTGATAAAAGCCAATGAGTATAACCTGAACTTAGGGATCATAATTTGTGTTTGCGTGTTGGGTTTAAGTTGTGTCAAAACATGAAAATAAAATTATATAAGTTAATCATAAACTGACAAACTTAATTAAACGGGATAAGTCATTCAACCGAATATATGATCAAATTTGATTGTATTCAAATCTAATTGTAATTGATTTTAGATTCAATTGTAATCTCTTCCTACCGTTAGGTAATTAGATTTGGTTGTATTCAAATCATATCCGATCGTATATTCTTACACACAAGTCATCTCAAAGATTGTTGGCCCTAAATGTTGCGTATCGAGTTTAGGTCGTATAAAGACATAGATATAAGACTATATAAATCAAAACCATACCCTAACTCATTTAATTAAACGAATTAAATCCTTCAACCATAACATATTAATTTCGTATTGAATTCGCGGGTCGTGTAAAAGAAAAATTGTCAATCCGTTTTTAAGAACTCAGAAAAACCCAACCAATTAAGATATTCTCGTAGCATTCTAACAGAATGTATTCAACTTGATGTACAACTAATCCATGAAGGGAGCCATTATCAAAATGATTACATACGATTAATTAAGACAAGTATAATAATCACACTTCTTGAATGGAAATAGAAGGAATTGGTGTTCTATGAGTTTACAAAAAAAAAAATGCACAAATTCTAATTTCAGATCAAGTAGAAAATGTGGAATTTTTTTTTGAATCTTAACTTACTATCTCAATCAATGTTACTGCGGCAAAGATGAGAAAAAGAACACCTCCAATGTAGGCAATGGCCTGCACAAGGAACAACGGATTATGATGATTTATTGTATGCAAAGGACAAAGTTTTTTTTTTCAAACTGGGCTAAAATAAATTCTTTCAATTTAGTCTCTTAAACTGACATGTGATTAAAATACATTTGAGAAAGCAAAGAAAGGCGTTTCCTTAGAGTACAAATAGCTTCTAGAAGAAGGATTATAGTTATGGTCGTTAATGCATTTGAATAATCATTTTGTGTTTTTGGTTTGAAAAAATGTTTTTATGCGACATAAAGGTGAGAAGTGTACGTTTTTAGGGTTGGGTTCCACATTTGAAAAAAAAAAAGATGTTTCCTATAGAGTACATTGCTTATTTTGAGAAAACACAAACAAATGTAGAGCATTACTTATAAAAATTAAAAGAAAATAAAAGTGGTTGTGTAGCCACTCTCAGTGGAGTAGAGAGGTGGCCACATGACCACCCCTAGCCTGTTGTGGTGGCTGCGCGACCACCCCTACTAGATAGGGGTGGCTGTGCAGCCACCCATCCTTTGCTTAGGGTAGCCACACAACTACTATATATATATATATATATATATATATATATAAACATTTGTTTTGAAATATTCAGTTTTATAAAAGTGTTGTATTTTGAGAAGTGTTTTGTGTTGTTTGTTAATATATTTAAAAGGAGTGAAATTCAATCCGAATATAGATAGGTTGACAAATATAGCCTCACTACAAAGACTTTGTTGATTAGTAATTAGTAACATGTCTCATTTCACACGTTACTAAAATAATTAGTAACGTGTCACAAATTAACACGTTACTAATTTGTAACGTGTCAAAAAGTAATGAATAGTTAACACGTTACTAATTGATATGTTTTTTGTAGTGCCTATTCTTCCCCATAAGACATAATAGTCTCAATTAAAGTAAGGAGTGGGGTCAGAGGGTAGAAGATGTCGGATGCATGTTAGTAGTTGCAACTGGGAAGTCTCATAGGGAGAATTTATCTGCTTGCATGAACATGTTGGTCCACGGCCATGTGGTCCTTTTTAAGGCACATATACACACCATGATGCTGCTGACTCATCTGTAGCAGCTGCTATCTAAATTTGATAGTTACATTGATGGACTACACGTCTGTCAGTAAAAGAAGAACTCCAATGGCTGGATTCCTTATGGTAGTAGTTGGTCTGTCATCTACTAAAGAAGTGTTCTACTGACTAGATTCTGTACGATGGTCTTAATGTGTTTCCAACAGAATAAATTCTGGAATTATTTGAGAGTTATTAGGATTTCTTAATTATACCATATAATTATTATGCATAGAATAAAACTTAATGGCTATGCTTAGCATTTAGCAAGAACAATATCATAGAGAATGTCTAAAGAGTTGATGAAAGAAGGCTGAAAGCTTAAACATACCTTCTCTGACAAAAATGTCCCCAGTATTGAACCTCCCAAAACAGCAATATTCTGCATGCAAAATAGTTTTTCAAATAAAGTAGGTCCACATATTTATATTTGAACATTTGAAAAGGAAAGGGCAAGAGGGTTGTTTTGTTGAGGTTTGGATTGTGCTTTTTTGGGGTGTCTTCTGGCGGTTTTTGTGGGTTTTAAGGGGTGGGGGTGGGGGTGGGGGTTTTCGTTTTGGCTGGTGCTGTTGGCTTGTGTGGGTCTTTTTGGCTGGGTTTCTTTGTTTTTTTGTTTCTTCTTTCTAAGTGTTTACTTTGAATACTTTCTGTGTATTTAGGGGCGTCTTACGCCTTAAATGATATTTGATGATTAATTAATTATATATATAAAAAGGACAAAAATTGGCAAAACTTTGAATTTACAGCCTCTGATCACAGGTTTTTAGGTCATAAAATATGTTCAATAGTAAAAGAGAGTTTCCAAATAGAAAGCAACTTGAAAAATTTAATATAGACTGCAAAGTTACAGCTAACTTCTAATTTGTACACTAGCACTACTGCTGAGTGCTAAATCATTATCATTGCTATAAAGAAAGGCCTGTATTCCTTTCAAAAAAAGAAAAGGAAAACAAAAAAGAGTTACCAGAGTTGCGACGCCATTACTGGCTAGTGCTCCCCCGATGACTCCAAGGGGCGAAGATGCGGCAGCAAGTGCTGCATAAGAGAAAATTTGAGTTAGTACAAAAGACTACGAGAAACAAATTGCATCAGGACAAAAAGTGGCCGGAACCCTTGTCTCATGTACCATTGGTGCAATGTAAATTCACTAGCAATAAAAAAAAAAAATTAAAATAATCCACATCTATTTTGTTTTTTAATCATCTAAACCAAGCAATTTGAAGCAGCTAGATGGATATGCCAGACAAACTATAGATGGACAGTTTTAATAAGAAGGAAAACATAGAGATCGAGAAAATTAAAATAATATTAAAATGCAAGAACACAAACACTACTAAAATTGTATTTTATTACTGCATCACAATATTCCAAAGAATTCACTTTGTTTTTCAACGTATTCTGAACAAGTCCATCCCATATTATGAATATAATTCATTTATTAAAATTTCTGGTTCTAACAAGTGACGTTCATCATCTTTATGCATGAGATTCACCTTCCAAGTTTTAGGATATTGCAATAGATATCTCCCATCTTTCTTGGTAACCTGATCTAGTATTTTTTCAAAAGTTCATTTTTGTTTCATAACAATTACAATCGAAATAGTAAGTTTCTTTTTAAATGAATCTGAAATTGGGTACAAAATAAAAGCGTCACATGGGTTCAAAAGTGCCAGCTTTAATCTGCATATCCTAAGTTTGGTCATCCAGCTGGGCAGAGATTTGTCTAGAAAGGATGCTTTCTAAGGAAATACAATTCCTTCACAACTGTGCATTGTTAGTTGTAAAATATGATAACTACAGGTTTTTTGCTTTGCACTCACCTATTGTGGAGACAAATGATTCAGCAACAAAAACTAAGAAGAAAGTGCTAATAACGGTACTAGCGGCAGATAATATCCCAACACCATTTCCTGAAAATTTTGAAACTGCTAACTCGGCCTGGTTCAAAGGAAAAGCTGACATTTAGTTGAATTAACTCTGATCATGACATAAATATCGCAAAGCATTTAGAAAAAGAAGAAAGTGAAAGAAGGCCGTGCTTATTAAAAAATTTACCTCCTTTTGTTCATCTTCTGCTTTTAGACTATCATTTGAAATGGTATCGAGCAAGGTTGAAACCCCAAAATATACCTATATGAATTCCTATTAGCAGACTGGCACAGCTTACTTCATCTAAGAATGGAGTTTTTAGAGTTTTAATGGTTGTTACATCATCCACATTATATACAATGTTTGTCTCTGAACATGTAGTATAATTCTTCCTTTCCAGCTACAAATTAAAAGGAGACGAAAAAGAAATTTACTAAAAGGAAAACTGCGGCGATGTCATCAATGGGCAAATCAGTTCACCAAACCTGTGATCAACAGACTATATTAGAGTCATACTTGACATGTTAAAAATACCATTTTCAACTGAAGATTCATATTTGGAAGATCCAAGAACATTTTAGTAGGAAGTCTAGAATCCTCCAAGAAATCAAGAATACTTTTCCATAAATATACCAGCACAGAAAAACATTGAGGGCAAATCTCCCCAGAATAAAAACCAGCATTGTGCTATAGATTATACCGGTCAGGCAAGTTCCAGCCACAAATCAATGAGTTCTATCAAGCATGAGAATCCAGTCTGTTCAAATCTTCTGAATTATTAAAAGAGGTATAGCTAGTTTCGAAAAGTTTCATGTATGATGGTCGAAATTATTTGATTGCTTGAATTAGTAAATGTCTTACGCGAAAAAAAAAATTTGAACAATGTTGTGATATATAATAATGTCTGCTGCACTTAATAGCATGTCATTTATGGAATATCAACTACCAGGCTCCCAATATTTAAATTTCATACACCAGGTTCCCACCTTGAACTAGGATTTCAGGGAAGTACCTGAATGGTAGGATTTCATCAATGTAGTGAAAAGTTCGTCCAAGACCAACAGATATGATGGTCATTGCCCTGCCCATGATAAACAGGCACCTCAATAATTTTAATGAATTGGCGAAATGCACAATAACTGGTCCTGGATGGTGAAACCAGTTATTAGATGTTGACAAGATAATATGAAGATACAAAATTTAAAATGCTTGGTCATAGAAAAAGAAATCACTGCTACATTTGATGTGATTAGGGATGTCAAAAACTAGAGTCATACATACATTACAAGTTAACTGTTGTCTTGCTATTTGCCAAGGTAGAGGAAGATGCTTACCCATGTTTACTAACATGAGTTGTCCAATTGTCTTAACACATATAACTTAAAAACTAATAAATCCAGGATAGCATATACTCACAAAAAAGTATCACTACACAAAAAGTTATGTTTTTAAATGGTAAATTACACACAAAAATAGTGGTCTCAAACACATAATCTCACTTTTCACCTTGCTCTTACTAGGGGAGAAAGTGCCATTCAAGTTAGATCTCATTGGCCAAAAAAATAATAAAAAAAAAAGGTAAAAAGGAAGTGTACAATTAATACAAAGAACATCTAAATCACCATGAATAAACAGAATATAACTTACGCAAGTGCACCAAAAGTTCCAGTAAAAACAACAGCAGCAGAGTTCCTAGCTGCTAGAAGTGCCTGCACAGAACATTAAAAATTCAAATTAGGCCATAATAATCTATCTTTGATGCAAAGCTAGAGAACATACACAGTATGACAAAGAAAAAGATAGATCCTTGAAACGTTATTGATCTTTTTTTATGTTTATTATCTCTTGTTTACTTCCAAGAAAGCGGGGACCAAAAAGAAGTACTAACAAAATTATATGCGTTACTGTTTCTTGTGAGACAGTATATCAGGTGATCAACTGTGTCCAATACTATTCATAAGAAGTAAATGGGAAGTGTACATCTTGGAAACAATTCACTCTTACCGCAATAAAAAAGGTCTTGTCCCCTAGTTATGAGAAAAAGATCAGCAAGAATGCCTGTACCATAAATGCATTGATAGTTTAGTTGTTGGAAACACACTTTTCTCATATGCTTGTTAAACACCGTTTATCCTGAAAACTTAAGTTGATAAAAAATAGTTGATTTAATAATTTAATTAATATTTTAACAATACTAAACAAATTTTGGTAACATTGAATAATGTACTAAAGTTTATCGTAACAATTAACAAAAGACCTAAAACTTTTTAAGTTCAGCAACACATATATGAGTTCTAAATGTTTAACAGAGAGTTTCAAGTTCCATCATGATCTCCAAATTAGGAAAACATTCCAATTACAATTTATGCTTCACTTACAATAAGAAAACCAGTTTGTACAAGTTACAGGGAGATTTTCCTAACTGAAGCAAAACCTGTGCTAATATCACCAAGGTCCCCTAAATAAGGGATTGACTGCAACCCACTACCAATGTCTGAAACAGCAAGTGCTGGTTGAGAGCCTTGAAGTGTGAGAAACCCAAAATAAGCAAAAACTTCATAATACCACCAAATGAATCATTAGAAGCAAGTATATCAGTAGCTATCACTACAAAAAATGTTTTTTTTCCTCACAGACAGTTTCTGACGTGTTAGGTGGTCTGACACGTCAGTAAAATTTACTGACGTGTCATTATTGATGTGTGTGGGGTGTTAAAATTTTGGGTGTCAAAAACGAAAATTTTTTGACGTGTCACTTTTAACATGTCAATAATTTTTGATGTGTCAAAAAGTGGCACGTTATTATCATTTTTTGACACGTCAAAAAATTAATAACGTGTCAGAAAATTTTTTGACGTATTAAAATTAACATTTAGTAAATTTTAAAAAATTATTAAAAAAAATAATTTTTCTTTAAATTTTTTCTGATTTTTTTTTCAATTAAAAAATTTATTAATTTAAATTATTTTTCAATTAAAATAATTTTTTTTTAAATTTTTTTTCACCAATTTCGTTTCTCTAGCTCTCCCTCTCTTCTTTTCTCCATTTTCTCACTCACTCTCTCTCTCTCTCTCTCTCTCTTCTTTTCTCCAATTTCATTTGATCTCCAGCTCTCCCTCTCTTCTTTTCTCCATTTTCTCACTCTTCTTTTCTCCATTAATTTTCAAAAACTGAAACCCAAAAAATCTTCAAAAAATAAAAAACCCAAATAAAAAAATCAACCTGAAAAATCAAAAACCAAAGCGTCAAACCCAACAAATCTTCAAAAACCCAAAAAATCTTCTTATCTTATCTTCTTCTTCTCTTCTCCTTTTTTGTTTTGTTTTTTCTTCTGCTTCTCTTCTCCTTTTCTTTTTCTTCTTCTTCTACTTTTCTTCTGTTGCTTCTCTTCTTTTTCTCTTCTCCTTTTCTTTTTCTTCTTCCCTCTAGAGGGAGCTGGCCGGCTGTGCAGAGAGAAGAGGGAGATTGAGAGAGGAGAGAGCGAGTGTGGGGAAATAAAAGAAAAGGGAAAGAATAAATAATATATAAGAAGAGGGAAAGAAGAGGGAAAAAGTTGAATATGTCACTCATTTTTTTAGTGACGTGCCAACATTTAACACGTCAGAAATTTCTGAAGTGTTAAAATACTATGTCAGAAATTTCTGATGTGGTCGTTTCACATGTCAGAAATTTCTAACGTGGTATTTTTGGCCATGTCAGAAAAATATTTACTAACGTGACATTTTTGCCATGTTAGTAATTAGTGATGTGGCAAAAAATCGTGTATTGTAGCCACGTCAGAAATTGATTTTTTTTTTTTTGTAGTGTATGTGACCCTCCCTTCCTGAATTATTCTTTGCAAGTGATTTGTACAAATCACAACAACCATCCATCACCGGTGTTGTTTCTTGATAAGTACAAACATATTCATATTTTAGCCCTTAAACTTATATTTGTTAATTCCTTAGTTTTGTTAGTTTATGCTATTTTATTTCATTTTTGTATTTTCTTTGTTTTATAGGTTTTTGGAAGAAAAGAAAGCGTTTGCGGAAAAGTTCCAAGCTTAAAGAGCAAATTGGGAAGATCTAGAAGATATAGTTAAGCTTAATCAATCATAATAGAGAACCTATATGATGTGGTTAAGTTTAATCAAATAAAGGAAATGATTAAATCGGAATTTATCAAATTGGAGGCAAAATCGGATTGAATTCAAATTTGGATTTTGCACATGTCTCGGTATTTTGACCATAAATTTCAGGTCAAATATCTGATTGAGGTGATTCAAGTGGCATTACAAAGATAACTCAAAATTATACAAATCATCGTGAAATAGTATTTTCCTAATTCGGACTGCCACTATGCCAAAATCACCCCGCAAGATAGGAATGTAATTCTGGACGAATCCTATTCCGATTTGGACTTAGGTTTTCTTTATCCTAATTGGACTAGGACTTAAATCTTCGAATTTCTTAGGATTACTAGGGCTTCTAGGACTCTCCTAAGCCCTATAAATAGACCTCTACACCTCACAATTCAATACACAATTTCAAGGATACAACTTTGGGGAGAGGAATTGGAGGCTACTTCTAGGAGCGGTTTTCTATTTTTTCTTTCTCTTTTCCTTTTAGTTTTATTCTAATTATGTGTAACTAACTCTTAAGGAGGGTTAGATTGAAGCCCTAATTATGCTTATTTAATATTTAAATATTGGCGCCTTTGTGATAATCATATTGTGTGGCTTAACTTGATTAATTTATATTTTCTCGAATTTCTCATATGTATGTGATTGGCCATTATATGCATGTGATATAGATTAGTTAATTAAATCAATTTGGATGACCGAGTCCTGGGTTTAATAAGAGTAACAAAAGAAATCCACACCAGATTCTTGGGTTAATCAACATGAAAAACCTGGAATATACACCCATGCCCTAGGTTCCCTGTGTTTGTCAATTTCCATATATTTATACTTTCTTAAAGAACAACTTAGTATATACCCATGCTAAATCCTTTGAGAAAGAAAAGAGTTAGAGTATACACCCATGCCTAACTCGTTGCTTAGGAAAATCAATCGCTTAAGGAGTATACAGCCATGCCCTTAGGTTGGCAAACATTATGTATTCATAATATGATTGAATCATTGGTATATTGTTATATTATTTAAGTATGATTAGTTGTGGATATCAAAGCCTACCTTTACCTTATCTTTATCTTTATTTATTTTCCTTAGTATCAATCTCGTGACAATTTTGGTATTTTACTTACTTCTAAGACAAAATCAACAATCTCCGTGGGATCGATCTCATACTTGCTGCATTATACTATCGTTTGATCTTGTACACTTATGAGTAAAACATACTAAATATTATCTATTAATTTAGGTAGTATTTGTCACAACAAGTTTTTGGCGCCGTTGACGGGGATTGTTTGATTTTGTTTGGAATTTTTTTTCATTAGTTTATTTATTTATTTTTTTGTTTTTCTAGTTTTGCGCAGTTACTGTTCTAGCTCCGGAGGTGCGCTCAAGCGGGCAATTCCATGGTGATTGAGAGCACTAGTGTGATAGATCGCACATCCGGACAGCAGCACATAAACTGTTTTAATTACAGATATGATTTATTTCTTTTATTTTTGTTTTTATTTTTCTTTTGTTATTAATTTTTTATTTTTATTTTTTGTTTTAATCATGTTGAGAAACAATACACCTCCGGTGCAAAGACCTATAAAAAATTCATTCAGTCCCCAGATCCTCAACCAGCCATCATGCATTAATTTCCAGCCTATTGTGCAGAGCAGTTACGATTTATCTCCGCTGCTCAATATGAGTCCACACTATAAAGGCATACCTACAGAGAACCCATATTGGCATAGTCGAGAATTTTGTGATCTCTGCAGGACTCAGAATGTTTAGGCTCCAGAAGAAATCAAGTCAATCCTCTTCTCTTTTTCTTTAAAAGATAATGCTAAGAGATAGTACAATTCTTTGGCCGTAGGTTCTATTCATACTTGGGATGAGATGGCCACAAAGTTCTTAAAGAAGTTTTTCCCAGCCCACAAGACAAGGCAATTGAGAAGGGAAATTCTGACTTTCCAACAAAAAGATGGAGACCCTTTCTTCGAGGCATAGGAACACTTTAAAGAACTACTTCTCAGATGCCCTCATCACAATATATCTCAAGACAATCATGTACTGGCATTCTATGAGGGTTTAAATGATCCTAACAAGAGTCTTGTAGATTTAACTTGTGGTAGCATGTTGATGGAGAAAAGCAGTGAGGAAGCCATGAAGCTCTTCGAGACATTAAGTGAGTACTCCCAACAATTCACATTTAAAGGGAGACAAGGATTCAAAGGAAAAGGCATACATGAAGAGAGCACCAATGGTGGAAGTCAGGCTCAAATGGCTGCTGTTAAGTGCCAAAATATTCATATTTTAGCTCTTAAACTTATATGTGTTAATTCCTTAAGTGTTGTTAATTTATGCTATTTTAGTTCTTTTATGTGTTTTCTATGCTTTTGTAGGCTTTTGGAAGAAAATGGAGTAAATCTAAAAGATTTGGCCTCAAAGGGAGAATTTGGGAAAAGTTGGAGTTTCTGGCACTGTGATTGATCGCAGGAGACCTGTGATCGAGCGCACATGGGCTGCAATCGATTGCACCCGTGCGCTGGAGAACAAAGAGCTGCGGCCAGAATGCCATTTCCTTCCATATTAGGGTTTTCCAAGTCCCACTTGTAATAGGACTAAACCCTACAAATTTTCTAGGTTAACTAGTGTAACAAGGACTTCTAAAGCCTTATAAATAGACCTCTAAACCTTGAGAATAATCATCCTGGAATAGACACAACTTTGGGGAGAGGAATTGGAGGCTACTTATAGGAGCGGGTTCCGGTTCTTTATTTCCCTTTTCTTTTTAGTTTTATTTTAATTATATGGAACTAACTCTCAAGGAGGGATAGATTAAAATCCTAATTATGTTTATTTAATATTTCAATATTGGTGCCTTTGTGATAATCATATTGTGTTGCTTAACTTTATTAATTCCTGTTTTCTTGAATTCCTCATATGTATGTGATTGGCCATTATATGCATGTGGTATGGATTAGTTAATTAAATCAATTTGGATGACCGAGTCCTGGGTTTAATAAGAGTAACAAAAGAAATCCATACCAGATTCTTGGGTTAATCAACATGGAAAACCGGGAGTATACACCCATGCCCTAGGTTCTGTGTGTTTGTCGATTTTCATAGATTTATGCTTTCTTAAAAAACAACTTAGTATACACCCATGCTAAATCCTTTGAGAAAGAAAAGAGTTAGAGTATACACCCATGCCTAACTCATCGCTTAAGGAAATCAGTAACTTAAAGAGTATACATGTAGCGCCCCAGAATTTTCAAAGTTATTTAAATAGATTATTTTAATGATGATGTTATTTTGATATTCATTTTAGCCTATGATTTTAATTCTGGGGAAATTTATGATATTACAGAGAGTGGTAATTAGATGGATAAAGGAAGGTATAATAGTGTTGGTAGATGGAATGGTAAAATGAGGCTAGAATTGTAGATGGATAAATGTAGGTATAATAGTGTTGGTAGATGGAATGGTAAAATGAGGCTAGAATTGTAGATGGATAAATGTAGGTATAATAGTGTAGGTAGATGGAATGGTAAAATAAGGCTAGAATTGTAGATGGATAAATGTAGGTATAATAGTGTTGGTAGATGGAATAGTAAAATGGAAGGTAGAATAGTACTTGGTTTTTCCCTATAAATAGAGCTCTTCCCCTTCACAAATTTCACCACTCCTCTCCCTTCTCTTCCACATTTCACCACTCCTCTCCCTTTTCTTCTACATATTCTTCCTTCTTCTGTTTTCTACTTGGTCTTTCTTCTTTCTGAAAGTGTTTACACGAAATAGAGAGAGAAAGGGCGAGACAAAGCGTTGCAAGAAAGAAAGAACATAAGAGAGAACGGGCTTGAGAAATTAGTTTCAAAAGATATACTAGTGGTGTTAGTCAGATTGGAGCAACTAGATCCTTCAGACCACTTTTTAGCTTCAGTCTAGAAGTAAGTAAATTTACTACCCCTTCTAAAATTACTTCGTGTCATGCTATTTATTCATTCTTGTATCAAACTATAAATGATTATTTTATTTACCTGTCATGGAGATATGTTGCATGCATGAAGGATTTCTAAAAGAATTATTTAGAAAGTTTCTATTTCTTTAAATGCTTTCTAAGTACACAAGTTTATATTTGGAAAAGTTTCCATTTTTGAGAAAAGAAAGTTGAGAAATGATGATAATTATAAGAAAGAAGAATGATGATAAACCCTCCTACATGTTGCCCTAAGATGCATCAAAAGAAGTACAAAGAAAAGTACAAGAAATGAGTTAAATGTTTATGAAATGAGGGCACGTGTATGGAGGAGAGTATTTTTGGCCCCAAGATAAGTAAAGATGAGAGTTCGGTACCGATACTTGGATGAAGGCGAAACCACTGAAGGAGGCTATGCCAGAAGGTGGTATTCCATCAACAGACCATTGAGTGCACCAAGAAAAGAGTTAATTGACGGTCGGGCATGGCTGTGGCCACAGTTCAGTGCCATGGTCACAAGGATCCGCAACCCTTGTACACAGGGGTAACAGTGTACATGGACCCTAATATGAGAAAATAATAATATAATTTCAACGATGATATATTATGACGATTTACAATGATGATTTATAATGATGCATTATGATGATGATTTATAAAGACGATTTTCGACAATGATCTATTACAAGATGTAATAGTATGTATATGCTACGGGAGATGCAACCGTACATACATATATTATTATGGCTAGAAGTATATTTATTTGCGAAAACGATTTTCAAAACTGAGAATAAGGAGTAAAACTATTTATGGTTGTGGATGTTACTTGCTGGGCCCCTTTTGGGCTCATTCAGTTTTATTTCTTGTTTTCAGGTAGAAAGGACGCTGGAATAGGAGGCCGGAATGGGGACGAGAATAATTATTAATTTTCAAAGTCTTTTCATATCAGTTATTGTAATAATATGATATTCTGCAACTAAAGTTTAATGTTTTCTAATTTTGCTTGTAATAAAATCTTTTGAAGAATGTTTTATACATTTATCGTACCTTTTAAAATCAAGTACTCTGATAGACCTTATAGATCTTTGCAAAAAAAAAAAAAAATGTTTATTGAAGAAGAAGAGAAGTGGCAAACTCAGCCTTAACGGGCTGGGGATGTTACAATACACCCATGCCCTTAGGTTGGCAAACATTGGGTATTCATAATATGATTGGATCATTGGCATATTGTTATATTATTTGAGCATGATTAGTGGTAGATATCAAAGCTCTACCTTTACCTTTTATTTATCTTTATTTCTTTCCATATTATCAATATCAATCTAGTGACAATTTTGATATTTTAATTAATTCTCAAACAAAATCAACAATCCTCGTGCGATCAATCTCGTACTTGTTGCACTATACTATCGTTTGATCTTGTGCACTTGCGAGTAAAACATACTAAATATTATCTATTAATTTAGGTAGTATTTGGCGCCGTTGCTAGAGATTGTTTGATTTTGTTTGAAATTTTTTTTCGTTTAAATTATTTTTGTTTTAATTTTTTCTGTTTTTCTAGTTTTTTCCCCAGTTCTTGTTCTGCCTCTGAAGGTGCGCTCGAGCACCCAACCAGGACTATCGAGCGCACCTCACGGTGCGATCGATCGCACATCCGGACAGCAGCATAGAAACTGTTTTAATTATGGATCTGATTTTTTTTCTTCTTTTGTTTCATGCAGGGTCATTCCAGTCTGCATTTTCGTAAGTTTTAATTTTGTTTTTATTTCCCTTTTAATTTTAACTTCTTTTGGTTATTTTATTTTTGTTTTCACACATGCGGGGAAACATTCCAACACCCCATGGACCTTGTTCATTTTGCCATGACCCTTATTACCATGTTAGATAATGTCATTCCACAAGACAAATTTCTAATAATTCTTTTGGGCATATAAACACATCGAGGAACGACCGCTATTTTGGTTCCTGTTACCCATCATGGAGCCATCAGTCCAATTTCTCATGGCAAGCTCAAGCTCCCGGAATTCATGCTCCACAATCTCATGGACTGCGACATCACTTATATCAGCAATTCTATGATCATGCATATTCCTCTCAATCAGCTCCACAACAGCAACATTAGGCGGAACCACCTCCTCTTGAGTTTTCTGAGAAGACATTAGCTATGATCGGTTCAGCAATTGGGGAGATGAAGAACTCTTATTTGAAATCAATTAAAAGGACGGAGGCCCACTGTACACAAAGAATAGATTTTCTCAAAAAGAAAGAGCCCCAAAGTTAGTCAGTTACCACTCTTCATGGACATTATATGGGGGAAGAGAGTATTTGCTATCATGAAGAGGAGCCATCTCCATAGTTATATGGTCAATCCTATTCTTGTCTTAGCCCTAGTCTGAGGCAATCTATTTTCAAGATAGCAGCTCATGAAGAGGAACCATCAACCATATATGATCATTCATATCAACAATACCAAGAAGAACCACCTCCTTCTGAGGTTTTTAAAGAGTTGCTAGATGTGATGGAGAAAAGCATGAAATCATTCGAAAGGATGGAAAACTCTTGCATGCAATCATTTGAAAGGATGGAAGCTCATCTAAAGTAAATATCAGATATTCTCAAAGAAGAGGAATGTCAAAGTCAGTTGGTGGCCAATCCTAATAAGCACTACATGGAGGAAGGGTGCACCTACTATCATGAGCAAGCTGTCACATTGAGGAGTGAAGAACTGGTAGAAAATTAAGTGGAAGAGGGGAAGGAGAAGCAAACCAAAGTTTCACAAGAGCCACATCAGGAAAAAAAAAAAAGTCTGGCTGAAGACGTTAAACTTAGCGCTCATGGGAGGCACCCCACAACATATCCTTTTTATTTCCTTGTTTATTTATTTTTAATTTTAATTATTTTTTGTTTTCCATTGTTATTTTAGTATTTTGTTTTGCAGGGACAAGTGTGCTTCAATTCAAGTTTGGGGGTGTGCTATGAGCCATGCCATTCCAAACATGTCATCCATCTCCTGGATAAGATCTTTCCAAGTTATACACACATTGGGGACAATGTGTAATTTAAGTTTGGGGGTAGGGGAGACACTTTACACACACTTTGTCCCACTTTTTAAAATTTTGGTTGATCTTAAAAAATTGTGATTTGATTCTCATGGGTAAGCTTAAAATTTTGAACACATGATCTGATAATTGAGTTTTTCAGTTTAGTTACTTGCTTAGGACAGTTGAGAATTCACATGTTTGATCTGATCTTATACAAGCACATTAGCACATAATTTGTGAGGTATGACTTGAAGTCTGATGTGTGTGTCTCTATGTCTTGGGTAAGACTGGATGATTTATTAGATGGATACTTTGGCATATATATATATATATATATATATGATCATTGATAAGTTTTTCACTAAGTAATTGGACCTCTTATCTCAAAGCATTGAGTGCTCACGTCAAATGGTGAAAATTTTTTATTTGGTTAATGTATGGTTAGTTTGGTTTCGTAGCTTTTTTGACTCGAATTAGTAAGTCCTAGGGGTGTCTCTACACCTAATGCCCTAAAACCATCTGGTTTTGGAGTTATTGACTTAACACTTGTTACATAGGTCAATTAGAAAGCTTAAGGGAACCAAGCTTTGCACAACCTGACGAAGAAGGGAAAGAAAAAAAAGAGAAAAAGAAAAGAAAAATATGTCATTGTTGTTCATTCTAATAGAGATTTCAATAAACTTTGAGATATTGAGACATTGCACATTGGAAATAATTGGAAGCTTCATATTTATGTGCTAGTTCACTTTACACTGTTTTTGAACTTATGATGCCTTAGCATGTCTTATGTAAGTGATTAAATTTTAAAATTCCAATTCATTGTGAAGATGGAGTTTATCTTTTTAAGCTTGCTAATGAGTGAAAATCATGATTTTGAGTGATATCTTAATTTTTGGATAGCATGAACTCTTGCATGATGTTTGTGGGTAACATTCTTGGAAAACTCTCACGAGACATCACTCGTCCTCTAAGGAATTTCTAGGGGTTTAAAAGGCTTGTTGTATATGCTAAATGCAATCGTACATTTCACGAAAGATGGATTTATCTTTTTGTCTTCTGTTTTTCATTTTGTTTTTAGTTTTGTTTTGCTAAGAGACTAGCAATATGTAAGTTTGGGGGTGTGTTAAGCGCTAAAATATTTATATTTTAGCCCTTAAACTTATATGTGTTAATTCCTTAAGTGTTGTTAATTTATGCTATTTTAGTTCTTTTATGTATTTTCTATGCTATTGTAGGCTTTTGGAAGAAAATGGAATAAATTTGGAAGATTTGGGCTCAAAGAGAGAATTTGGGAAAAGTTGGAGTTTCTGGCATTGTGATCGATCACAGGAGATCTGTGATCGATCGCACCTGTGATCGAGCGCACACGGGCTACGATCGATCGCACCCGTGCGCTAGAGAATAAAGAGCTGCGGTCAGAATGCCCTTTCCTTCTATATTATGGTTTTCCAAGTCCTACTTGTAATAGGACTAAACCCTACGAATTTTCTAGGTTTACTAGTGTAACAAGGACTTCTAAAGTCCTATAAATAGACCTCTAAACCTTGAGAATAATTATCCTGGAATAGACACAACTTTGGGGAGAGGAATTGGAGGCTATTTCTAGGAGTGCTTTCCGGTTCTTTCTTTCCCTTTTCTTTTTAGTTTTATTTTAATTATGTGTAACTAACTCTTAAGGAGGGCTAGATTGAAGCCCTAATTATGTTTATTTAGTATTTCAATATTGGCGCCTTTGTGATAATCATATTGTGTTGCTTAACTTGATTAATTCCTGTTTTCTTGAATTCGTCATATGTATGTGATTGGCTATTATATGCATATGGTATGAATTAGTTAATTAAATCAATTTGGATGACCGAGTCTTGGGTTTAATAAGAGTAACAAAATAAATCCACACTAGATTCTTGGGTTAATCAACATGGAAAACCGAGCGTATACACTCATGCCCTAGGTTTCGTGTGTTTGTCGATTTTCATAGATTTATGCTTTCTTAAAAAACAACTTAGTATACACCAATGCTAAATCCTTTGGGAAAGAAAAAAGTTATAGTATACACCCGTGCCTAACTCGTTGCTTAGGAAAATCAATCGCTTAAAGAGTATACGCCCATGCCCTTAGGTTGGCAAACATTAGGTATTCATAATATGATTGAATCATTGGCATATTGTTATATTATTTGAGCATGATTAGTGGTGGATATCAAAGCCCTACCTTTACCTTATCTTTATCTTTTTTTATTTTTTTATTTTCCTTAGTATCAATATCAATCTCATGACAATTTTGTTATTTTAATTACTTCTAAGACAAAATCAACAATGTCTGTGGGATCGATCTCGTACTTGATGCACTATACTATCGTTTGATCTTGTGCACTTGCAAGGAAAACGTACTAAATATTATCTATTAATTTAGGTAGTATTTGGCACAACAATTCTGTATTCACTTTACAGGTTCTGGAGTCAAGACACCTTAATTCCTGAGTCAAAATGTAAAATTTACAGTTAAAATACATAACAAGAAACCAAAGGCTGACGATTATCCAATCTATGCTTGCAACCAGAAAAACAAGGCCGAGACATGTCAACAATGTCACTTATAATGAACTTATAAAAGGAAAAAAAAGTTAGCCTCAAATGACAGAATGTCAAGATACCCAACTTTAAACTATCAGAGAGAATGTTGACATACAATTTTTTCTAAGGAAAAAAAAAAACATTAAATAAGTGAAACACCACAAAGATAAGTACATGCATTCCTTAGAAAAAAAAAAAAAATAGCATGCCATTCTCCATCAACGGTTCCCACATGATGGTAAATTCATTACAGTTTGTGCTTACTGAGCAGTTTCTAGACTTAGCAAGTCTATTACATAACAATCAATTAGCCAATCCAAACAATAATGAAGAGTGAAAACAACCTTTTCATTATCCCATTCAGTGAAGAAATTTGTTGTACCTTATATTGTGCCCAAAAGAAAGTAAAATAAGAATCTTCCAAATTTTTCTAAACTGAAAAGCAACGCATAGAAAATAGAGAAATTACAAGGCCATCTGAAGTTGTGGTGGTTCTCTGAAAAAAGTATCCAGTGTTTGTAGACCATCTGCTTGAATACCTGCAAGAGAAAGTTAATAGTTTCTTTCAGCAGTAAAAATGCTTTCTTTTATTTTCATTATGTTAAGCATACTGCTGATAAAGCTGTTTTTGTTCCTGTCTCTGTCACTGCGATCGAGCGCAAGCCTCAGAGCCATTGAGCGCACCCTTAACGGCTAATGAGCCTGAAGTCTCTAGTAGTGCGATCAATCGCACTCACTACCTACGATCGAGCGCACACGCGATCGCCTGAAGACTTCTATTCCTACTGCATCTCTTTCTTCTAATCACCTAAGGCAAACAGATTACTCTTAAGCAATCTGTTTGCATTCAACCTCTCTTGTTCTCTTCAGATTAGTATTAAGTCTTATTCTTATGTTAGGATTATGTTATTCGTTTTTGAATTCACATCAACTTATGTTATCAAAGTTGGTGATGGATTATAATTGTAGTTTTCTGTTTCTATTTAAGCTTAATGAGAAAGCAACACAATTATTCTGCAAAATCAAGTTCTTTAAGAACTCTTTTATGGTATCAAACCAACTCTGCCAACATATGCATTATCCAACTGCTAGTCACTGGTTAGCAGTCAAGAGAATTCTTAGATTCCTCAAGAACACACTGAACCATGGCTTGTTTTACACCAAATCAAACCTTCAACTTAATGCCTTTTGTGATTCGGATTGGGCTGGCTGTCCAGATGATAGAGGATCCACATCTGGTTTTGCAGTCTTCCTTGGTAACTGTTTAGTCTCATGGAGCTCCAAGAAACAACCTATGGTCTCAAGATCAAGTACATAAGCTGAATACAGATCCCTAGCAATTGCCACTACTGAGCTATTCTGGTTGAGAATGCTCTTCCAAGAAATTCAGATTCCTCTTCCAGTACCTCCACTTGTCTGGTGTGATAATATGAGTGCATTATCCTTGGCTGCCAATCCAGTTTATCATGCTAGAACAAAGAATATAGAAGTTGATTATCACTATGTTAGGGAAAAAGTCCTCAACCGAGACACCACAATTTCCTTCATCTCTACAGCAGATCAAATTGCAGATGTGTTCACCAAAGTATTGTCTTCAGCTAGATTTCTGTTTCTAAAATCCAAGCTACAAGTGATTTCATCCCCTTTAGCTTGAGGGGGCATGTTAAGCATACTGCTGATAAAGCTGTTTTTGTTTCTGTCTCTGTCACTGCAATTGAGCGCAAGCCTCAGAGCGATTGAGCGCACCCTTAACGGCTAATGAGCCTGAAGTCTCTAGTAGTGCGATCGAGAGCAAGCCTCAGAGCAATCGAGCACACCCTTAACGGCTAATGAGCTTGAAGTCTCTGGTAGTGCAATCAATCGCACTCACTACTTGCGATCGAGCGCACACGCGATCGTCTGTTGACTTCTATTCCTACTGCATCTCTTTCTTCTAATCACCTAAGGCAATAGATTTGTCTTAAGCAATCTGTTTGCATTCAACCTTTCTTGTTCTCTTCAGATTAGTATTAAGTCTTATTCTTATCTTAGGATTATGTTATTAGTTTTTGAATTCACATCAACTTATGTTATCAATGTTGGTGATGGATTATGATTGTAGTTTTCTATTTCTATTTAAGCTTAATGAGGAAGCAGCACAATTATTCAGCAAAATCAAGTTCTTTAAGAACTCTTTTACATTCTTCTCTTCATAGTCTCAAGGAATGCATGCTAGGGGGCTAATTGCTTTGAAAAATCTACAATATGTTCTCAAGCTTCTTGCTTGAAGTAAAAGGTGTGAGAAACTGACATGGGAATTCAAAAATCATAGTAACCTCGAGGAAATGAGACTTGGGTCTCGTCGAGAAGGCTTGGAATTCTGCTTCTTCGGGCGTGAACTCAAAGAAAATAGGAAACAATGGGTGAATGGCCTACGATGTCTAGCATATGAAGGTGGTGACTTTGCCCCCAACACGCTCTCTGAGAGCGTAATGCTTCGCATTCTCTCTCTCTCTCTCTCTATGTTGTCTCTATTTCTGTCTCTGTGTGTGCGTGCGTGAAGTTTGGGCCTTTGGTTGCTGCCCTTTGAAATGATAACGTCGGAAAGGAAGATAAGCTATTTGGGTATCGCGCCAATCCCGCCTATTACATTCTCCTTTTGGATGATTTCGTTTTGTGCTTTTCTTTTTTCTTTTTTTCTTTTTTTCTTTTTTTCTTTTTAATTTTTAATTTTTAATTATTTATTATCTATTAATTTCATATGTATATATAAATATTTAACCTTTTATACTACTAAGAATATGTGACAGCAAAAATTAATTAATTTTTTTTTCAAGCCTTTGCCAATTCTAAAACTAATTTTTACTACTAGTTTATCTTAATCATTCAACAGTCATGTCATAATTTACTAATAGTAGCATTAGTTGTCTTTGAAAGTCAAAATATTTAGCAATAGTAATACACAATATCATTAATATTTAGCATTAGCATTAGGCTGCAATGAATACTATAACACACCAATATACCATCAAACATTATCAATGAAGGATTACAAAGTACCTAAGGCAGTAATATATAGTGAAGAGAATGAAATCTATTGCACACCAGACAAAGGAATCATGCCAACATGAAAAAGGAGAAACTAAAACTTAAAATGGGTACAAGTAACTAAGCGAGACTTTATAGGCAAAGATAAAAGAATTGTTAAGAATATATATTAGATATTATTCTAGGGTTATTCCTTATGTATTCTAGGGTTTTTTTAGTCTGCTAGGTTTACCTTTCCTTAATCTACTAGGTTACTTGCATATCACTCATAGCCTCTTTATAAATAGAGGTCTCTGTAATACTTCATCAATCATTCTCAATACAATGTAGTCTATTATATGCTTTCGCTCTCTTCTCTCTCTTTCTCTCTCTTCTTCAATATATCTCTCCAATATATTTAACATGGTATCAGTGTTACTTTCTTGTGGCCTTCAACGTCATAGATGTTTTCGGGTGTTCTCTCTAGAAATTTCCCTATTTCAGTCATCATAACACCGCCTCATGCTCTCTGCCTACACCTTCAGTCTCTTCCACGCCTTTAGTCTCTCTGGATTGGCAGGGTTTTTCTTTCTTTTTCTTTTATTTATTTATTTTTATTAAGGATAAGGTTTCTTGTTTTCCAATTAATTAGGAAATTCTCTCTCTCTCTCTCTCTCTCTATATATATATATATGAGGGATATATACTCAATAAAACAATGCAATTTTGAAGTATCAATTAAATTTCTGTCTTTCAAAGTTATTTATCCATTTGATTCTTTGGGGGAGACTAGAGTTATTCTATTCCCTAGTCCTTATTTTTCTTCTTCTTGAATTCTCTTTTCAATCTTCAGTCCTTAATTTCTACTACTATATTATATGTTGTCAGAACAATCATAATTCTGTCCGGCGTCATTTTCTCTATAATATTCCAAATATGAATTAATTAATACATTTTAATGGATCTATAACAACATCAATATGCATGTATTTAGATTGTAAGTTCTTACTTTTGAGTTAACCAAAAATAGTATATCATGCTAAATAAGAACTCAAAATTTTCAATCTCATACGTTGTCTTGACATTTTTTTTTAAAAAAATTTTAATTTTATTTTCACAACATGTTATTAGCACGAAGCTCTAGCTAGCTAGCCAATCATAAAGAAAGTTGTGTTCTTTTGATATTCGACCTCAAAAGTTATCAGTGTGATCACATTCTTCATTCACTGTAATCTCTCTAAGATTTAGTAAAGTCACTATCTAATTATTTATTATTATTATTTTTTTTTTTATAACAATGCTTCTTCTAAATTTATTCATTTCATAAAAGTAGAACATATTGCTATAACAAAATAATATCATAGGTACAATGAAATTTCTTTTATCTAAATCTGATCTATGATTTGTTTAACTCTTTGAATGTCATTGTCTTAATCAATTTCCAGATCTGCAGCATATTCCAGTGGATCACGTCCCTCACCACTGTCCGGTCCATTAAACCTTTCCCAACTAAACAGTGATTTCCTTTTTTATTTTTTTATTCTTTTATCTCCGCTACAAGCGCATTCCCAAACACAACCCCGTTTACTTTCTCTACCGCCTATGACAATTCTTTCATATATTTCATAATTCCTCCGCTATTGGCCAATGATTTGCTCCCGTAAATGAACAAGAGAGAAAACGAAAAACAGATCGGAGATTTAGGATAGTTACTCTAAAGGTTTCATGTAGAAAAAACCTTAGAAAACGAAATGCCTAGAAATTTTATTATTTATTTTAATGGATTGAGAATCATATTATAACATGTTATATTGGTGACTAGATTAATATGAACTAGATGTTACCATATTAATGCTACTAGTATGACATCTTGTAATTTGTGTTTGAAAATTTTGGGTTGGTAATGGTATTGCTTAATTGGACTTTAAATAATATAGATACTTATTCTTTTATTAATATTCTTTTATTATTTATTATTATTATTATTTTGTCGTCACGGGTTCGAATCCGCTTGTAGTAGTAGTCCTC
Organism: Corylus avellana; assembly: GCF_965113065.1. Taxonomy (NCBI): domain Eukaryota; kingdom Viridiplantae; phylum Streptophyta; class Magnoliopsida; order Fagales; family Betulaceae; genus Corylus; species Corylus avellana. The sequence continues at coordinate 13,026,616 of NC_142492.1, forward strand.
GAACCAGATGCTACTAAGAAGGGGCTTTACTAACTTGCACTTTGGTGGGGCTGTGGTGACGGACTCGCATTCTCAAGCAGTAGCTATAGTTCAAACTAAACATTTCACAGCAGGTGGGAACCCCGATGGTCACGCCCAAGGGGAAAAATTATACTAATCGCCCATTCCCGCCTTTTTATATATATATATACACATACTTATTCATTTCATTCTTTATATATCTTTGTCATAAATAATTTCAAACCTTACAGAACTTGAATTCGTTGCTCTTGACAATTTTTTGCAACTAATTACTTATCTTGATATTGAGATCCATCTTGATACAATGAACCTCTAGAATACTAAATCTTAAGATAGTATCGTACAAAAGCAATGGTTTTTTTTTTTTGTTTTTTGTTTTTTTTTTTCACTATCATCTATGGTAAATGGTTCCCTGACTCTATAGAATAATTTAAAGTAAAAATACGAGCATCGAAAGACCATAATCCTTCCTAAAGCTTATTATGATTGGATGCAGTACTCGAATTGAAGTTGCAACATCATTTTGTTTTTGTTTTTTGGGTTTTTGTTTTTGGTTTATTATTATTTTTTTCTTTCTTATTTTGCTTATTTTAGGGAGCGAGTAATCAATTTTTAAAATTCAAGAAACTATTTATCAAAACCTCAAACCACACCGACCAAAATGTATTTATTCCAAATATTTACGAAGCTCTTCCTATTTAGTTTAAGGGTCTATTTGACATTGCGTTAAAGAACTTAAAAAGTACTTTTAGTACCTAAAAAACCATGCAAAACAAAAACGGACCTCTTTGGTAAAAAATTTCAAAAGTATTTTTTTTTTTTACTCTAAAAATGGTCATATGTTTTTTGACTTAAAAGTTCTATTTTTTAAACGCAATTTTAACAAGTTCTAAATATTGAAGTTCTAATTTATTATATGACAGCCTTAAGAGGGCATCTAGGTTGGCAACTCATTTTGTTCTTTTGCTTGGGTTGTTGGAAATGGTATATATATTAGGGTATCACTATTATTTTTCTCTTGGCTAAATGAATATGAGATAGAGAAGATAAACTATAAAGAAACACAATTTTATTGATGAGACAATTGGATACAATACAAGCAATTATTGTCCAACCAGACACATATATATAGATCATCTATATCACACAACAACATTAAAACCCTCAAAATAACCAAATTAAAACCAAATTTAATTACCAACACTCATAGAACTTAATGTGGACCCGCAGCCTGAAATACACGTCCCCTTCAAAAGCATCAGTCATTATAGTTGCAACTCCACGGTGCATGAAAAAATCTCCAGTCCCACCAACAATGGAAATGTCTCTGCTCTTCGTCAATATCGGATCAGCTCCCAAGAAATTTATGGTGCCTTGGTGGTCGGTGCTATTGAGAACAAATGCGAAGCCAAGCCAAGCGGTGAAGGTGTTTTTTGTGTCATAAACGTAGAGCCCTTGTGCCCTGCCGACGGGCTTGGAGTGCAGATTGTTGTCAAGAGTGATGGGGTCGTCGAAAACGGCTATGTTCCCGAAGCGAAATTGGCCTGCCAAGATGGTCAGGTTAGCCCCTTCGGGGGCTGCAACTATTGCAGATGTTGCATTTGCAGCATTTTTGCCATTGTAAATGATGTCATGGAAGAATAAGATGAGGCTTTTGCATGGTTTGTACTGTTTCTTGCCCTGGAAGGCAGAAGATAATGCAAGAAAAGTGAGGAAAGAGAAGACAATTATGAAGTATTGTCTGGCTCTGGCCCCCATTAAAGTAGTTTTTTCAGCAGAAAAAACAAGATGATTCTATGTGAAGATGATTGAGGAGCTTCAGCTGGGGGTTTATATAAGGAGTTGTCGGTGTCAAGAGCATCCATAATATTCGCACGTCAGCTTTCTGAAACATGCTCAAAATGATTCCAATTGGACTTTTCCTCTTTGAGCTACGTGGTGCTGATGTTACGTGTGTGGCTTTGTTTCAGCCACCTCATGTTGCCGCCCAATTAACCTGTTTTCTTGCCCCACCCAATTCTTGAGTTTGACCAATGCAGCTGGGTTTAGGTAGGGAAAAATTTGTACCCACCCTTGCGTTTTTGGATTTGTTAGGTTTTAGGGATATTGAGAGTACAGTATTTAATATGAAACGTATATAAATTTTAGACTTGTATGGATATATATATTTTAGCCTCGTCATTAATTATTACTCCACTTGTAATTATGTCTTCAAACTTTAATTAACATCAATGCCTCACAAACTATCATTCCGTTTGCATGTCAAATCAAACACATTTTTATCATTCTCTTCAAAATATCCTTAAAGATATTAATAAATAAAATTAAAAAATATGTACAAATAACCATTTGAAAATAAAATAAAGTTAACGGGGCTAATGTGAAAGGGCCACCTATTTTTGGTGTTTTTAGATTTTTTTTTTTTTTTCAAATTATTATTTTTAACAAATTTAAGGGTATTTTGGGAAGAAAAATGCTAAAGTGTCTTGACACGTAGTGATAGTGTGTGAGGCTCTAATGTCACTTTTTAAAGTTTGGAAGTGTTAGTGTAAAATTGATGATAATTTAGAGGACTAAAGTGTATTTTTCCCTATATTCAAGTATTTATGTAGTGACCCAAATAATTAACTAAGCTTAGTTAGCTTAGTTAGAAGGTTAATTTGGACTTTGGGTCACTAGAGACAGTTAGAAGGGCATTTTGAAAATTTCGGACTGTCTGACCGGACATATGCTAGGGTTGCCGGACGTACGCTCTTGTCCGTAGTAGAGGATATACGCGGGGGGACCACCGTACGTACGCTGACAATAGCACGTCATACTCTGCCAATAGTACAAGGACGTACGATAGGGGACCCCCAGACGTACGCTATTTTTTAGAATACCCCTTGGATAATACTTGGACGTACACTACAGCCTTTGGACCGCTGGGTAAACAGTACCAGACGTACGCCTCAATAGTACCAGACGTCCGCTACTTTTCAGAAGATTTAGTGAGCATCTCCTGCTTTTCTCCTGTATAAATACTAACCCTACCCTCGCGCTTTTCTCATTCAAACTCACCCCAGGCTCCCATAAACCCTTTTGTGAGTGTGTTCTTGTGAGATTGTGTGTTTTGTGGAGGAGAGGTGTTTTCTTGAAGGTTGCTTCTAAGAGGTAACCCTCTGCATTTAACTTTTCTTTCTAAGTCGTTATGCTCTTTTAATGCTTTCTAGAGTAGCTTAGACGTTGGTTTGAAACTTTAGACATGTTATACCATTAATCTTGTTTAGAGTTGGGCTTAGCATTCTATTGTGTTTTCTATTGCATAGAGACATTGTTTTGAGATAGGAGATCCTAGATATCCCTTTGGTAGCGTTAGAACCAGATTGAAAGGATAGGAGGACGGTTGAACCAAATCAGGTTTTACCTGAAACTCTCCGAGTTGACGTACGAGCCTTCTAGGCGGACTTATGGTCATGGACCCGAATGTACGGTTAGAAGTGTTCCAGGGAACGCCACTTTGGCCAGTCGTTCGATAACCTCTGTTTTTATGTTCTAGGTTCATTTTAGTTGGATTTAGAACTAATGATAGGTCTTTTCTCAGTATTCGAGGTTATGGAGCCTCAATGGAATTTTATGGAGAAATCTTACGATCCAGGTGAGTACAAATTCACATGGATGCTTGTTGTTACGTTTCCTACATTGCACGTCTATTATATATATATATCAAACATGCATATTTTGCAATTCTCATGAAATACATTTTAGAACTACTGTGAACCCTCTTTTGCAAAAACGTGTGTTGATTAATTAGATAACAATGAGGCTTGTAAAACTATGCATGTAAAAGACTGATAAGACTAATTGCATCGTATAACGTTGTATACTCATACGTGTGGGATAACGGCCATGAGCTTACTATACAGGTTAACTTTATGGTCAAATGTGTGTGTTTGTGGGTTTTGGATCCAATGGTTTCGTAACCAAGGCAAAGCCATTCCCTAATAGATGGTCACTATAGGATGAACATTATTAGTGGTGTGGGCCAACCGAGGTCGGACTTGGTCGCGCCACTAATGTTATGTACGGTAGCGTACAATATCTGAGGAACTAGTGTTGTACTACAGGTCCTTTGGGACAGCACCAACCCTGCTGAGAAGGGGTAATATCTCGGGTAGACCATACAGTTGAACTATTACTATTATTCATGATTATATGCATATACTATAGCTATATCACATCCATGATAAACTGTCCTAATGTTGCATGTGCTTTATAAACAACTGTATTCACCATTTAATGACGGGTACGTCATATGCATTTATACTCACTAAGTCGTCGGACTTACCCTTGTATTATTTTCCTTTTTTTTCTCCATATGTACAACCATGTGGTTATAGATAGTTTAGCAGAGATGGATACCGCAAAGCTTCTAGTTATTGTAGAGGATTCAACCTGGGAGATGCTTGAGGACTTATTGCAACCTTAGGCGAACACTTATGATAACTAGTACTTTTGAGTTATGTTGTAGACTTAGAGCTTTTATACATATTTGTATATTAAAGTATAGCATAAATCCCTTGTAAAGATGATGACTTGTATAGTGTGATTTTAGCTACTTGATGAGCTTTGGTAGATACTCTAGTTGTAACAATTATGTTTATAGAATCTTTTTGTTTCTGCTGTTTAGTATCCTCTCTTTTTGAGGAGTAGAGGTCTCTGAGTCTTGTTCGGAGTGGAATAAGGCTGGGAGACGAACCGTGAAGTTAATTACTAGTTAATTAATTTTCGGGGCGTTATAGTTGGTATTAGAGCAGTTGCTCTTCGGACCATAGGAATTGATCTCTTAGGTGTTAGGTCATGATTTATCAGAGCTTTTTGCTCTGTGGACTGTAGGAACTGATCTATTAGGTGTTAGTAGATGATCTACCAGAGCATAGGATTGATTTAATGTATACAAGGGATACTGAATTTTGTTACCTGATGATCTTGAGGATGTTGAACTTGAGGAATTTAGAAATTTGATATGGTATTAAAGTCTAGACTAAGACCGCTTTGATGATGTAACTTTGGAGATTAGGTTTGATCTGCAGTAAGATAGTTACATAAGGTCTTAAGCTTAGATCTACGTTAGGACTTTGGATAAGGTGGTAGTAGCTTAGGCCCTTAGTAAGGATAGGTTTGAAATTAGGTTCGACGTTTTGAGTAAGATGCAACGTGACGTTTCGAAGTAGGGGCTGATGATCGTTGTGACTGCAGAGATGTCACTGCACGACAACATTGGGAGCAATGATGGTAAGGGACCATCCCAGACCGATGAAAAGACGAGGAACGTTTTGGATGCCACCCAAGCATTGGATACTGTGGCAAGTCTTCTGGTGGAGGCTTTGGTCAACGTACGAGGAGAAGGGACTCAAAGTGGGAACCACTACAAAAAAACAATTTTTTTTTGACTGGAGATTTCTGACGTTTTAGGGTGTCCGACACGTCAGGAAATTTTTCTGACGTGTCGTTTCTGACGCATGTAAATTGTTAGAAGTATAGGTGACAGGAAAAAAATTTTCCTGACGCGTCAGTGGGCAAAACGTCAGAAAATTCTGACGTTTTGGTGTATCACACGTCAGAATAATTTTCTGACGTGGGAGTTCTGCCACGTCAGAAAATGTGGAATTTTTTTAAAATTTTTTCTGGAATTTTTTTTTCTCAATCAAAAAATTTATTAATTTAAATTAATTTTCAATTAAATTATTATTTTTTTAGGAATTTCTCTGAACCACGAGTGGTGCAGAGAAACGAAAATAAAAAATCTTCTTCTCTGCACCATTAATGGTGTAGAGAAGAAGATTGCAAAAATCCAAATATTTGGGTTTTTGAAAGATTTTGGTTTCTCTGCACCACGATGGTGCAGAGAAGAAGATTTCAAAAACTCAGATATTTGGGTTTTTGATTTTAGGAATTTCTCTGCACCCCTCTTCTTTTCTCTTTCTCTCTCTCTCTTCTTTTCTATCTCCATTTTGAAAAAGTCAAACCCAAAACCCAAACCAAAAAAATCTTCAAAAAATAAAAAATCCAAATGTCAAACCCAACAAATCTTCAAAAACCCAAAAATCTTCTTATCTTATCTTATCTTCTTCTTCTTCATTTTTTTCTTTTTAACGTACCCAGCTTCTCGATCTTCTCCTTTTCTTTTTCTTTTTCTCCTTTTCTTTTTCTTCTTCTTCTTCTTCTTCTTCTTCTGCTTTCTTCTTCGATCTGCTGCTTTCATTTTTTCCCTCTAGATCTAGAGGGAGCTGTCGTGCAATGTGCAGAAGGGAGATTGAGAGAGGAGAGAGAGAGTGTGGGGAAAATAAATGAAGAGGGAAATAATAAGAAGAGTGAAAAAGTTGAAGGGAAAAAGAAGAGGGAAAAATTTTAAAATCCTGCCCATTTTTTTATGATATGTTAATATCGGGTATCGAGGGGATTTCTGACGTGCCAGGTGTTGCACGTCAGAAAACTACTCTAAAAAAAAAAAATCTGATATATAATTATCTGATATATATATATATATATATATATATATATATATATATATATATATATATATAGTGTTCTGACGGGGAGATGGGACGCGGGGATGGGACGCGGGGAGGAGCTCAAGATAATTTCCTAACGTGCCACGTGTTGCACGTCAGAAAACTAATATAAATATATATATATGTATATTTATATTAGTTTATATTTATAAATATAAATATATTTATAATCAGATATATATATATATATATATATATATATATATATATATATATATATATATATATATATATATATATATAGCGTTATGACGTGGCCGGTCGCCACGTCAAAAAATTCTGGCGTGGCGGTTTGCCACGTTAGAAATTCTCTGATGTGGTACACCACCACGTCAGAATTTTCTGACGTGGCAAATCTAGCCACGTCAGAAATTATATCATTTTTTTAATTTCCCAAATCAGTAACATTTTTTCTGACGCTCCAACATCTAAAACGTCAGAATTTTCTGACGTGTCACTCTTTACACGTCAGAAAAAAAAAATTTCTGACGTTTTAAAATTTGCACGTCAGAAATTTTCTGACGTGGCAACAAAGCAGGTACTGTAGCCACGTCAGAAAATGCCTTTTTTTTTTTTTTTGTAGTGAACTGTTGCACTTTTAAGGAGTTTTATGAGCATCATTTCCATGCATTTAAGGGGAAGCCGAACTCTGGAGAAGCGAGGGATTGGCTTACGAACTTGGAGGAATTGCTATGAGTTACGGATTGCACTGAGGAGCAAAGAGTCAAGTACGCGGCCTACAAGTTCTCTAGAGAAGCAAGGCGATCGTGGTATGCTAATAGGAACTCGCTAGTGATGGAATTAGGAAGCGAGGAGGCTATTACGTGGACCCGATTCAAGGAAGAATTCTATCGAGAGTACTCGTGGAGCTTAAGGAGGAGGACACCACAAGAACTGCTGTTCAACAAGAAACAGAGTCGTTGGTGCCAAAGGTGTGGTAGGCTGCATTTTGAAAAATGTAAATCAAGGAAGAATTTGTGCTATGGATGTGGCAAGATGGGACACTTCGTTCGAAACTACAACCAGGCCAAAAGGAATGGTACTGGTCTACCTAGAAGGAAATGATGGAAGGACAAGGGAATAAGGGATAAGCGTAACAACTAGAATTGTTTAAGGCATGCGAGTTTGCTTTGTTTTGGAGTTAACGGCTAGATTACTGGATGTATACTCAGACATCAACCAGTTGTATTTTGTTTTGTACTTGCACTTGATTTGGGTTTTGGACCTAAAGTGTAACATTAACTAAGAGTTTTGTTAGTGCATGATATTTATTACGCTATGTTGGTGTGTAATGTTAAGATTCCTGATTTTGTTAATTGCCCATTATAAGTATGTTAAGGCATGATATTATTGAACTTTGATTCCTTTACAATGAGGTAAAGAGTGATTGGTGAATCATACATACATTAGAAGTTAACTGTTGTCTTGCTATTTGCCAAGGTAGAGGAAGATGCTTACCCATATTTACTAACATGAGTTGTCCAATTGTCTTAACACATATAAATTAAAAACTAATAAATCCTGGATAGCATATACTCACAAAAAAGTATCATTACACAAAAAGTTAAGTTTTTAAATGGTAAATTACACACAAAAATAGTGGGTCTTAAACACATGATCTCACTTTCCACCTTGTTCTTACTAGGAGAGAAAGTACCATTCAAGTTAGATCTCATTGGCCAAAAAAAAAAAAAAAAAAAGTAAAAAGGAAGTGTACAATTAATACAAAGAACATCTAAATCACCATGAATAAACAGAATATAACTTACGCAAGTGCACCAAAAGTTCCAGTAAAAACAACAGCAGCAGAGTTCCTAGCTGCTAGAAGTGCCTGCACAGAACATTAAAAATTCAAATTAGGCCATAATAATCTATCTTTGATGTAAAGCTAGAGAATATACACAGTAATGACAAAGAAAAAGATAGATCCTTGAAACGTTATTGATCTTTTTTTATGTTTATTATCTCTTGTTTACTTCCAAGTAAGCGGGGACCAAAAAGAAGTACTAACAAAATTATATGCATTATTGTTTCTTGTGAGGCAGTATATCAGGTGATCAACTGTGCCCAATACTATTCATAAGATGTAAATGGGAAGTGTACTTCTTGGAAACAATTCACTCTTACCGCAATAAAAAAGGTCATGTCCCCTAGTTCTGAGAAAAAGATCAGCAAGAATGCCTGTACCAGAAATGCATTGATAGTTTAGTTGTTGGAAACACACTTTTCTCATATGCTTGTCAAACACCACTTATCCCGAAAGTTTAAGCTGATAAAAAAAATAATTGATTTAATCATTTAATGAATATTCTAACAATGATAAACAAATTTTGGTAACATTCAATAATGTACAAAAGTTTATCGTAACAATTACCAAAATACCTAAAACTTTTAAGTTCAGCAACACATATATGAGTTCTAAATTTTTAACAGAGAGTTTCAAGTTCCATCATGATCTCCAAATTAAGAAAACATTCCAATTACAATTTATGCTTCACTTACAATAAGAAAACCAGTTTGTACAAGTTACAGGGAGATTTTCCTAACTGAAGCAAAACCTGTGCTAATATCACCAAGCTCCCCTAAATAAGGGATTGACTGCAACCCACTACCAATGTCTGAAACAGCGGGTGCTGGTTGAGAGCCTTGAAGTGTGGGAAACCCAAACACAAGCAAAAACTTCATATACCGCCAAATGAATCATTAGAAGCAAGTATATCAGTAGCTATCACTAGAAAAAATGTTTTTTTTCCTGACAGGCAGTTTTTGACATGTTAGTTGGTTTGACACATCAATAAAATTTATTGACGTGTCATTATTGATGTGCGTGGGGCGTTAAAATTTTGGGTGTGAAAAACGAAAATTTTTTGACATGTCACTTTTAGCACGTCAATAATTTTTGACGTGTCAACAAGTGGCACGTCAAAAGAATTTCTTGACAGATCCTTTTATGACACGTCAGAAAATTACTGACGTGTCAGAAAATTTCCTGACATGTTAAAATTAACACGTCAATAAATTTTAAAAAGTTATTAAAAAAAATAATTTTTCTTTAAATTTTTTCTGAAATTTTTTTTTTCAATTAAAAAATTTATTAATTTAAATTATTTTTCAATTAAAATAATTTTTTTAAAAATAAATTTTCACCAATTTCGTTTCTCTAGCTCTCCCTCTCTTCTTTTCTCCATTTTCTCACACTCTCTCTTCTTTTCTCCAATTTCATTTGATCTCCAGCTCTCCCTCTCTTCTTTTCTCCAATTTCATTTGATCTCCAGCTCTCCCTCTCTTCTTTTCTCCATTTTCTCACTGTCTCTCTCTTCTTTTCTCCATTAATTTTCAAAAACCCAAACCCAAAAAATGATCAAAAAATCAAAAACCCAAGCGTCAAACCCAACAAATCTTCAAAAACCCAAAAAATCTTCTTATCTTCTCTTCTCCTTTTTTGTTTTGTTTTGTTTTTTTTTTTTTTCTTCTGCTTCTCTTCTCCTTTTCTTCTTCTTCTTCTTCTTCTTCTTCTTCTTCTTCTGCTTTTCTTCTTTTTCTCTTCTCCTTTTCTTTTTCTTCTTCCCTCTAGAGGGAGTTGGCCGGCTGTGCAGAGAGAAGAGGGAGATTGAGAGAGGAGAGAGAGAATGCGGGGAAATAAAAGAAAAGGGATAGAATAAATAATATAAAAGAAGAGGGAAAGAAGAGGGAAAAAGTTGAATATCCCACTCATTTTTTTAGTGACGTGCCAACATTTAACACGTCAGAAATTTCTGACGTGTTAAAATACCACATCAGAAAGTTTTGACGTGGGAGTTTCACATGTCAGAAATTTCTAACGTGGTATTTTTGGCCACGTCAGAAAAATATTTATTGCCGTCGTATTTTTGCCATGTCAGTAGTTAGTGACGTGGCAAAAAATCGTGTACTGTAGCAACGTCAGAAATTGATTATTTTTTTTTGTAGTGTATGTGACCCTCCCTTCTTGAATTATTCTTTGCAAGTGATTTGTACAAATCACAACAACCATCCATCACCGGTGTTGTTTCTTGATAAGTACAAAAATATTCATATTTTAGCTCTTAAACTTATATTTGTTAATTCTGTAGTTTTGTTAGTTTATGCTATTTTATATTCTTTTTGTATTTTCTTTGTTTTATAGGTTTTTGGAAGAAAAGAAAGCGTTTCCTGAAAAGTTCCAAGCTTAAAGGGCAAATTGGGAAGATCTAGAAGATATAGTTAAGCTTAATCAATCATAATAGAGGACCTATATGATGTGGTTAAGTTTAATCAAAGAAAGGAAATGATTAAATCAGAATTTCTCAAATTGGAGGCAAAATTGGATTGGATTCAAATTTGGATTTTGCACATGTCTCGGTATTTTGATCATAAATTTCAGTTCAAATATACGATTGAGATGAATCAAGAGGCATTACAAAGATAACTCAAAATTATACAAATCATCGTGAAATAGCATTTTCCTAATTCGGACTGCCGCTATGCCAAAATCACCCCGCAAAATAGGAATGCAATTCTGGACGATTCCTATTCCGATTTGGACTTAGGTTTTCTTTATCCTAATTGGACTAGGACTTAAATCTTCGAATTTCCTAGGATTACTAGGGCTTCTTGGACTCTCTTAAGCTCTATAAATAGACCTCTATGCCTCACAATTCAATACACAATTTCAAGCAGACAACTTTGGGGAGAGGAATTGGAGGCTACTTCTAGGAGTGGTTTTCGATTCTTTCTTTCCGTTTCCCTTTTAGTTTTAATTTAATTATGTGTAACTAACTCTTAAGGAGGGTTAGATTGAAGCCCCAATTATGTTTATTTAATATTTAAATATTGGTGCCTTTATGATAATCATATTGTGTTGCTTAACTTGATTAATTCCTGTTTTCTCGAATTCCTCATATGTATGTGATTGGCAATTATATGCATGTGGTATGGATTAGTTAATTAAATATATTTGGATGACCGAGTCCTGGGTTTAGTAAGAGTAACAAAAGAAATCCACCCCGGATTCTTGAGTTAATCAACATGAAAAACCGGGAGTATACACTCATGCCCTAAGTTCCGTGTGTTTGTCGATTTTCATAGATTTATGCTTTCTTAAAGAATAACTTAGTATACACCTATGCTAAATCCTTTGAGAAATAAAAGAGTTAGAGTATACACCCATGCCTAACTCCTTACTTAGGAAAATCAATCGCTTAAGGAGTATACACCCATGCCCTTAGGTTGGCAAACATTAGGTATTCATAATAGATTGAATCATTGGCATATTGGTATATTATTTGAGCATGATTAGTGGTGGATATCAAAGCCCTACATTTACCTAATCTTTATCTTTATTTATTTTCCTCAGTATCAATATCAATCTCGTGACAATTTTGGTATTTTAATTACTTTTAAGACAAAATCAACAATCTCCGTAGGATCGATCTCGTACTTGCTGCACTATACTATCGTTTGATCTTGTGCACTTGTGAGTAAAACGTACTAAATATTATCTATTAATTTAGGTAGTATTTGGTACAACAAGTTTTTGATGCCGTTGCCGGGGATTGTTTGATTTTGTTTGGAATTTTTTTTTCTTTAGTTTATTTATTTATTTATTTTTTCTGTTTTTCTAGTTTTGCATAGTTACTATTCTAGCTCCGGAGGTGTGCTTGAGCGAGCAATTCCATGGCGATTGAGCGCACTAGTGCGATCGATCACACATCTGGATAGCAGCATAGAAACTGTTTTAATTACAGATCTGATTTATTTCTTTTATTTTTGTTTTTATTTTTGTTTTGTTATTTAATTTAATATATATATATATATATATATTTTGTTTTTATGATGTTGAGAAACAATACACCTCTGGTGCAAAAACCTATGAAAAATTCATTCAGTCCCCAGATCCTCAACCAGCCATCATGCGTTAATTTGCAGCCCATTGTGCAGAGCAGTTACGATTTATCTCCGCTACTCAATATGAGTCCACACTATAAAGGCACTCCTACAGAGAACCCATATTGGCATAGTCGAGAATTTTGTGATCTCTTGAGGACTCAGAATGTTCAGGCTCCAGAAGAAATCAAGTTAATCTTCTTCCCTTTTTCTTTAAAAGATCGTACGTTTCTTTGGCCGTAGGTTCTATTCATACGTGGAATGAGATGGCCACAAAGTTCTTAAAGAAGTTTTTCCCAACCCACAAGACAAGGCAATTGAAAAGGGAAATTCTAACTTTCCAACAAAAAAATGGAAACCCTTTCATTGAGGCATGGGAACACTTTAAAGAACTACTTCTCAGACGCCCTTATCACAATATATCTCAAGACGATCAGGTACTGGCATTCTATGAGGGTTTAAGTAATCCTAACAAGAGTCTTGTAGATTTAGCTTGTAGTAGCATGTTGATGGAGAAAAGCAGCGAGGAAGCCATGAAGCTCTTCGAGACATTGAGTGAGCACTCCCAACAATTCACATCTAAAGGGAGACAAGGATTCAAAGGAAAAGGCATACATGAAGAGAGCACCAATGGTGGAAGTCAGGCTCAAATGGCTGCTGTTAAGTGCCAAAATATTCATATTTTAACCCTTAAACTTATATGTGTTAATTTATGCTATTTTAGTTCTCTTATATGTTTTCTATGCTTTTGTAGGCTTTTGGAAGAAAATGGAGTAAATCTCTAAGATTTGGGCTCAAATAGATAATTTGGGAAAAGTTGGAATTTCTGGCACTATGATCGATCGCAGGAGACCTTGGATCGATCACACCTGCGATCGAGTGCAAGAGACTTGAGATCGATCGCACCTGCGATCGAGTGCACCTGCAATCGAGTGCAAGAGACTTGAGATCGATCGCACCTGCGATCGAGTGCACACGGACTGCAATTGATCATATCCGTGCGCTGGAGAACAAAGAGCTGCGGCCAGAATGCCCTTTCCTTCAATATTAGGTTTTCCAAGTCGGACTTGTAATAGGACTAAACCCTACAAATTTTCTAAGTTTACTAGTGTAACAAGGACTTCTAAAGCCCTATAAATAGACCTCTAAACCTTGAGAATAATCATCCTGGAATAGACACAACTTTGGGGAGAGGAATTGGAGGCTACTTTTAGGAGCGATTTCCGTTTCTTTCTTTCCCTTTTCTTTTTAGTTTTATTTTAATTATATGTAACTAACTTTTAAGGAGGGCTAGATTGAAGTCCTAATTATATTTATTTAATATTTCAATATTGGCGCCTTTGTGATAATCATATTGTGTTGCTTAACTTGATTAATTCCTGTTTCTTGAATTCCTCATATGTATGTGATTCGCCATTATATGCATGTTGTATAGATTAGTTAATTAAATCAATTTGAATAATCGAGTCTTGGGTTTAATAAAAGTAACAAAAGAAATCCACACTGGATTCTTGGGTTAATCAACATGAAAAATCGGGAGTATACACCCATGCCCTAGGTTCTGTGTGTTTGTCGATTTTCATAGATTTATGCTTTCTTAAAGAACAATGTAGTATACACCCATGCTAAATCCTTTGAGAAAGAAAAGAGTTAGAGTATACCCCCATGCCTAACTCGTTGCTTAGGGAAATCAATAACTTAAGTAGTATACACCCATGCACTTTGGTTGGCAAACATTAGGTATTCATAATATGATTGGATCATTGACATATTGTTATATTATTTGAGCATGATTAGTGATAGATATCAAAGCCATACCTTTACCTTTATTTATCTTTATTTCTTTCCATATTATCAATATCAATCTAGTGACAATTTTGATATTTTAATTAATTCTCAAACAAAATCAACCATCCTCGTGGGATCGATGTCGTACTTGTTGCACTATACTATCGTTTGATCTTATGCACTTACGAGTAAAACGTACTAAATATTATCTATTAATTTAGGTAATATTTGACACAACAAGTTTTTGGCGCCTTTGCCAGGGATTGTTTGATTTTGTTTGGAATTTTTTTTTCGTTTAAATTATTTTTGTTTTAATTTTTTCTATATTTCTAGTTTTTTCCCCAGTTCCTGTTCTGCCTCTGAAGATGCGCTCGAGAGCCCAACCAGGACGATCGAGCCCACCAGTGCGATCGAGCGCACCTCACGGTGCGATCGATCGCACATCCAGACAGCAGTATAGAAACTATTTTAATTATAGATTTGATGTTTTTTCTTCTTTTGTTTCATACAGGGTCATTCGAGTCTGCATTTTTATAAGTTTTAATTTTGTTTTTATTTCCCTTTTAATTTTAACTTCTTTTGGTTATTTTATTTTTGTTTTCACACATGTGGGGAAATATTCCGACACCCCATGGACCTTGTTCATTTTGCCAAGACCCTTATCACCATGTTAGAGAATGTCATTCCACAAGACAAATTTCTAATAATTCTTTTGGACATATGAACACATCGGGGAATGACTTCTATTTTGGTTCCTGTTACCCATCATGGAGTCATCTGTCCAATCTCTCATGGCAAGCTCAAGCTCCCGGACTTCATGCTCCACAATCTCATGGACTGCAACATCACTCATATCAGCAATTCTATGATCATGCATATTCCTCTCAATCAGCTCCACAACAGGAATATCAGGCTGAACCACCTCCTCTTGAGTTTTATGAGAAAACATTAGCTATGATCGGTTCAGTAATTGAGAAGATGAAGAACTCTCATTTGAAATCAATTAAAAGGACGGAGGCCCATTGTACACAAAGAATAGATTTTCTGAAAAAGGAAGAGCCCCAAAGTCAGTCAGTCACCACTCTTCATGGACATTATATGAAGGAAGAGAGTATTTGCTATCATGAAGAGGAGCCATCTCCACAGTTATATTGTCAATCCTATTCTTGTCTTAGCCCCAGTCTAAGGCAATCCATTTTCAAGATAGTAGCTCATGAAGAGGAACCATCAACCATATATGATCATTCATATCAACAATACCAAGAAGAACCACCTCCTCCTAAGGTTTCTAAAGAGTTGCTAGATGTGATGGAGAAAAGCATGAAATCATTCGAAAGGATGGAGAACTCTTGCATGCAATCATTTGAAAGGATGGAGGCTCATCTCAAGTAAATATCAGATATCCTCAAAGAAGAAGAATGTCAAAGTCTGTTGATGGCCAATCCTAATGAGCACTACATGGAGGAAGAGTGCACCTACTATCAGGAGCAAGCTGTCACATTGAGGAGTGAAGAAGTGGTCGAAAATCAAGTGGAAAAGGCGAAGGAGGAGCGAACCAAAGTTCCATAGGAGCCACATCAGGAAAAAAAAAAAAAGTCTGGTTGAAGACGTTAAACTTAGCGCTCATGGGAAGCACCCCACAACATATCCTTTTTATTTCCTTGTTTATTTATTTTTAATTTTTGTTCTTTTTCGTTTTCCGTTGTTATTTTAGTATTTTGTTTTGCAGGGACAACTGTGCTTCAATTCAAGTTTGGGGGTGTGCTATGAGCCATGCCATTCCAAACATGTCATCCATCTCTCGGGTAAGATCTTTCCAAGTTATACACACATTGGGGACAATGTGTAATTTAAGTTTGGGGGTATGGGAGACACTTTACACAAACTTTGTCCCATTTTTAAAAATTTTGGTTGATCTTAAAAAATTGTGATTTGATTCTCATGGGTAAGCTTAAAATTTCGAACACATGATCTGATAATTGAGTTTTTCAGTTTGGTTACTTGCTTAGGACAGTTGATAATTCACATGTTTGATCTGATCTTACACAAACACATTAGCACATAATTTGTGGGGTATGACATGAAGTCTGATGTGTGTGTGTCTACGTCTTGGGTAAAACTAGATGATTTATTAGATGGGTACTTTGGCATATATATATATGTATATATATATATATATATATATATATATATATATATATATATATATATATATATATATATATATGATCATTAACAAGTTTTTCACTAAGTAACTGGACCTTTTGCCTTAAAGCATTGAGTACTCACGTCAAATGGTGAAAATTTTTTATTTGGTTAATGTATGGTTAGTTTGATTTTGTAGCCTTTTTTACTCGAGTTAGTAAGTCATAGGGGTGTCTCTACACCTAATGCCCTAAAACCATCTGGTTTGGGAGTCATTGACTTAACACTTGTTACATGAGTCAATTAGAAAGCTTAAAGGAACCAAGCTTTGCACACCCTGATGAAAAAGGAAAAGAAAAAAAAAAAAAGAAAAAAAGAAAAGAAAAGAAAAATATGTCATTGTTGTTCATTCTAATAGAGATTTCAGTGAACTTTGAGATATTGAGACATTGCACATTGGAAATAATTGGAAGCTTCATATTTATGTGCTAGTTCACTTTTCCTGTTTTCGAACTTGTGATGCCTTAGCATGTCTTTTGTAAGTGATTAAATTTTAAAATTCCAATTCATTGTGAAGATGGAGTTTATCTTTTTAAGCTTGCTAATGAGTGAAAATCATGGTTTTGAGTGATACCTTAATTTTTGGATAACATGAACTCTTGCATGATGTTTGTAGGTAACATTCATGGAAAACCCTCACGAGACATTACTCGCTCTCTAAGGAATTTCTAGGGGTTTAAAAGGCTTGTTGCATATGCTAAATGCAATCGTACATCCCATGAAAGATGGATTTATCTTTTTGTCTTCTGTTTTTCATTTTGTTTTTAGTTTTGTATTGCTAAGAGACTAGCAATATGTAAGTTTGGGGGTGTATTAAGTGCTAAAATATTCATAATTTAGCCCTTAAACTTATATGTGTTAATTCCTTAAGTGTTGTTAATTTATGCTATTTTAGTTCTTTTATGTGTTTTCCATGCTATTCTAGGCTTTTGGAAGAAAATGGAGTAAATCTGGAAGATTTAGGCCCAAAGAGAGAATTTGGGAAAAGTTGGAGTTTCTGGCATTATGATTAATCACAGGAGATCTGTGATCAATCGCACCTGCGATCGAGCGCACACGGGTTGTGATCGATCGCACCCGTGCGCTGGAGAATAAAGAGCTGCGGCCAAAATGCCTTTCCTTCTATATTATGGTTTTCCAAGTCCTACTTGTAATAGGACTAAACCCTGCGAATTTTCAAGGTTTACTAGTGTAACAAGGACTTTTAAAGCCCTATAAATAGACCTCTAAACCTTGAGAATAATTATCCTGGAATAGACACAACTTTGGGGAAAGGAATTGGAGGCTACTTCTAGGAGCGGTTTCCCCTTTTCTTTTTAGTTTTATTTTAATTATGTGTAACTAACACTTAAGGAGGGCTAGATTGAAGCCCTAATTATGTTTATTTAGTATTTCAATATTGGCGCCTTTGTGATAATCATATTGTGTTGCTTAACTTGATTAATTCATGTTTTCTTGAATTCCTCATATGTATGTGATTGGCCATTATATGCATGGATTAGTTAATTAAATCAATTTGGATGACCGAGTCCTGGGTTTAATAAGAGTAACAAAATAAATCCACACCAGATTCTTGGGTTAATCAACATGGAAAACCGAGAGTATACACCCATGTCCTAGGTTCCGTGTGTTTGTCGATTTCCATAGATTTATGCTTTCTTAAAGAACAACTTAGTATACACCAATGCTAAATCCATTGTGAAAGAAAAGAGTTAGAGTATACACCCATGCTTAACTCGTTGCTTAGGGAAATCAATCGCTTAAAGAGTATACACTCATGCCCTTAGGTTGGCAAACATTAGGTATTCATAATATGATTGAATCATTGGCATATTGTTATATTATTTGAGCATGATTAGTGGTGGATATCAAAGCCCTACCTTTACCTTATCTTTATCTTTATTTATTTTCCTTAGTATCAATATCTGTCTTTTGACAATTTTGGTATTTTAATTACTTCTAAGACAAAATCAACAATCTCCGTGGGATCGATCTCGTACTTGCTGCACTATACTATCATTTGATCTTGTGCACTTGCGAGTAAAACGTACTAAATATTATCTATTAATTTAGGTAGTATTTGGCACAACAATTCCGTATTCACTTTACAGGTTCTGGAGTCAAGACACCTTAAGTCTTGAGTCAAAATGTAAAATTTCCTGTTAAAATACATAACTAGAAACCAAAGTTTGACGATTATCCAATCAATGCTTGCAACCAGAAAAACAAGGCCGAGACATGTCAACAGTGTCACTTATAATGAACATATAAAAGGAAAAAAAAGTCAGCCTCAAATGACAGAATGTCAAGATACCCAACTTTAAACTATCAGAGAGAATGTTGACATACAATTTTTTCTAAGGAAATACAATTTTTTCTAAGGAAAAAAAAAAACATTAAATAAGAGAAACACCACAAAGATAAGTACATGCATTCCTTAGAAAAAAAAAAAAAAAATAGCATGCCATTCTCCATCAACGGTTCCCACATGATGGTAAATTCATTACAGTTTGTGCTTACTGAGCAGTTTCTAGACTTAGCAAGTCTATTACATAACAATCAATTAGCCAATCCAAACAATAATGAAGAGTGAAAACAACCTTTTCATTATCCCATTCAGTGAAGAAATTTGTTTGTACCTTATATTGTGCCTAAAAGAAAGTAAAATAAGAATCTTCCAAATTTTTCTAAACTGAAAAGCAATGCATAGAAAATAGAGAAATTACAAGGCCATCTGAAGTTCTAGTGGTTCTCTGAAAAAAGTATCCAGTGTTTGCAGACCATCTGCTTGAATACCTACAAGAGAAAGTTAATAGTTTCTTTCAGCAGCAAAAATGCTTTCTTTTATTTACACTATGTTAAGTATACTGCTGATAAAGCTATTTCTGTTCCTATCTTTGTCACTGCGATCGAGTGCAAGCCTCAGAGCCATCGAGCGCACCCTTAACGGCTAATGAGCCTGAAGTCTCTAGTAGTGCGATCGATTGCACTCACTACCTACGATTAAGCGCACACGCGATCGTGTGAAGACTTCTATTCCTACTGCATCTCTTTCTTCTAATCACCTAAGGCAAATAGATTACTCTTAAGCAATCTGTTTGCATTCAACCTCTCTTGTTCTCTTCAGATTAGTATTAAGTCTTATTCTTATGTTAGGATTATGTTATTAGTTTTTGAATTCACATCAACTTATGTTATCAAAGTTGGTGATGGATTATAATTGTAGTTTTCTGTTTCTATTTAAGCTTAATGAGAAAGCAACACAATTATTCTGCAAAATCAAGTTCTTTAAGAACTCTTTTATGGTATCAAACCAACTCTGCCAATATATGCGTCATCCAACTGCTAGTCTCTGGTCAGCAATCAAGAGAATTCTTAGATTCCTTAAGAACACACTGAACCATGGTTTGTTTTACACCAAATCAAACCTTCAACTTAATGCCTTTTGTGATTCGGATTGGGCTGGCTGTCCAGATGATAAAAGATCCACATATGGTTTTCCAGTCTTTGTTGGTAACTGTTTAGTCTCATGGAGCTCCAAGAAACAACCTGTGGTCTTTAGATCAGGTATAGAAGCTGAATACAGATCCCTAGCAATTGCCACTATTGAGCTATTCTGGTTGAGAATGCTCTTCCAAGAAATTCAGATTCCTCTTCCAGTACCTCCAGTTGTCTAGTGTGATAATGTGAGGGCATTATCCTTGCCTGCCAATCTAGTTTATCATGCTAGAACAAAGCATATAGAAGTTGATTATCACTATGTTAGGGAAAAAGTGCTCAACCGAGACATCACAGTTTCCTTCATCTCTACAGTAGATGAAACTGTAGATGTGTTCACCAAATGGTTGTCTTCAGCTAGATTTCTGTTTCTAAAATCCAAGCTACAAGTGATTTCATCCCCTTTTAGCTTGAGGGGGCATGTTAAGCATACTGCTGATAAAGCTGTTTTTGTTCCTGCCTTTGTCACTGCGATCGAGCGCAAGCCTCAGAGGGATCGTGCGCACTCTTAACGGCTAATGAACCTGAAGTCTCTGGTAGTGTAATCAATCGCACTCACTACCTGCGATCGAGCGCACATGCGATCGTCTGAAGACTTCTATTCCTACTGTATCTCTTTCTTCTAATCACCTAATTCAAATAGATTACTCTTAAGTAATCTGTTTGCATTCAACCTCTCTTGTTCTCTTCAGATTAGTATTAAGTCTTATTCTTATATTAGGATTATGTTATTAATTTTTGAATTCACATCAACTTCTGTTATCAAAGTTGGTGATGGATTATGATTGTAGTTTTTTGTTTCTATTTATGCTTAATAAGGAAGCCGCACAATTATTCCGCAAAATCAAGTTCTTTAAGAACTCTTTTACATTCTTCTCTTCATAGTCTCAAGGAATGCATGCTAGGGGGCTAATTGCTTTGAAAATCTACAATATGTTCTCAAGCTTCTTGCTTGAAGTAAAAGGTGCGAGAAACTGACATGGGAATTCAAAAATCATAGTTACCTCGAGAAAATGAGACTTGGGTCTCGTCGAGAAGGCTAGGAATTCTGCTTCTTCGGGCGTGAACTCAAAGAAAATAGGAAACAATGGGTGAATGGCCTGCGATGTCTACCATATGAAGGTAGTGACTTTGCCCCCAACACGCTCTCTGAGAGCGTAATGCTTCGCATTCTCTTTCTCTCTCTCTCTCTCTCTCTCTCTCTCTCTCTCTCTCTCTCTCTATGTCGTCTTTATCTCTGTCTCCGTCTCTGTGTGTGCGTGCATGAAGTCTAGGCCTTTGATTGCTGCCCTTTGAAATGATAACGTCGGAAAGGAAGATAAGCTATCTGGGTATCGTGCCAATCCCGCCTATTACATTCTCCTTTTGGATGATTTCGTTTTGTGCTTTTCTTTTTTCTTTTTTTCTTATTTATTTATATATATATATATATAATCTTTTATACTACTAAGATTATGTGACAGCAAAAATTAATTAATTTTTTTTTTTCAAGCCTTTGCCAATTCTAAAACTAATTTTTACTAATAGTTTATCTTAATCATACGACAGTCGTGTCATAATTTACTAATAATAGTATTAGCCATCTTTGAAAGTCAAATATTTAGCAATAGTAATACACAATATCATTAATATTTAGCAATAGAATTAGGCTGCAATGAATACTATAACACACCAATATACCATCAAACATTATCAATGAAGGATTGCAAAGTACCTAAGGCAGTAATATAGTGAAAAGAATGAAATCTATTGCACACCAGACAAAGGAATCATGCCAACATCAAAAAGGAGAAACTAAAACTTAAAATGGGTACAAGTAACTAAGTGAGACTTTATAGGCAAAGATAGCCAAGGGGCATATTAAAACAATATTGTTAAATAATATAAGTTGCATTGTAGCATGCTTCAAAAGCCATTTAAATTATGAATACCATAACACAACAACATACCATAAAATACAAGCAATGAAGTGTTACAAAGAACCGAAAGAGTGAAGAGAATGAAATCTACTGCACACTAGACAAAAGAATTGTTAAGAATATATATTAGATATTATTCTAAGGTTATTCCTTATGTATTCTAGGGTTTCTTTAGTCTGCTAGATTTACCTTTCCTTAGTCTACTAGGTTACTTGCATATCACTCATAGCCTCCCTATAAATAGAGGTCTTTGTAATACTTCATCAATCATTCTCAATACAATGTAGTCCATTATATGCTTTCGCTCTCTCTTCTCTCTCTTTCTCTCTCTTCTTCAATATATCTCTCCAATATATTTAACATGGTATCAGTTTCACTTTCTTGTGGCCTTCAACGTCATTGATGTTTTCGGGTGTTCTCTCTGGAAATTTCCCTATTTCAGTCATCATAACACCGCCTCATGCTCTTCGCCTACACCTTCAGTCTCTTCCACACCTTCATTGTAGTGCAATCTGGAAAAGCAATCCCAAAATCAAGCTTCCGAGGCACAAATCTGTTGATCTGTGGAGGATCCGCCGCCAACAGCCTTCACACACTCCTCCACGCGCCACCAGACAATTCTCCAAGCACCAAATGCATCGCCACCGTGAGTCTTTTTATCCAAACAACCACCAAAAGTGGTGTTTTGGCCCCATATTGGTGGATCTGTGCAATAACAGCCAATTTCAGCATTCCACGCGCTACCACGTCCGGTCGACCAACTTGGTTGCTGGACTGTTCCATAGATCCGTCGCCGGCCATCACAAATCCGTCAAGCATGCCGCAAACGGACGTCAGACGGGACTCCACTCGTCAGCAGAATATCCTGTGCGTGGGTGTGACATGCCAATGTGCAGCCACTAATGGAGAGTGTGTATCACACATGCTAGACTCTCTCCACTCCTCCTCGCAGCCACGTGTCACCCAGACAGAGTGCCACTTTAGCCCTAGTGACACATCAACCCTAGTCATACGTCAGCACCACATCTGCCACGTCAGCACCTTGTTAGGTTTGGCTTTGCCCTATTCTTTGAGTTTGAGTTTGACTTCTCCTTTGATTGATCATTGACTTTGACCACTTTTAGAGTTGACCAGGTGTTTCCTACTCAATTTTTCATCATGATTTCATATTTGTGGTCTATTTTTTCTTTTGGCATCTCTACATGGCTTTTGTTTTATCGATTCAAGTTGGTTTATGCATTGTTTAGTTCGTTTCTAGTGCCTTTTTGGTGTAGAACTACCCGGTTTTCAATCTTCTTGCAGTGGGCACTCTTGGGTCAGACAAATCTTTCATCCAGTCCATGGGTTTGGGCCAACCAAGCCGATTTCAACTGGCCCACTTATGCTTTGCCAACCGCCGCCATCACTAGTCACTGCAACCTTTCCCTAGGCCATCGATCCATTATTAGTTCAGAATTTTCAGGTCAGACCTTTCAAAGGTCCATAGGTTTTCGGGTGTGATTAGCCCCTTCAACCAGCCCTTTCTCTCAACTTAATTCAGCTGACCAGGCGAGACGGTACAAGAGTTTCGAGCTGGCCCTTTTCTCTTTGCTCAGCCGACCAAGCGAGCTAGTCCATTATTGGTATATGGTTTTCAAGTCAAATTACCACTGAATGAACCAGGCTTCAGTCCAAATGCATGACTTAATTTAGTGAAGGCCCATCGTAGTGGCCCAATCCACTATTCCATCAGTAGGCCACCGGTCTCTAGCAACGTTTATGGCGTCACTCTGACAATTTTTTCGACACTAACAGCTTTTTTGGCACTTCAACTCTTTCTTTTTCTTTATTTTTGCCAAACTCAATACACCTTGAGTTTGAGGGGAATGTTAAGAATATATATTAGATATTATTTTAGGGTTATTTCCTCCCTTATGTATTCTAGGGTTTCCTTAGTCTACTAGGTTACTTGCATATCACTCATAGCCTCTCTATAAATAAAGGTCTTTGTAATACTTCATCAATCATTCTCAATACAATGCAGTTCATTATATGCTTATGCTCTCTCTTCTTTCTCTCTCTTCATGAATATATCTCTCCAATATATTTAACAAGAATCAAGCTAAACATGAAAAAAGAAGAAGAGAGAAAATGAAACTTACTAACTATCAAATCATAAGTTCTTATTAGATTTTTTCTTATTTCTGTGGCGTCTTTTTGTAGAATGCAAACCTTCACCTAGAGGCTGTTGAAGACAAAAGACACAAATGCAATTGGAAGACTGATTGCTTGAGATGATGGTTCTATATTGATTGGTAGAGAAGATTGTTTTAGTTTTGGTGCTTTGAATTCATGGCTCAATGGAGCCATTAATGAGGAAGCACCTGGAATTGAATCTTCTGACACATTCATGGTAGCAATAGCCATTTCAACTTTCTTACCTTTATCAAGTACCATAGGAATTGGTCCTATGTCTACTCCTTGGGGTGCAACAATAATTTTTCCTATACTTAGTCCGGGTATGGCACTAATTTGTCCTACACATTCCCCTTGAGGTATGATGATAATTTGTCCTATGCTACATATAATTGAGAGTGAGAGAAAATATATAGGCAGAGACATCCGATGAGCATATTACAACATTTTCAAAAGCCAATAAAATTAGGGACATAGGGTGCAATGAATACTGTAACACACCAATATACCATCAAACATAATCAATGAAGGATTGCAAAGTAGCTAAGGCAGTAATATAGTGAAGAGAGTGAAATCTACTGCACACTAGAAAATGGAATCATGCCAACATGAAAATTGAGAAACTAAAACTTAGAATAGGTACAAGTAACTAAGAGAGACTTTATAGGAAAAGATAGCCAAGGGGCAGATTAAAACAATATTGTAAAATAACATAAATTGCATAGTAGCATGCTTCAAAAGGCATTTTAATTAGGAATGTAGGTTGCAATGAACACATTAACACAACAATATACCAGCAAATACAAGAAATGAAGTGTTACAGAGTACATAAAGAGTGAAGAGAATGAAATCTACTCCACACTAGAGAAAAGCATCAAGCCAAACACGAAAAAAAAAGAAAAAAAGAGAGAGAGAGAGAGAGAGAAATTGAAACTTACTAAGTATTAGATCACAATTTCTTATTAGATTTTTTCTTATTTTTGCGACGCTTTTTTGTAGAATGCATACCTTCACCCTACTGAAGACAGGAGGCACAAATGCAATTGGGAGACTGATTGCTTGAGATGATGGTTCTATATTGATTGGTAGATAAGATTGTTCTAGTTTTGTTGCATTGAATTCATGGCTCAATAGAGTCATTACTGAGGAAGCACCCAGAATATGCTAGAAATAATAGCTCATTTCGAGTAGGAGAGACCACAATACTCCAATTAGGGCTGAAAATAAGCTACAAACAAGCTTTCGCTTAATAATTCTCAATTAATGGTTCCTTACAATCACCCCTTGTTTATACTACTTATTTCCTAATGCAAGATGTAAACGTAGAAGTAAAACTATTACAATTCGACTTAGACCCAAGACCTAATACGTAAAGAACTACTACTGCCAAACTATTGACTTCTACTAGACTATGGACTACTACTACAACTCAAATTAGACTACTACTATGGCTAAGAAGATAAATATTTTGACAAATAGGACTTGTACTTTGGACTTAGCCTAAAGACTAAAGAAGATAAGAAGATAAGAAGAAATGTTATTATCATAGAGTGTTCTTCTTGGAGTGGAACTCTATCAAGATAGACGTCAAGGAACATTGGTTACCTGTAGCTAAAATAGTTTTGACTCAAACTAGAAAAATTAAGGAATCTGGTTCAGCAAGTTCATCTGCACCAATACTAGTAATCTCTCTCTCTCTCTCTCTCTCTCTCTCTCTCTCATTTTTATGAATATTTCATGGTTTACATTATTAATAACATAATGTAATATTAAATCTTGTGATAAAAGTAGTAAAAAGAAAGGAAAAACATGTATTACAAAGTAATATAAAAAATGGGTAACTTCACTTTAGACCCCTGAATTACCACGCGATTTGATAAGCTCAACCAAACTTCAAAACTTCTCAATTTGAACCCCTGAACTTTCAATTGCAGTCAATTTGAACAATTCCATCAGATTTTAAACCTTGAAAGTGAGACAATGACGTTTATACCCCTAGATTTTTTTTTTTTTTTTAATTATAAAATTCCAAATATAAATAAATAAATAA
The DNA here is from genome assembly GCF_965113065.1 of Corylus avellana. Classification (NCBI taxonomy): domain Eukaryota; kingdom Viridiplantae; phylum Streptophyta; class Magnoliopsida; order Fagales; family Betulaceae; genus Corylus; species Corylus avellana. Next base: position 13,052,709 of record NC_142492.1, read on the forward strand.
ATTAATTAATTAAAAAAAAAAAGGTTATTTGGCCTTGTGACTCGTGGGTCAGGCCAAACCCATGCGGGTCTGGCCGTGGGTCAGCAGACCCACACTGGGTCACGGCTACGACCTAGCCGTGACCCAGTGTGGGTCTATTGACCCACGGTGGGTCTCTGGCTGAGACCAAGCGTGGGTCACGGCCAGACCCGTATGGGTTTGGCTTGACCCACGGGTCTTTTTTTCTTTTTCTTTTTTGCCTTAAAGAAAATCATGAATATTTTGGTATTCTTTTAGGTATTGTGGTTAGAAGTTAACAGTTAAATCTGATGGAGGGGTTCAAATTGATTGCAATTGAAAGTTCAGGGGTTCAAATTAAGAGGTTTTAAAGTTTGGGGGGGCTTGTCAAATCGCATGGTAATTCAGGGGTCTAAAGTAAAGTTACCCCTATAAAAGACAAGTTAAAAGAAATTCCCTGACCATATTTAAAAATTAGTAAAGTAAAAAGGTTCTTGTCTCAGGGTCTTTATATGTTTGGCCATTGGTGGTGACTTTTTTGGTTTAGGCAAAGGTTGTTTGCTATAGGAGTTTTGGAAATTGATAGATTTTGTTTTTGGTGAGTTGGTTGAACTTGGATACCACTGATGGGTCCCAGTCAGAGTCCATAAGGATAAATTAATAATCTACACTTCAAGTGAGAGTGGATGAATACCACAATACAAACACAATTTCTTATCTCCTAATATTCTAATAACACATATTCATTTGCACTAATATTCAAAATCAATATACTTAGAAAAGATACAACCTAAATATTTATGTTCTCACAGTTTATCAAAACTTTACTGCAATAAAGTGAAAATGTTATCTTCATAATTAAACTATCCATATAATATTATAGTCCAAGAATGAAATAAAGATATTTATCTCCAACAAAAGGGTCCAAATCCAGTGAAATCTAAAAGTAAATTAACATGAACTCTTTTCAAAATTTCATGGTTGAATCAAGCTTGAATGAATGGGTCAAGGCCAATGGCTGGTTAAATGGGTTCTATAATGTATATTGTAACGTAAAATGTGAACCCCTATATGAAATCTACAGAAATGGTTAGGACGGTTACCACTTACTTAAGAAAGTATTGAGTAGTGACCTTATCCAAAATTTTTAAAAAGGACACACACCAAGAAGATGATTAGGCAATCTATATTTCTTGTGAATGGATGAAAAGGGAGACTTAAATCAAGTAAAAAAATGATGCAATTTTATTTTATTTTTATTTTTTGTGTGGAGTACATTAGAATGAAACAACGAATTACAACAACAAAGGGCTAGGCAACCTAAACAAAAAGCCTCTAAACAACCCTAAGAGACCAAGTAAACAGAAAAAGGAGGCAATGCATCAAATAAATGACGATGGTCAATAGTTTCTTGGCACGAAGATCAAGAAAATTGGCCGCCAATTAAGGCAGTAAGACATGGTGTGTCAGAGATGCAGCACCTCGATCTATTAGACCGGCATCAGTGGCGGGAGGTGGCAGAGATTAGACCTCATGCGTCAGCGCGTGGGGGACACGAGCTCGAGGCTACAATCTACTTGCATGCGTGTGTTGAATACGCTTTGGTGCATGGTGGCCGGATGGGGTCACGCGTATGCAGTAGAGGCTTCCTGAAATGGATAGATCTGATTTTGAAAAAAAATCAAATCCAAAGATTTCAAGAAGGGTGCGAATTCGAGACTTAGAGTGGCTGATGAAAGCGGTGGCCGAATAATTTGCGGTGGAGGATGGGGTGATGCAGTTATTGGGCAAATATAAAATGCCAAAGGTATTGGATAAGGACTCCAAGAGGCGGATAGGGCCTCCAAAGAGGCATTTTTGGGCCTCTGAAGATGTGAGAAGGCAAGGGGGAGGAAGGAAAAGGGAAGTAGAGGGGAAGGGGGAGGAGGAGGAGGAAGTCGAACTTCCTCCTCCTCCTCGTTATGGCTGCTGGACAGAGGGTTTGGGGATTTCTTGAGGAGAGAGAAGAGAGGGATTTGCTCTCTAGAAAATATTGACCAAGCTTTTGAAAGGATTCAAATTACAATGCAAAGAAAATGTGAATTTGGTTTGCTAATAGAATTATTGACCTCTTCACCGATATTGTTGTAATGCATGCTCTTACAAATTTAATTAGATATTTTACCAAGAAGGCATATTGACTTAATTAACTAAATAGTATGGGAAAAGAACTTGAAAACCCCTTTGAAACCCTGGTTCTTCTACTAGGAAAGAGAAGATATTATGCAAAAGATTGAATTAAAAAATGTTACCATTTGATCTAAAAAGGACTTACTAAACATTCAAATTCTAAATATACAATCACAATGCAACAAACCTCACACATGAGACAATAGTCTTCATCCTTTATCTTTTGTGATATGCTCTGTAGTGCTAGTTTGGCAACATCTTATTGGGCCACTTTTTACAAGATAAAGTGTTCAGAGAGGTATAACTTACTCTATCTACAAATACACTTGCCCTAAACTATGGGACATGTTGAGATCCTTCAATGATGGTATGGTATTTTGGCAGCCCAGTGCTTGAGATTTTTGTGGGGGCCTTGTGCATCAAGTGTTGTAGAAAACCTAAAACAAAAATTGATCTACATAATATTTAGACATTACTTCTTCACTAATATTAGCATAGCAAATTCAACCAAAATTTTTGGCATACTATATAATGATTAAGAACTATTTTTGGCATTTTCCAATATTACATGATATTTGAAAGGACAGTTCTAAAGGCACACAAAATGCTTAATATGGAGTATAATAGAAATGTTTTAACCTACTATGTAAGCATCATATAGTATACCAAATATAGAAGCATCACCATTTTTTAAACAAGTGAACTTCCAAAAGTTAAGGCCCTCGAAAGTAAATTACAAATTGAATCGAACAATCCCCTTTGCCCTATTGTGTCCCGTTTCTTCAGCCCCTCTCCTCCGTTTAGCCTAGCCCCTTTTTTCGTCTTAGCCCCGTCGTCTCGTCGCCATGCCATCTCCTCCGTTTTTCTACCGGATCTAACTGGGTTCTTGGACGCAAATCTCACCTCCTGGCTCTCCGGCTCTGCCCAAGTCCATCGCCCCTGCTGCAGTTTTGTCGTGTTCCGGTCAATTTCGGTCGAGGTTTCTGTTTTGGGGGTTTGGGTGTTTTCTGCTTTTTATTTTCCTGTTTCTATTTCCTGCGTTTTTTATGCTTCTTGTTTTTCCTGTTTGTTTGTTTGGGTTTAGGTGTTTTTATTTCCTATTTGTTTGTTTGGTTTCTTGCTTGTTTGGCACTCTGTGTGGGTGCCGCCCTTAGGGTTTCACTCAAACTCTCTCTCCCACCCCACCTCCCCCCCCCCCACGCCGGTTCTGTGTGCGCTGCCAATCTCCTCCGCATTCGTTTTGCCGTCCACCGTCCGTTGCCTGTCTTTTCATGCGTCCCCTTGCAATGAGCTTTCAAAGCCACCTTTCGCATCGGTTTTTGGCCAGCATGCGATCGGCTTCCTCTCGGTTGTCGTCATCCGCATAGTGTGCTTTTCCTGTTGTTTCCTTTGGTTTTATTTTCGTGTTTACCTGTATTTGCTTGTATTTCCATTGATTTTTTCCCTGTATGTTTTTCTGTTTGTTCTTTTTTATTTGGTTGTATTTCCATTTTGTCTTTTTATTTCCCTGTACATTTTTCTTTCCTGTTTTTGCTTGTAATAAGGCTTTGTCCTCTCTCTTTGTTATGCTTGTTTGTATTTTGATGCTATGTGGGGTATCTACTTTTAGTCCAAACATTTGGGTTGTGGATGTGATCGATATCCTGGCTTTCGGGGTCGAGGATGATGAGTTTCGGCTTAGGGTTTCTTTGCTCTCAGGGCTGAGGAATACACGCTACCTATGCATTGGATTATGCGTCGGTTTGGTGCAAATCTGATACTAAGCCTGATGAATAGTCATGGGTTAGCGGATGTTTTTGTAATGGTTGATTTGGTATGTTGTTGACGATGGTAACTTTAGCTTCAGCTATGATTTGCTTAAGAACTTTTGCTTTGTTTGTAAGAGCTTTTCACTCGCGATCTTTTATCAATGACTGAGTATGAAATGCTTCCCTTTCAAGAAAAAAAAAAAAATTGAATCAAACATATGATGCAGAATCAAACACAATGCAATTAATATATATATTATAACAGGAAATGAAGAAATTAACAAAAAAACTAAAAAATTAGGGGAAAAACACGAAAACTGAGATGATGTTGGAAAAAGAAAAGAGCAAAAACAACAAAATAGCACTAACAAAAACAACTCTTAGGTTTTGTTTGTAGAAATCAATGGCCGTTCATTATTATATTTAATATTTTTGTTAGATACTAATTGCATATACAATGAGAAAAAAAGAGAGTGATAGAGTAATTAACATACACAATGATTATCTTTATTTGTTCATCGAGGCCCTAAAATAAATGAAAAAAAAAATAAAATAAAATAAAATTCCATACTCGATTTTATCAGAATTTTTGGACTGCAGGGAATAAATAAGCAAAAAAGTTAAAGAAGAATAAAATAAAGATATGAAATGGAATTCACTACCTCCTTTAGAAAAACTGTCGTATAAGTTTGGCACTCTCGAAACTTGCAAGTTTTAAATAGCTCCCTCAGAAACTTGCAAGTTTAAATTAAAATAAGCGGAAAGAAGCACTACAAAAAAATTACTGTTTTATGACGTAGCAAACAGTACATAATTTTTGCCAAGTCACCATTATCTGACGTGGCAAAAAATGCCACATCAAAAAATATTTTCCTGACGCGCCAATTTGGCGCGTCATAAATTTCTGACACACTAAATTAATTCCTAACGCACCAAATTGGCGCGTCAGAAAATATGTGCCAGTTTGGCGCGTCAAAAAAAAAAAAAATGGTGCATTTTTGAAATTTTTTTCTCTTCTTATTTTCCCTCAATTTTTTCCTCTTTTTATTTTTCCCTCCTCATTTATTTTCCCTACACTCTTTCTCTCTCCTCTCCTCTCTCTCTCCACGCCAGATCAAAGAAATTAAGCAGAAGAAGGAGAAGAAAAAGAAAAGGAGAAGAGAAGAGGAGAAAAATGTTACAAAATTTAAAAATTAAAAAATTAAATATTTTTTGACGTGGCGACATTTACCACGTCAGAACTATATATATATATATATATCGTATGTCAGATTGTTTTTTTAGAATAGTTTCCTGACGTGCGACACATGGCACGTCAGAAATCCCCTCGATACTTGATATTAACATATGATAAAAAAAATGGGCGGAATTTTAAAATTTTTTCCTCAACTTTTTCACTCTTCGATCTTATTCTTTCCCTCTTCATTTATTTTCCCCACACTCTCTCTCTCTCCTCTCTCAATCTCCCTTCTTTGCACACTGCACTGCGCGCAGCTCCCCGGGTAAGTTAGGAGAAGAGAAGAAGAAAAAAGAAAAAGAAAAGGAGATCGAAGAAGAAAGAAGAAAAAGAAAAGGAGAAGAGAAGAAGAAAAAGAAGAAGAAAAGGAGAAGAGAAGCTGGCCAGCAGTGTGCAGATCTAGAAGAAAAAGAGGGAGCTGCCGTGCAGTGTGAAGATTTTTTAACTTACCCATGGGTAAGTTAAAAAAAAAAAAAAAGAAGAAGAAGAAGAAGAGAAGATAAGAAGATTTTTGGGTTTTTGAAAATTTGTTGGGTTTGATATTTGGGTTTTTGATTTTTTGAAGATTTTTTTGATTTGGGTTTTGGGTTTGAGTTTTTGAAAATGGAGATCAAAAAGAAGAGAGAGAGTGAGAAAATGGAGAAAAGGGAGAGCTGGCAGAGAAGAGAGAGAAAGAGAAAAGAAGAGAGGTGCAGAGAAATTCCTGAAATAAAAAACCCAAATATTTGGGTTTTTGAAATCTTCTTCTCTACACCATTAATGGTACTTGATTTTCGTTTCTCTGGACCACTCAAAATTCCTGAAAAAAAATTAATTTAAATTAATAAATTTTTTAATTGAAAAAAAAAAATTTTAAAAAAATTCCACATTTTCTGACGTGGGAGTTCTGCCACGTCAGAAAATTTTCTGGCATGGAGGAACTCCAACGTCAGAATTTTCTGACGTGGAAACACTTACCACGTCAGAAAATTATTCTGACGTGTCGTACAGTAAAACGTTAGAATTTTCTGACGTTCTACCCACTAACGCGTCAAGAAAATTTTTTTCCTATCACCTATGTTTCTGACAATCTACATGCGTCAGAAACGACACGTCATAAAATTTTTTCTGACGCATCGGACACCATAAAACGTCAGAAATCTCCAGTAAAAAAAAATTGTTTTTTTGTAGTGAAGAGCACATTCATAATTTAAGACTCGTTGAAAATTGCTTTTTTTTTTTTTTGTGAATAATAGCTTTTTGTAATCTAGGTTACTCAGGAGCTGTTATGGGAAAGTTGTTTGAGTCCTCTCCTTTCTCGGCCTCTTCCCAGAGTCTCGTAGTCTATATATAAGAGCTTGTGCATGTTAGAGCACGAGAAATTTCCAACTTGCAAGTTATCAGCTCATGCACATGGGATGTTAGGTGTGGCTGATGTATGCCTATGAACGCATAGAAAATTTATTTGGTGGTGGGTGGGAGAGGTTGGAGGGAAAAGTTTTGGGGAGAGAGAGAAAAGGCCGGATGTTGGGCATCGGCATTGCTACGTGGTGGGTGGAGGCCATTGGATGGTGGTGGTGGTGGTGGGTGGGTAAGACAGGGAGGAGGGAAAAGTTTTTCGGGAAAGAGAGGGGAAAAAAAATGAAGAAATGAACTAAAAACTGGTTTTCACGCATTTTTACAATTTATTTTATTTTATTTTTTTGAAGGCTAGTTAACCCAGGTTGGGTTAACTAGCAAAAGTGCCGATGAAGTGTGCATATTTTTATGGGAAAAATATACTTTACCCCCTGAATTATCCACATGTTTGCACTTTTAACCCCAATGTTTAAAAAGTAATATTTTATTTCTCAAAAGTATTTGACATTGACACTTTACCCCCATGAAGTACACTTTACCCCCGGAAGTATTTTGAATTAACATTTTATCCCCTCAAGTAACTAAGTTTTGGAGGGGTAAAGTGTCAACTCAGGGAGGTAAAGTGTATTTCATGGGGTCAAGTGTCAATGTCAGATATTTTTGGAGGGGGAGGCAAAATGTCACTTTTTAAACACATTGGAGCTAAAAGTGCAAATTGATGGATAATTTATGGGGTAAAGTGTATTTTTCCCTATTTTTATTGTCCGTATCATTACTCCAACTATAATATCTAAAGTTTGCGGCGAAGCAATTGTAAGAGATCATGTCTTTTTATATAATTTAATATGTTAATTGAAGCGCTTTAATTTCTTTTATATGTATATATATATTTTTATTAAAAAAACACAAGTATTTACTTTTTAATGCAACTAACTAACTAAGAATATCCAGCAGCATTAGGTATTTTACCTAGTAAAAAAGTACAATTTTTACTTTAGCTATTATTTTTTCACAACACATTCTAATAGATTCTCTATTTTATTATTTACTTGCTTTAAAATATTATTTCTCATTCTTTATTATATTATATTATTGCCAACACTTAATTAAAGGGAAAAACAAACACATATATAGAAATCATTCATAAAAATAAAAATAAACACATATGGTGAACATTCATCTCACATGCAAGTACTAATTCTTAAAATTAATAACATAAATAAATTTTTTCATTTAACTGCAATTGATTTGTTTCTATCTGTGTGTTTCCATGCAATAAATTTTTTTTGCATTGAATTTTTTCATCCAACTGCAATTGATTTGTTTCCATCTGTGTGTTTCTATGAAATCAATTTTTTCTGCATTCAATTTTTTCATCCAACTGTGTGAAGAAATTTTGTTAGAGAGAGATAAATTTTGTGTTTGAGAGAGAGATGTAGCAGATGTGAAGAGGTGTTCAGAAGAAATAAAAGATGTTTGGTGAAAAGAGGTGAAATAAAAAAATAATAAACAAAAGAAAAATAAACAATATTTTTTTCATTTAGTATACTACAGTAAATAGCTCCAAATTGCTATTAGTTGTAGCAATGTAGCTATTCTAACTAATGATAAGCTACTTTATTGGAACTAAAAAAAAAAACAATAATAACTAAATATAGCTAATATTAATTTTTTAACTAAGCTGCTAAAAATGCTCGACATGACTAGGTCTGAGCTGAAGAGGCCCATTGAAACCAAACACAGACTCGATAACTTGGCCAACGCCTAGACCGACAAGTGAGGAAGAGCGCATAGTGTAGAGAATTACCCCTCTTGCCACCTTAGCATAAGATTTATATATTCTTGATAAAGAATCAGACAACGTCCTTAATGCAGCCGAAAGGTATGTGGCACTATCTAACACCCCAATAATAAGTGTAGATAGTACAAGGCAAGGATGTGGTATTACTACCCTATAAAAGTTGTATCCCACTAAAAGAGACACTAACTGAGTGTCACACTAAATCAAGGTCTAGCCAATGGTTGAGCAACACGTGCCCTAAGCCATTCATGCACGATGATGTTACAAACTTCGATTGGTTGGAATGATGATGTTACAAAAATTCTTAAAGATTTCTTTTGAATCATGATGTTACAAAATCAGACGTAGCTGTACGTAAACATTTACATAGGTCGTGCCCCTATTGGACCTTTACAAAGCTCTAGTCCAAAATTGAGCCACGCCGAAGCCTCGGAAAGCATGGGTAAGAAGCAATAATTTATTTATTTATTTATTATTTTTATTTTTTTTAAGCCAAAAATAGGAGGTGATGTAGATCGGAGTGTATTCCGAACCCATATATTATTTTATGTTTTTATCGTTTAAGTGTCATGGCCATCCGGACGGCCATATGTCCCGTCCGGACGGGCGCTGTCAATTTCTTTTATTTTCTAGCCAATTTTATGTTGTTATTTTGTTAGGATTAGAGTTTTGAAAGTCTTTATTTCGTTATTTTATTAGGTTTAGGGTTTTTGAAGTATCTATGTCATATTTTATCAGGTTTAAGGTTTTGAGCTATAAATATATGCCTACAGCTTCGAAAGAAAAAGAGTTTATGTTTATTATTGAGTTTTATTAATAAGAATATTAAGAGTTGAGTTTATTCATCTTTTTTTCTTTTAAACCTTAGATAGACTCTATTTTTTTAGAAGAATTCTTAGGACTTTGATAAAATCTAGATATGAAATTGTTTATACGCTCTTTTATTGTTGTTCTTTGCTGCAACCCACCAAGTCAGGTTGCATCATAAGAGAGATTTGAATGACATGAAATTGTACAATTTCATCTGGGTTTGACCATATTAACACTTGCTCATTGATATTGGGAACCAATAATAGGAGACACCTAAACAGTAAAACTGCAAATAATCTCAAACCCGATTGAATTATAGTCGGATCGAGTTTCATCGTAATATTAGTTTGAGCCCAACCCAATTTTGGACTTACGCTTGGTAAAGTTTTTAGAGGGGCACGACCAATGCAAATAAAAAAAAAAAAAAGAGAGTTATGGACCCTGACGGAGGCCTTATCAAACTTGCACTTGAAATCACGCTCATCGTGGGCTCATACCTAATGAAATAAAATATGCATGCAAATAAATTTCTACAAACCGCTTAGGAGAGAAAAATAAAAATAAAAAATAAAAAATCTAAAGACAATATTATTCACAATTTTTTGATAATGAGAAAGAAATTAAGGTAGATGCTGCGCATGTATTGTTCACATGTAATAAATGTTTAAGGGTTTGTTTGAGATTACGTTTGATGGGCCTAAAAATATGTTTAACATTCAAAAAATCCGTTTGAAAAAAAAAAAAAAAAAAAAAAAACTCGTTAATTTGGTAAAAAAATTAAAAACATTTTTAAGGGTAAAAAAAGCCTAAAAATGGCCAAAACGCACTTTTGGTAAAAGCTTAAAAGTGAAGCTTTTGCCCAAAAACGTTTTTTAACTTAAAAGCTCTATTTTTTAAACGCAATCCCAAAGAGGTTCTAAGTAGAATTGGATTCAATTTAAAGAATTAGGATCCTTTCCTATCTAGTTAGTTATAGTTGAAGGTATTTTTGTCTTTTCTCTTGAGGTGTATTTTTGTCTATTCCCAATTGAAGATTGTGTATGGAATTATAATTTTGTAGGTTAAATATGCGTTTTTAACTACAATCGTTGCAAGTAATGGAGCATGAATAATTTTAAAGGCTTAATTACAATTTTTTCAAACACTTAACTAAGTTTTTAATTCACATTTTCATTAATTAACTGTATTTTAAAATTGCTATTTTTTTTTTTCAAAATGCATGTTTTAAAACCATGTGAGGACTAGTTGGATTAATGGTAATATGTTGTCTACAGAAAACTCTAATTAAGTCATAAAGCACTTTTTGGCAAAATCCTCATTTTTAAGCTTTTGTATTCTTAGGCTTTTTGGACCTTTAAAAACAGTTTTAATTTTCTTACCAAATGAGAATTTTTTTTTTTTTTTTTTTTTTTCAAACGGACTTCTTAAGTGTTAAACGCACTTTTATGCTTCTCAAACGCAATCCCAAATAGGCCTTAACTCGATGATTACTTTTAAGTCAAAGTTGACAAACAAATATCCCATTCCTAAAAATATTTGATGACATTCTTTTAAAACATTTTTATTACAATGATAACATACTTTTTGAACATTCATTACAATGATCAAACTCTTAATTAGAACTCTTAACACTCCAAACTTGGAAGGACAAACACACAGAAACCTTTGGGGACCGGATCCCAAGTGGAATCATGTATTTTCTGCCAAAGGTTCAAAAACAAAAACAAAAAACAAAAAAACAAAGATAAGATATTGTAAGTCTTGTTACCAACACTCATACAACTTAATATCAACACGAAGCCGGAAGTATACTTGGTTTTCAAATGCATCAGTCATCAAAGTGGCCACCCCTCGAGCCATGAAGAAGTCACCGGTGCCGCCGATTACCGAGATATCCCTCGTCTTCTGCAACAACGGGCCGTCCGCTCCAGCGAAGTTGATGCAACCCTTTCGCTGAGCAGAGTTGAAAACAAAGGAAAAACCAACCCAAGCGCTAAATATATCTTTCTTGTCATATATATAAAACCCTTGAGCTCGCCCAATTGGTGGTGAGTGCAATTTGTTGTCCAAGGTGATTGGGTCATCGAACACAATCAAGTCACCAAAACGGTTTCGGCCTGCCAAAAGGGTCTTATTGGCCCATGCAGGCGCACCTACAATTGCTGAGGTTGCATTCATGGCATTCTTTCCATTGTAAATGATGTCATGGAAGTAAAACACCAGCCTTTTACATGGGCGGCGGTGTGCCCGGAGTTTCTTGCCGGGTGTGGCGTTGGAGGTAGAGATGAAGAGGAGGAGGAGGAGAGCTGAAATGATGAGTTTTGTAGCTCCCATTTCTTGTTTGCTCTATACAAGACACAGAAATATGCAAGAATAAGTAGGTTTTGAGGATGTGGGGTTTGCATGGTCCAAGCACACTATATATAAGGGTTTCAAAGTATAATTTTTCTCATAAAATAAGGAGGCTTTTGGTATGTGAAATGAGTATTTCCTTAGGAAAAGAAATAGCTACTTTTAAGAATAGAAAAATGTGTAATGAAATAGCTATATATGTTCTTCACTTAATTTGGTGACAACATATATATTCTCACTGAAATTAAATCAAAATTACTAAAATAATCAATCTTTTTTTTTAAAAAAAAAAAAAAATTAAGGTTCTGTTCATTTGAGAAAGTGAAACTTCAACGGCTGGCAGCCGATTCCGACATATTTTTTTTTTTTAAAAAAAATTGTTTCATTTTTTAAAAGAATAATTATATATTCTTCAATTTAAGAAATAGTGATTCTATAAGAATTTGATCTTTTTACTAAACGTAAGTAATTACCAACCTTGGCTTAGACGTCATCTTTTCACCGTACGTGTAAACCTGTTGCTTTTTATGATCACTTTATGCACGCGGCTGGCTATCTGCACTCACGCGGCTGGCTATATGCATTCAGTGGCCTGGTGCCCAAACAATTATCGTTTTGCTCTGCGTCTCTGTACTATTGATCACATCAATTTTTAGAAGAGGAATGCTAGTTTTTTTATTTTTAGGGTTAAATACCTAATACTCCATGTGGTTTAGAAACATTATTTATTTATTTTTTATTGGAGTTTCATTTTTATCACAGGACCTCCTTTGGGTTTTGATAAAGGACCAACTTAATCCATCCGTTAGTTGACAGTTAAGAATGACACGTGGACCAATCAGATGTTGACACGTGACACCTATTTAATTTTTAAAAAAAAATTAAAAAAATGTGTTCAAAAAAAAAAAAAAAAGGAAAAAAATTAGGGCTGGCAAAGCCACCCCCTAGCTTGGCCATTTGAGCCACCCCCTTGAGCTCTCGGCCACCCCCTTGGGCTCCAAGGAGGTGGACGAGCCACCTCCTGGGCTCGGTCACCCCCATCCGGCCAGATGGCCACCCCCAATTTTTTTCCTCTTTTTTTTATTTTTTATTTTTTTTTAATTTTTTTTAATTTAAATTTTATTTTTAAATACGTTTTTTTTAATTAATTTTTTTTTTAATAGGTGCCACGTGTCAAATCTGATTGGTTCACATGTCAGTCTTAACGGTAAACTAACGGTCAACTAATGGATGAACTAAGTTGGTCCTTTATCAAAACCCTAGAGGAGTCCTGTGATAAAAATGAAACCCTATGGGGGTAAAAATAAAATTCCTAAACCCCAGGGGGTATTAGGTATTTAACCCTTATTTTTATTTATTTATTTATTTTTATCTTACATGAATATTATTTTTTAAAAAAAAGCTGAAAATAATTTAGGAGAAATTTTATTTAAGACTTATAAACTACTACATATTTTGAGAAGACTCTCCAAAATTTAAAAAACTTTCAATTTTATTCTATAAACTTTTAATTTGATGCAATGTACACTATTCCGTCAGATTTTAAACGTTAAAAGTGATAAGACGACTTTTATATCCCTGAATTTTTCGTAAAATTCTAAATTTACCCTTAATTTTAAATTTTAAAAAAGAAGAAAATTAAAAGGTAATTTGGTCTTTTTAATAATTTATGTTAAGGGTTAACGGTTAAATCTGATGGAGGGGAGTCAACTGAGTCAAATTGAAAGTTTAAAGAGTCAAATTGAGAGTTTTTGAAATTTGGAAGGTCTTCTCAAAACGCTTGGTAGTTCATAGGTTTAAAGTAAAATTTTTCCTAATGAATAATATCCATGTTAAATTAAGAGATTACCAAAAAAAAGAAAAAGAAAAAGCAAAAGAAAGTAGCATTTCTCTTTCTAGAATGAGCTAAACAAAGATTAATGTTCTAGGGCATGTGCAATACAGCTAAGGGACTTTGCAACCTCACACAAAGATTATTTAAACTCTTCTTTGGATCCTCTTCATTTCAAATAAAATTATGAATATCTATTTAGTACATTTAGGAGGGTAATATTGTCCTTTTCTTTTAAGGATAAAATTTTTGGACAAATTTATCGTCTTAAATGCACTACATATATATCCTTTTCCCTTTTATCACCCACTTCATCGACTACATATCCTCGATTTCTCACCTATGGCTAAAACCACAAACCACAAACAACTCATTTATTTCTCTCTCTCTCTCTCTCATTTTTTTATTTTTTATTTTTTGACATGTTCACGTAAAAGAAAGGGAGGGGGAAATTCGAACTAGTAACCTGCATTTAAAATTAGTTTATTTGCCTTGAAACTAATTTATAAGACTTTAAATGACTAGAAAAATTTTCATAAATTTTTGTAGTTACTTTTTCTTAATTTAGCGTATTGAACTTTTAAATTTTTGTAATGTCACTCATTCATTAGATTTTTTTTTTATTAATTAAACCCTAATGGAGGGATGCCAAAATTATCAAAATACTCTTTTTTTTTAAAAAAAAAAAAAAAAAAAAAAAGAGAAAAAGATAAAAAAATTACAAAGATTAACAATTGAACACTTGAATCTTTGCAAAAAAAAAAATTAAAAAAAATTAAAAAAAAAGGAGTATTTTGAGAATTTTGGCAGGATTTAATGAAAAAGCCTAACAAATGAGTGACGTTCCAAAAAATTAGATATCCAATACACAAAATTGAAAGCTTTTAAACTTTTGAAAAAACATTAAAAAATAATAAAAGTTGAAAATAAAGCCTAATGGAGCTCTGCCATATATCAGACTCATAATACATCCCAGGGCAGGCTCGGCAACAGCATATCATCCTCCGACTCTTATGGTAGATGATTGTGAAGCCACCAGGTCCAGGTCGGCGTGAGCAACATGATGACCGGCCGACCATGTCTCTGCATCTGCTCAGGCATCTCATAATGTCTCTACAGTTATCGATCGATGGGTGCACACACATTCGATATATATATATAAATGAAGTATGCCAATTTAACAGAAATTTACTGTGCAAAGAAACATTTATCTATAAAATATAAGTGGAGGGGTGGGTAGTGGTGGATCCAGGAGTTCATTCTACCAGGGCGTCAATAAAATAATAAAATATAATGATAAAATAACTTTTTTTTCTTTATACATTATATTTTTATTATAATATGGTAAATACAATAAAAAAAAGAAATTATACTACAATATATGTATTACAAAAAGCATATTTATATGCTAAGTTGATATATTAGTTACTATGTAGGCATTAGTACAGAAGTAAAGGAAAATACAAAATACAAAGTGCCTAAAATTGTATTCTATGCGGTCTTAGAGAAACAAAATCATCAAGTATCAAATCTGATTTGAAGCTTTTAGCAATTTCCCTTTCAATGCAGACAAGTAAAATATCTCCAAGAAATTCATCTTCCATTTTGTTTCGAAGTATTGTTTTAATAATTGTTTACTTCTCATACTCTAATGATATTATAATAAAATTATTAGCATATTCTGATAGCTATTAGCCTAAAATGAATTAATAAAAAGAACAAATCTAAGATTGACAGAAATCTTTTGAAACTCGTTGATGTTTGACAAAATCCCAAAGTACATAAAACACAAAAAAAAAAAAAAAAAAAAAAAATAACAATATTGTTTTAGAATAAGATAAACAAAATGATGAAAATGAGAGATATATCTCAATTAAAAAGCTTAAATTATAACCAAGACAAATTAAGGCGTTAATGGCTTTAATTATAAACTTTACTCTCAACTACTCGGTTGGGTACTTGGATTATGACAAGAAAACGCGAAATATTGATAAATGTACATTAAATTTCATGATTTTTTTTTTTTTAAAACAAAATTTTGTTGCTTGGGGCAGTAAACAATTCATGCTAGAAAAATACTTAAAAAAAAAATACTAGGGGCGATCACCCTCAGGTCGCTCCCACTTTTCTCCGCCACTAGGGGTGGGTATAATAGGTTCTGATCTATTCGATTAAAGTCATTATCGATCGGTTAATTGAAATTGTCGTTTAAATTGGTTAATTCACCGATTTCATTTCAATAACAAATTATTTCAAAATTTTCGGTTGATTAATTAATCGGTTAACTGTGAGCTTTTTTAATTTGGTCCATGCTATTTTTAAATAGGCAAAAAATTAGTTATTTTGAGGGCCCAAATTATTATTATGGCTAAAATAAAGATGCAAACAATAAGAATATAAGATACAAAAAACTTATCAAATACTTTGAACAAAACATCACTTCGCAAAGTTCATCCATCAAAGCCTTAATCTGTGTCAAATTTGGCGGTTCGGTTAATCGAAAACAAAAATTTTAGACTCGCATAAATCGATTGATGGTTAATTTCAATTTGGTCATAGTCGATAGGCGGTCGATAATCAGTAGACAGCAGAGACGGAGGGAGGGGGGGTTGGCGTAGGCCATGGTTTCCCCAAAATAAGGAAAAAAAAAATTATAAGTAAAATAATAATAATAATAATAATAATAATAATAATAAAGTAAAGTTTTAAGTTTAGTCATTTGGCCTCCTCAAAAAAAAATAAAAAATAAAAAATATTGGTCATATTTTTAGATTTTTTGGCCATATCCAATAAAAACTTTTGGCCATATTCTTAATTTTTTTGAGTCATACCCATTAAGCTTTTTTTTTTTTTTGGTCCTTACTTTCTAATGTCCATTTTTTTTTTTTTGGCTCTTATGGTAGTCTTTAATTCATTAAAAACAACCAAAATAATTTTTTTTAATAAAAAATTTCGAAAGAACCGAGAAAAAAAATTTTGGTTGATCCCCTCCCATAAAATTTCCTGGCTCCGTCCCTGGTAGACAGTAGACGAGTAATTTGCCCACCCATGTGGTGTCTTCCACTGTGGAGCTATCAACTCTCTGTAATAATATTAAACATCCGTCTAATAAATATGTACTCACCGGTGGAGATCTTATGGCTTCTTTTGTGTATATTTTGGCCCAAAGTTGTGGACCTATTCAAATTAACTAGCCTCCTCCAATGAACAGAATCATCCCACGTGGTGTGAGAGTAAAAAATTAGCCTTCAACAAGAAGATAAGAATAACATTGAAACAATATTAAAACTTAAATAACTAGATTGAAATAATTCATGATATTAATTCCCGGGCAAAATATGTTTTGAAAATTTCTTTTTAAGCCTTTATTTGCACTAGTCACAAATAGGGAAAAACATAAAAAAACATAAAAAAAAAATAAAATAAAAAGGAAGACACTGATCAAGAGTGGATATCACTATCATCCCATTACATATTTATCTTCCATGAAGAAACTCTTCTTGAAACAAGAAATCTTGATTGAATTGAAAAGGAATCCAATAGCAAAAAGACAACAAAATCAATCACAAATTTTTTTAACAAATTTGTCACCAACATTCATACAATTTAATATCAACCCGCAGCCGGAAATAAACTTCTCCCTCAAAGGCATCAGTCATCAAAGTGGCTATGCCTCTTGCCATGAAGAAGTCACCGGTGCCACCAATCACTGAAACATCCCTAGTCTTGTTCATTAGGGGATCAGCCCCAGCAAAGTTCAAGCTCCCCTTATGCTGCGTGGAGTTGAAAACAAAGGAGAAGCCAAGCCAAGCCGTGAAAACATCCTTTTTGTCATAAAGATAAAACCCTTGGGCACGACCAACTGGGGTTGAGTGTAGATTGTTGTCCAAGGTAATGGGGTCATCAAACACAACCAAGTCACCAAAATGGTTTTGTCCTGCCATTGCTGTCGTGTTGGCCCAAGCTGGTGCACCTACAATGGCTGAAGTGGCATTCTTCGAGTTCTTGCCATTGTAAACAATGTCATGGAAATAGAATACCAACCTTTGACATGGGTGGCGGTCCTTGGCTCTCCGGCTGGCGGGTGCCGCCATGGATCCGAGGAGGAGGAATAAGAAGAAGAAAGCTAAAAGTTGAATCTTAAGTTCCATTGAGAAATAGGCAAGAAAAGGGATATATATGCTTAATTTCAGGAGATGATGGATTCCCCCTCCTTTATATAGAGGAGGAGTATGTTACTATCACCTTCTTTTTTTACCATAAAGAGGTGTTTAAGCTTGGCTTAAAAGAGAATTTGACAAGAAGAATTGCCTTATCCGCTGAGACTCTTGTTATTTTTTTTTTTCTTAGCTTCATTTCCACGACTAACATATAATCATTGCAAGCACGTGGAAATTGGATAAAAATATGCAATTGGCGTAGGGTTTGCTTCATCAAAAGTTGGATACAGCATGTGACTGCTGGTTGGCTTGTCTTCCTTTTCTGAGTTGTAAATCGGAGGTTAGTATATGATGGCGATCTTCTGCGTTTATGCAGGGTCCCTATCTTTTCAATCGATCTCAATGTTTGTTTTTCCCTCATCTTACGTTAACTCTTCATGTCTAACAACTTTGGCTTGTTTCTCTTTTCTCACTTCACAAACAGGAAGACCCCACTTCAACTATAAGTCTATAACAACTGACCTAACCTCATAGCAGCATGGTTTGAAGCACTTTTAAGTCCTCAATTAGAGCAATTTGATTTCGTAGAACTTAAGGGACACACATCTGTTCTATTTCACTTTAAATGAAGAAAATTATTTTATAGTCCAAAATCAAATATTATTATATTTAAAGATATAATTTATACTATTAGATATATAAAAATATTAAATTCTGATAATGAAATAATAATTTATCTTAATTTTACTTGAAATTAAAAGAGAATTCTATTTCCAAGCGAAGACCGTGTATGAACTCGAAAATCTCATTAAATGTTACCCTTCGGTATAAGAATCACCAATCAAGTATCACGAATTACAATGCACTAATTTTTTTTTTTTTTTTTAGCTTTTTAAAAAGTCAAAGCTATAAATGCATTCGTACATATTAGGTGGATAACAAGGCTATAATTAGTTTCTTTCTCTTGGAATTCCAACTACATTAATGAATCCCTTGGAATTTTTACCATATTGATGTAACATCTCAATTCATATAATTATCATCTATTAAACATTTTTTAAATGGATAAAAATATTTTTTAAATATAATTAATTAAATATTATTTTTTTTTAAAAAAATAAATATTATTCAATTCAAATAAATTAAAAAAAATTTCTATTCAATTATTACCGGTTGGACATATTCCTTATCTTTCCATTAAGATTCTATACATCCTCAGGATGAATAATATATATATATATATATATATATATAGCTCGTCAATGATTAGTATTATTATTTGTTGGGATGAATAATATATACACATAACAAAAAGAGATGAATAATATATAACTCCTCAATAATTAGTTTAATATATTACAATTTCACCATCATGTCTTGCCATTTTTCTACAAATTAGTTTAATATATATATATCATTCCGTTCTTTATATATCTTTGTCATAAATAATTTTAAACCTTACAAAACTTGAATTCGTTGCTCTTGAGAATTTTTTTGCAAATAATTACTTATCTTGATATTGAGATCCATCTTGATACAATGAACCTCAAAAACACTATAATATTAAGAAAGGATCCCGATAGGATCGTACAAAAGCAATGATTTTTTTTTTTTTCTTCACTATCATCTACGTGAATAATTAAAAATTGAGTATTTTAATGTAAATAATTCCCTGACTCTATAGAATAATTTAAAGTAAAAATACGAGCATCAAAAGACCATAACCCTCCCTAAAGCTTGTTATGATTGGATGCAGTACTCGAATTGAAGTTGCAACATCATTTTGTTTCTTTGTTTTTATTTTTTCCTTTGTTATTTTGCTTATTTTAGGGAGCGAGTAATCAATTTTTAAAATTCAAGAAACTATTTATCGAAACCTCAAACCACACCGTCCAAAAATGTATTTATACCTAATATTTACAAAGCTCTTCCTATTTAGTTTAAGGGCTTGCTTGACATTGCGTTAAAAAATTTAAAAAGTGTTTTTAGTACCTAAAAAGCTGTACCAAACAAAAGCGGACCTCTTTGGTAAAAAATTTTAAAAGTATTCTTTTTACTCTAAAAATGGTCATAACGTTTTTTGACTTAAAAGTTTTACTTTTTAAACGCAATCCCAAACAAGTTTTAAATATTGAAGTTCTAATTTATTATATGATGGCCTTAAGAGGGCATCTAGGTTGGCAAGCTCATTTTGTTCTTTTGCTTGGGTTGTTGGAAATGGTATATATATTAGGGTATCACTATTATTTTTCTCTTGGCTAGATCAATATGAGATAGAGAAGATAAACTATAAAGAAACACAATTTTATTGATGAGACAATTGGATACAATATACAAGCAATTATTGTCCAACCAGACACATATATATAGATCATCTATATCACACAACAACATTAAAACCCTCAAAATAACCAAATTAAAACCAAATTTAATTACCAACACTCATAGAACTTAATGTGGACCCGCAGCCTGAAATACAAGTCCCCTTCAACAGCATCAGTCATTATAGTTGCAACTCCACGGTGCATGAAAAAATCTCCAGTCCCACCAACAATGGAAATGTCTCTGCTCTTCGTCAATATCGGATCAGCTCCCAAGAAATTTATGGTGCCTTGGTGGTCGGTGCTATTGAGAACAAATGCGAAGCCAAGCCAAGCGGTGAAGGTGCTTTTTGTGTCATAAATGTAGAGCCCTTGTGCCCTGCCGACGGGCTTAGAGTGCAGATTGTTGTCAAGAGTGATGGGGTCGTCGAAAACGGCTATGTTCCCGAAGTGAAATTGGCCTGCCAAGACGGTCAGGTTAGCCCCTTCGGGGGCTGCAACTATTGCAGATGTTGCATTTGCAGCATTTTTGCCATTGTAAATGATGTCATGGAAGAATAAGATGAGGCTTTTGCATGGTTTGTACTGTTTCTTGCCCTGGAAGGCAGAAGATAATGCAAGTAAAGTGAGGAAAGAGAAGACAATTATGTAATATTGTCTGGCTGTGGCCCCCATTAATCTGGTTTTTTCTGCAGAAAAAACAAGATGATTCTAAGTGAAGATGATTGAGGAGCTTCAGCTGGGGGTTTATATAAGGAGTTGTCGGTGTCAAGAGCATCCATAATATTCGCACGTCAGCTTTCTGAAACATGCTCAAAATGATTCCAATTGGACTTTTCCTGTTTGAACTACATGGTGCTGAGGTTACGTGTGTGGCTTTGTTTCAGCCACCTCATGTTGCCGCCCAATTAACCTGTTTTCTTGACAAATGCAGCTGGGTTTAGGTAGGGAAAAATTTGTAACCACCCATGTGTTAGGTTTTTGGGATATTGAGAGTACAGTATTTAATATGAAACGTATATAAATTTTAGACTTGTATGGATATATATTTTAACCTCCTCGATTATTACTCATCTTGTAATTATGTCTTCAAACTTTAAAGGTAACATCAATGCCTCTCAAACTATCATTCTGTTTGCATGTCAAATTAGACACATTTTCATTATTCTCTTCAAAATATCCTTAAAGTTATTAATAAATAAAATTAAAAAATATGTACAAACAACCATTTGAAAATAAAATAAAGTCAAGGGGGCTAATATGAAAAGGGCCACCTATTTTTGGTGTTTTTAGATTTCTTTTTTTTTTAAAAAATATTATTTTTAACAAATTTAAGGGTATTTTGGAAAGAAAAATGCTAAAATGTCTAATTTGACACGTAATGATAGTGTGTGAGGCTCCAATGTCACTTTTTAAAGTTTGGAAGTGTAAGTGCAAAATAGATGATAATTCGGAGGGCTAAAGTATATTTTTCCCTATATTCAAGTATTTATGTAGCGTGATAAGTGCTAAAATATTCATATTTTCAGCCCTTAACTTGCATGTTTTATTCCTTTTGTTTTACTTAATTAGGCAATTTTAATTCATTTTTTTTTTGTTGTGTTTTTTATGTTTTTACAGGCTTTTGGAAGAAAATGAAGTAAAATTAGGTGATTTGGGCTCAAAGAGAGAAGATAGGAAAAATCGGAACTCCCTGACACTACGATCAATCGCAGGGTACCTGCGATCGAGCGCAGTACTCGAGAGGACATATCACAAAGCTGGCCAGGAGTGATCGAGCGCATGACAGAAGAAGAATCGATCATAGACCTGTGATCGAGCGCACACGGGTTGCGATCGATCGCACCCGTGCGCATGAGACAACCCAAGGTGGCGGCTAAGATGTCCCTATTTCCATATTAGGGTTTTCCAACTCCCAATTGTAATAGGATTGAAACCCTACGAAATCCCTAGGGTTTACTACTTTTTCAAGGACTTTTAAAGCCTATAAATAGACTCCTAAACTTTTAGAATAGAGAGGCTTGGAGAAGGAGAAGAATAGGAGCTTTCAAGTTTATGTCTCGGGTTTATTCTTTTTCAGTCTTTTCTTTTATGAAGATGTTTAACATCAACTCTATATGTAACTAATTTATTTAGTAGGGCCGGATTAAAGCCTTAGTTATGTTTTGTTAATATTTTAATATTGATGCCTTTGTGATGATCTTGTTGTGCTATTTAACTTGATTAATACCTATTTGCATGAATTCCTCATATGTGTGTGCCTGATCAACATATGCATGTGGTATGGACTAGTTAGTTAAATCAATTTGGATGACCGAGTCCTGTGTTTAACATAAGTAACAAGAGATATCTATGCCGGATTCTTGGGTTAATCAACATTGGGAACTGGGAGTATATACCATGCCCTAGGCCTCGTGTGTTTGTCGATTTCCATAGAACATATGCTTTTCTAAAGAACAACTTAGTAAATACCATGCTAAATCCTTTAGGGAAGAAAAGAGTTAGAGTATACACCATGTCTAACTTGTTGCTTAGGGAAATCTATAGCTTTAGGAGTATGCACCATGCCCTTAGGTTGACAAACATTAAATATGCATAACTTGATCAAAGCATTAGCATATTGATATATTAACTTAATATAATTAGTGGTGGATATCAAAACCCTGCTCCTTATTATCATCACTTCAACAATTAATCTTTATTTTACTTTTGCTTAAGGAATTTACTTTTAAACAAAAATTTAGCATTCCTCGTGTTAATGATCATATACTTGCACCCTATTCTACCGTGTTGACCTTGTGCACTTGCAGGTAAAACGTACAATTATTTACCTATTAATTTAGGTAGATAATTTGCACATCATAGTGACTCAAATAATTAACTAAGTTTAGGTAGCTTAGTTAGAGGGTTAATTTGGACTTTGAGTCACTAGGGACAGCTAGAAAAGCATTTCGGAAATTTTGGACTGTCTGACCACACGTACGCTAGGGTTGCCGGACGTACGCTAGGGTTGCCAAACGTACGCTCTTATCTGTAGTAGAGGACGTATGCTAGGGTTACCGGACGTACGCTCTTATCTGTAGTAGAGGGCGTTCGCGGGGGGATCACCATACGTACGTAGACAATAGTATGTCGTACTCTGTCAATAGTACAAGGACGTACAATGGGGGACTACTGGACGTATGCTACTTTTTGGAATACCCCTTGGATAATACCTAGATGTGTGCTATACCCCTTGGACCGCGGGGTAAACAGTACCGGACGTACGCCCCAATAGTATCGAACATCCGCTACTTTTCAGAAGAGTTGGTGAGCGTCTCCTACTTTTCTCCTCTATAAATACTAACCCAACCCTCGCGCTTTTCTCATTCAAACTCACCCCCAGGCTCCAAAAAACTCTTGTGAGTATGTTCTTATGAGATTGTGTGTTTTCTTGAAGGTTGCTTCTAGAAGGTAACCCTCTGAGTTTAACTTTTCTTTCTAAGTCGTTATACTCATTTAATGCTTTCTAGAGTAGTTAGAAGTTGGTTTGAAACTTTAGACATGTTATACCATTGATCTTGTTTAGAGTTGGGCTTAGCATTCCATTGTATTTTTTGTTGCATGGAGACATTGTTTTGAGATAGGAGGTCTTAGATATCCCTTTGGTAGCGTTAGAACCATATTTGGAGGATAGGAGCACGGTTGAGCCAGATGAGGTTCTGCCTAAAACTCTTTGAGCGGACGTACAGCCACAAGAGCAGACGTACGAGCCTTATGGGTGGACGTACGGTCACGGACCCAGACGTACGGTCAGAAGTGTTCCAAGGAATGCCACTTTGGCCAGTTGTCCGATAACCTTTGTTTTCATGTTCTATTTTAGTTGGATTTAGAACTAATGATAGGTCTTTTATCAGTATTCGAGGTTATGGAACCTTAAGGAAATTTTATGGAGAAACCTTACAACCTTGGTGAGTACAAACTCACACGCATGCTTGTTGCTACTTTTCCTGCATTGCACATCTATTTTATATATATCAAACATGCATATTTTGCAACTCTCATAAAATACATTTTAGAACTACTGTGAACTATCTTTTGCGAAAACGTGTGTTTATTAATAAGATAACAATGAGGCTTGTAAAACTATGCATGTAAAAGGCTGATAAGACTAATTGCATCGTATGACATGGTACACTAGTACGTGCGGGATAACGGTCATGGGCTTACTATATGGGTTAACTTTATGGTTAAATGTGTGTGTGTGTGGGCTTCAGATCCAATGGTTTCATGACCAAGGCGCATCCATTCCTTAATGAATGGTCACTATAGAACGGACATTATTAGTGGAGTGGGCCACCCAAAGTCGGACTCAGTCGTGTTACAAATGTTATGTACGGTAGTGTGCAATATCCGAGAAACCAATGTTGTACTACAGGTCTCTCGGGACAGTGCCAATCCTGCTGAGAATGAGTAATATCTTGGGTAGATCATACGGTTGAACCATTACTGTTACTCATGATTATATGCATATATTATATCTATATCACATCCTTGACAAACTATCATAATATTGCATGTGCTTTATAAACAATTGAGTTCACCATTTAATAACGGGACGTCATGTACATTTATACTCACTAAGTCATCGGACTTATCCTTGTATTGTTTTCCTTTTTTTTCTCCATATGTACAACCATGCGGTTATAGATAGTTTAGCAGAGATAGATAACGCGAAACTTTCAGTTATTGTGGAGCATTCAACCTGGAGATGCTTGGGGACTTATTGCAAGCTTAGGCAAGCTTTTATGGTAACCAGTACTTTTGAGTTATATTCTAGACTTAGAGCTTTTATACATGTTTGCATATTAAAGTATAGCATGAATCCCTTGTAAAGATGATGACTTGTATAGTGTGATTTTAGCTACTTGATGATCTTTGGTAGATGGTTTGGTTGTAACAATTTTGTTTATAGAATCTTTTTGTTTCCATTGTTTAGTATCCTCTCTTTCTGAGGAGTAGAGGCCCTTGAGTCTTGTTCGGAGTGGAATAAGGCTAGGAGACGAACCGTGAAGTTAATTAATTTTCGGGGCATTATAGTTGGTATCAGATCAGTTGCTCTTCAGACCATAGGGATTGATTTGTTTGGTATTAGTTCATGATTTATCATAGCTTTTGGCTCCGCGGACTATAGGAACTAATCTATTAGGTGTTAGGAGATGATCTACCAGAGCATAGGATTGATTTAATGTATACATGGGATACTAAATTTTGATACTTAATGATCTTGAGGATGTTGGACTTGAGAAATTTAGGAATTTAATATGGTATTCAAGTCAGGACTAGGACCGCTTTGATGATGCAATTTGGAGATTAGGTTTGATCTGCATTAAGATAGTTACATAAGGTCTTAAGCTTCGATCTACATTAGGAGTTTGGATAAGGTGGTAGTAGCTTAGGCCCTTCGTTAGGATAGGTTTGCGATTAGGTTTGACATTTTGAGTGAGACACGACGTGATGCTTCAAAGTAGGGGTTGATGATCGTTGTGACTACATAGATGTCACTACACGACGACATTGGGAGCAACGATGGTAAGGGACCATCCCAGCTTGATAAAAAGATGATGAACGTTTTGGACACCACCCAAGCATTGGAAATTGTGGCAAGTCTTTTAGTGGAGGCTTTGGTCAACGTACAAGGAGAAGGGACTCCAAGTGGGAACAAAGGTTGCTCTTTTAAGGAGTTTTATGAGCATCCTTTCCCTACATTTAAGGGGAACCTAAACTCTGGAGAAGTGAGGGATTGGCTTACGAACTTGGTAGAACTGCTACGAGTTATGGACTGCACTGAGGAGCAAAGAGTCAAGTACGCAACCTACAAGTTCTCTGGAGAAGCAAGGCGATTGTGGTACAGTAAGAGGAACTCGCTAGTGATGGAATTAGGAAGCGAGGAGGCTATTATGTGGACCTGATTCAAGGAAGAATTTTATCGGGAGTACTTGTAGAGCTTAAGGAGGAGGACACCCCAAGAGCTACGGTTTAACGAGAAACAGAGTCGTTGGTGCCATAGGTGTGGTAGGCTGCATTTTAGGAAATGCAGATCAAGGAAGAATTTGTGCTACGGATGTGGCAAGATGGGACACTTCGTTCGAAACTGCAGCGAGGCCAAAAGAAATGATATTGGTCTACCTGGAAGGAAATGATGAGAGGACAAGGGATAAGCGTAACAACTAAAATTGTATAAGGCATGCGAGTTTGCTTTGTTTTGGAGTTAAGGGCTGGATTACTGGATGTATACTTAGACATCAACTAGTTGTATTTTGTTTTGTACTTGCACTTGATTTGGGTTTTGGACCTAAAAGTGTAACATTAACTAAGAGTTTTGTTAATGCATGATATTTATTATGCTATATTGGTGTGTGATGATAAGATTCCTGATTTAGTTAATTGCCCATTATAAGTATGTTAAGGCACGATATTCTTGAACTTGGATTCCTTTACAATGGGGTAAAGAGCAATTGGTGAATCGCTTAGGTTTGGATCATATGGGCATGGATTACATGATTTTGGGTTGTATATAAGAGATTTTAGAGGATCTTTCTGTACCTGAATGGACTAAGGACTTCTCGGGTACAATTGTCTGTGGAGACAAAAGAGGTAGCTAGAGCTAATCTAAGGATTATGATCGCAAGATCAATTATCATCCTGGCAAGGCTAAAATTGTAGCCGACGCATTGAGTAGGAAGTCAATGGTAGAGCTTGCCGCTCTTGGAATTTTTCAACCCTAGTTGGTTATAGAATTCACTAGGATGGGAGTAGAAGTGGTAGATGAGGGTGCACCTGCACGCTTGTCTAACCTGGTGGTTTAATCAAAATTGCTTGCTAGGATTAAGGTTGCTCAGTTGGTGAACCCTGAGTACACTAAGATTAAGCAATTGCTAAGGCACAAGGGTTTTGTCTTAAGGATGATGGATTGCTCACCCATTTCAAATAAGTTTGTCAGGGGACGTAGGACTAAGAAAGGAGATGATGAGCAAGGCTCATCATTCTCCGTGTACTGTACATCCCGAAAGCACCAAGATGTTCTAGGACGAGAAGGTGACGGAATTGGAGTTTAGTACCAATATTCACCCATAAATAGATGGTCAGTCAAAGTGGACTAACCAAATCCTAGAGGACATGTCATGGGCTTGCATCTTGGACTTCGGAGGTAGTTGGATTTAGTACCTACCTTGATCAAGTTAGTTACAGGCGACTATTGGAATCCCGCTTTACGAAGCACTTTATGGACGCAAGAGTTAGTCGCCCTTGTATTCGAACAACGTTGGAAGGAGACAAACGTTAGGGCCTAAAATGATTCAAGATACTCATGACAAAGTGCTTACCTTTAGGCAAACGATGAGTGCATCCTAGAGTCAGCAGAAGAGCTACGCCGATAACTGGAGATGACCTTCGGAATTCGAAGTAAGAGATTGTGTGTTTCTTAAGATATTATCGATGAGGGGAGTGATGAAATATGGGAAGGAAGGAGAGATTGGCATATAAGGTTGCCTTACCCCTAAGCCTTGGCTAGAACACATGTTGTTTTTCATGACTCGATGTTAAGGAAATACATTGCTAATCTAGACTTAGTGGTGAAGTACGAACCTTTGAAGATCCAAGAAGAATTGACGTACACCGAGGAGTCGAAGAAGATCATGGATCGGAAGAAGCAAATGCTATATACCAAGACAATTTCCAATCGTTAAGGTATTATGGCATAATCATGGTGAGAAGTGGAGTAGGACATACAGAACCGTTATCCGTATTTCTTTGATTACGTATGACTCTTTTTTCAAGATTGTACTTGGACAGTATACCTATTCCTGTTTTGGTTAAAGAGATAGTCAAGTAAGAACAAGTTTGTTTTCCTCTATCCCTATGGCATAAATACCCACCAAGCCAGACTGTTTGTGGAATTACTGAACTTGGGTATTGAGATTGACGAGGACTGGTACAATGTAGGAAACACTGGGTACAATGTCTTTCATGTCTGTACATTGAGGTTCAAGGATTTTATTCATATGGTTAATTTCTTTTATCTTGGACTGTATGCCTATTCCTTACGATTTTAGGTAACCGTTACATTTGGATTGTCTAAGAAAAGTCGATTAAGATAAGTTTGCTTTCGACTAGGAAGTATGGCATCATGTCAAAGATACCCACGGGCTTGACTCCATGTGGAGCTACTTGTTTTGGTGAATTTAAGAGTCGTTAAGTTTGACAATGATTGATATTGTGTGGGTAACATCGACTACAACACACTTGGTGACTTACAAATGGATTTGCTGCAACTTGTGAGGATGCCGACATGGATCACTTTATATTGGACAAAGGAGGTCAGTGCCAGAAGGACTGATGGAATAAGATTTTTTCCAAGGATGGGCTGAGCACAAACCTTATAAGACTACAGATGCTGAGGTGATGTTACTACTTCTTGTATTTTGGAGTTACGAAATTTCGAGCACGAAATTTTCAAAAGGAGGGGAGAATGTAGTGACCCAAATAATTAACTAAGCTTAGGTAGCTTAGTTAAAGGGTTAATTTGGACTTTGGATCACTAGGGACAGCTAGAAGGGGATTTTGAGAATTTTGGACTGTCTGATCGAACGTACGCTCTTGTCTGTAGTAGAGGACGTACGCTAGGGTTGCTGGACGTATGCTCTTGTCTGTAGTAGAGGATGTACGCGGGGGGACCACCGTATGTATGCTGACAATAGTATGTCGTACTCTACCAATAGGACAAGGACGTGTGATGGGGGACCACCAGACGTATGCTACTTTTTGGAATACCCTTTGGATAAAACCTAGACGTACGTATAGTCTTTAGATCGTTGAATAAATAGTACCAGACGTATGCCCTAATAGTACTGTGCGTCTGCTACTTTTCAGAAGAGTTGGTGAACGTCTCTTGCTTTTCTCCTCTATAAATACTAACCCTATCCTTGCACTTTTCTCGTTCAAACTCACTCCCAAGCTACTAGAAACCCTTTTGTGAGTGTGTTCTTGTGAGATTGTGTGTTTTGGAGAAGGAGGGGTGTTTTCTTGAAGGTTGCTTCTAGGAGATAATCCTATGCGTTTAACTTTTCTTTCTAAGTCATTATACTCTTTTAATGCTTTCTAAAGTAGCTTAGATGTTGGTTTGAAACTTTAGACATATTCTACCATTGATCTTTTTTAGAGTTGGGCTTAGCATTCCATTGTGTTTTCTATTGCATGGAAACATTGTTTTAAGATAGGAGGTCCTAGATATCCCTTTAGTAGCGTTAGCACTAGAATGGGAGGATGTTGAACCAAATGAGATTCTACCTGAAACTCTCTGAGTGGACGTAAGGCCACGAGAGTGGACGTACAAGCCTTTTGGGCGGATGTACGATCACAGACCCGGACGTATGGTTAGAAGTGTTACAGGGAACATCACCTTGGCTAGTCATCTGATAACTTCTGTTTTCATGTTCTAAGTTCATTTTAGTTGGATTTAGAACTAATGATAGGTCTTTTCTACGTACTCGAGGCTATGGAGCCTCAAGAGAATTTTATGGAAGAATCTTACGACCCAAGTGAATACAAACTCACATGGATGCGTGTTGTTACTTTACTTGCATTGCACGTCTATTTTATATATATCAAACATGCATATTTTGCAACTCTTATCAAATACATTTTAGAACTACTGTGAACTCTCTTTTGCGAAAATGTGTGTTGATTAATAAGATAACAATGAGGCTTGTAAAACTATGCATGTAAAAGACTGATAAGACTAATTGCATCGTATGATATGGTACATCGGTACGTGCGGGATAACGGCCATGAGCTTATTATATAGGTTAACTTTATGGTCAAATGTGTGTGTGTGTGGGCTTTGGATCCAATGGTTTCATGACCAAGGCGCAACCATTCCCTAATGGATGGTTACTATAGGATGGACATCATTAGTGGTGTGGACCACTCGAGGTTAGACTTGGTCGTACCACTAATATTATGTACAGTAGAGTGTAATATTTGGGGCACCGGTGTTGTACGACAAGTCCCTCGGAACAGCACTAACCTGCTTAGAATGGGTAGTATCTTGGGTAGACCATACGGTTGAACTATTACTGTTACTCATGATTATATGCATATATTATATCTATATCACATCCATGATAAACTGTTATAATGTTGCATGTGCTTTATAAACAACTGAGTTCACCATTTAATGACAGGTACGTAATGTACATTTATACTCACTAAGTCGTCGGACTTACTCTTATATTATTTCACTTTTTTTCTCCATATGTACAACTAAGCGATTATAGATACTTTAGCAGAGATGGATACCGCGAAACTTCGGATTACTGTGGAGGATTCGACCCGGGAGATGCTTGAGGACTTATTGCAAGTTTAGGCGAGCGTTCATGGTAACTAGTATTTTTGAGTTATGTTGTAGGCTTAGAGCTTGTTTGCATGTTTGCATATTAAAGTATAGCATGAATCCTTTGTAAAGATGATGACTTGTATAGTGTGATTTTAGCTACTTGATGTTCTTTGGTAGATGCTATTGTTGTAACATTTATGTTTATAGAATCTTTTTATTTCCGCTGTTTAGTATCCTCTCTTTTTGAGGAGTAAAGGTCTCTGAGTCTTATTCGGAGTGAAATAAGGCTAGGAGATGAACCGTGAAGTTAATTACTAATTAATTAATTTCTGGGGCGTTACAGTTTATAACTCGAGATCTCTATTAGTGATTTGTATTATATTATTGACTACACATTTACTACGAGAGCTTGTCTGGGATGCTGTTACGAAGGTTAAAAAGTATTTTTAATACTTAAAAAGTTTTTTTAATATTTAAAAAGTTGTGCATAATGAAAAGTTGGTTTGTTTGGTAAAAAATTTCAAAAGTACTTCTTTGACTATTTTAATCTAAAAATGGCAAAAATACACTTTTGGTAAAAGCTTTTCTAACTGTAAAAGCTATAATTTCCAATGAATCCCAAACGTGCTCTACATCTAATAGTAATAACATTCGAATTAGCCTCAGTAAAGTTATGCGAAACTTCACTTACCCTGCTGAATTGTCACCCCTAAAATTCAAAACCTCTCAATTTAGTATATTAAACTTTTAATTTTTTTTTAATTTAATTTATTTTTTGCAAAATATTAAGGCATGGGTATTTTTGCAAATATCATTAATTTCGGATCAACGCCTTAATCTTTGCAATTTTTTTTCCTAACACAAATTGGGGTATTTTGGGATTTAACGGAAAATTCTAATGGAAGGGGGACATTATAAAAAATTCAAAGTTCGATATATTAAATTGAGAGAAATTGAACTTTAGCTGGGACATTGCAAAAGTGATGACAATTCAAGGGTTAAATTTAGTGTATTGAAATTTTAATTTTTTTCAATGTACTCCATCTGTTAAAATTTTTCATTAAATTCCAACAAAATTCCCAAATATCATTGTAACCAAATATTTAAATTTTTTTGCAAAAGATTGAGGCATGGGTACGTATTTTTTTCAAATACCGTTAATTTCAGACTAACACCTTAATCCATTTTTTTTTTTTCTAAAACAAATGGGTGCATTTTGGAAATTTTGTCGGGATTTAACGGAAAATTCTAACGAAGGGGGGACATTGAAAAAATCTCAAAGTTTGATATACTAAATTGAGAAAAATTGAACTTTAAGGGGACCTTGCAAAAGTGATGGCAATTTAAAGGGCTTATGTAAAGTAGTCCCGTAAATTTATTATCTATTTTAGCTAAAATTCATCTTCTTTTTTTTTTTTTTTTTTTTTTTTTTTTTTATTTTTTATTTTAGTTACCAATTTTTTTTTTAACTTCAGACTTAGTATTTTAGCAATTCACTTTCACTATTTTATTTAAATGTTATTTTTTAAAGATTTGTTTATTATTTCTTCAACAATTATATTTTTTAAAATTTATCTTTTTTTTAATAATCATATTTTTGAAACTATGTTGATCCAGGTAAAGAAAATGAAGCTCTTCTTTACTGTGTCAAATTATTTCCAATGCTACCTATAATTCTGCTTGCAATTTGGATCACTTCCAGTAATGGTAACCAATGGTTCGTACAAACTTTGATCTTACCTTCTCTTAGATCGAATATCATGATAATGCTATTGGGAGTATGTGAGAAAAATAAATAGGAGAGGAGATAACAAAAAGGGAAAAATGTAGTTTACCCCCTTAAAGTTTCAGGGGGTTTTCAATTTTAATTTCGAAGTTCAAAAATTGGCAATCTACCCCCCCTGAACTTTCAAAAATTGACAATTTAAACCTTCCGTTTAATTTTTCCGTCAAAATAGACGGAAATCTATGAAATTACATCATTGCCCTCAGGCTTTTTTTAAAAAATTTTCGTCCAATTTAATGGAAAATTAAACGGAAGGTTTAAATTACCAATTTTTTAACTTTGGGGTTAAAATTGAAAAACTCCTAAAACTTAGGAAAGTAAACTACATTTTTCCCTAACAAAAAATAAAAAATTGACTGCAGAGAGAATATCCTTCATGTATATATATATATATATATATATATATAATTATATATATATATTTGGTGTTCACGCTCACAAAATATTTTAACAATTTGTTGAGCCTACATGGTATTTTATACCTATTTTAACATATTGGCTCGTTTTATCTGATGTATCATAAGGTCGTTAAAAAAACAGAAGAAAAAGGAAGAAAGATGAAAACCCTTTAGCTAGCCATGGAACCAAAGTTGTGGCTCTCCACCCATGGCCTGCCATGTGTTTCCTTCTTTTTCTTTTGCTTTTTATTTTTTTAAGAGAAAAATATAAAAAAAGCTCACAGAACTAAGAGCTATTTTTGAAATAAGCAATAAAATTTAAAGTGGGCTAAACTAACAAAGTATGTATGTGTTAAAAATGTCACACTTTTTTTTTTTTTCCTATATTCCTATAATACCATTATTCTCTTAAAAACTAAAATAAAAAATTAATAAAATAAAATAAAAATATATTTTTTTTAAAAAAAAAGAAAATTAATTTTTTCGAGAGTTACAAGTGTTGCCATTTTATTGGCGTTGACGTGACATCTAACAAAATTCGTCAAATGTTGTAACGAAATTTAACTCAATGGACTAAATTGTTTTTTTGGCATATCTTAAAGACCTTTGATTTCACTTTCATAGGACATTGTTACTTAATTAGTAATATACTATAGAAGTTATTTTAATAAATATATATGAGTCGAGCTTTATATGATCTTGTTCACGAAAGTTAGGCTAGTTGAGCCAAGTTTTATACGAGTATGTATCGTTTAATAATCTAGCCCGCTTTGTGTTCACGAGCAGCACATTTAATTATTGAGTCGTACACGAGTCAAGATTTATGGAATCGAGCATGAGTGGGGTCACAAATAGCTTTGTTCATTTACACCCCTAATTGTAACTATATATATATATATATATTGTAAGTAGTATCCAAATAATTGAAACTAAGGTTTTAGAACTATATTCTTGAGAGCTACGCTTTATGAACGTTTTGAACTTCTTAGATCGAGAACCACTCCCTGAGCACTTTACCATTCAAGAACCCTCAAATATACTCTTAGAAACCTTAAGAAACTACTTAGAGTGAGAGAGGAAGAATCTTGTAAGAAAGTTCTCGACCTTTATATTGTTGCAAATGTGTTACAAACATTCATTTTTCAGTCCTTTGAAATTGTTTTATCATTTATTATTATCTTCATGAGTTTTTTTTAGGAATAAAGATAGCTTTAACAATTTTGGTTTGTAACGGTTTGGCCATTAATATTGTTTACAAATTATTAAATCTTGTTTAACCATTTCGTCATTAAAACATTTTATTTTAACCTTTCAATCATTAAATTTTTATTTACAAGCTATTGATTTTCTGTTGTGACCGTTTGGTCTATCTTCAAGATTATATTTGACCGTTGGTCATTAAACATTTCATAACAGTTTTTTTTTTTTTTTTTCTTTTTTAATTCATGACGGTTACATATATTTATGCAATTTAATAGCATGAATCAATAGCCCACTAAAACATTTTATAAAGCCACCAAAGAGCACTATATAATATATTCTTGATATAGATTTTCATGATTTTGTTTACTTGGTTATATATACATTATAGAAGTAAAGAATTAGAGGCAATGTCCACCTATTGTCTTCTATTCCTTGTATTTTCTCTATGCAGTTTTTCTATAAAGAAGATCAAAGGATTATTCTATTAGTCTTCGTTATTGGAAGTGCATCCTTAACAAAGCTAGAGGCTATAGTCTAATCCTGGGAGGTTGTGTGTCAAAGGATCCGATCGCACCGAGTTATACACTCCGAGAGGCACAAATCAACCTTTAAGGACAACGCTCTTCTGTAATTTTATAGCATTGTGAGATATTTCCATATTTTACTTTTATCTCTTGTAATGTATTTATTTTATTGTTAATTTTCAGATTTGTATTATTTTATATCAATGAGAATTTGTGCATCATCCAAATTATTTCCAACAATCTTAAAGGTTGATTTGTGATGGTTGCACAAATATTTTGATTAAGATCATAACAATAGTATTTAAACTTATGAGAAGACAAATACTATAAGAGTTAATTTACGATATGCAATTCGCATATGGGAAAAATGAAATCAATTCTTGAGTGGAAAGATTTTGTTGTGAAAAAATATCTAATAATTGATTCATTTTTCAGAAGAAGAGCTTAATTTCATGTGTAGGTATTGAAAATGAAAATATTTTGATTGAAAGAGTTTTCAATTATTTGACCTCAAATTTGTGTTACTTAATTTGTTCGCCAAATAATATTTTATTGATTGGGTCATGAATCTTGCAATAAAAATTAGGATTAAGTACTTAATACCACCCTGGGGTTTGAAAACTTTATTTTTACTCCCTTGGGGTTTCATTTTTATCATAGGGTCCCCTGGGGTTTTGATAAAGGACAAAGTTGGTCCATCCGTTAGTTAACCGTTTGTTTACCGTTAGGACTAACACGTGAACCAATCAAATACTAACACGTGGCACCTATTTAATTTTTTTAAAATAAAAAAAAATGTATTTTTTTTAAATTAAAAAAAATATGTATTTTTTTTTTAAAGAAAAAAGAAAAAAGAAAAGGAAAAAAATTGGGGGTGGCTCGGCCACCCCTTTGGCCATGGGGGTGACCTGGCCACCCCTTGGGCACCAGGGGGTGGCTCGGCCACCCCCTTGAAGCCCAAGGGGTGGCTGAAACCACCCCCTAGGCACCAAGGGAGCCACCCCCATGGAGCCTTGGGGGTGGCTAAAACCACCCTCAATGGTGGTTGGGGGAGGTTTCGGCCACCCCCTAGGCTCCATGGGGGTGGCCGAGCCACCCTTAGTGGGTACTGGGGGTGGTTTCGCCACCCCAGTGG
This sequence comes from Corylus avellana, assembly GCF_965113065.1. Classification (NCBI taxonomy): domain Eukaryota; kingdom Viridiplantae; phylum Streptophyta; class Magnoliopsida; order Fagales; family Betulaceae; genus Corylus; species Corylus avellana. Next base: position 13,087,894 of record NC_142492.1, read on the forward strand.
AAATTGGGGGTGGTTTCGGCCACCCCCTTGGTGCCTAGGGGTGGCTCGGCCACCCCAACCACCATTGGGGGTGGTTTCTGTAACGCCCTAGATAATTATTAAGTTTATTATTAATGTGATAAAATTGCACATGAGATGATTTAGAATAATAGATATAATAATAATAATAATATTTTTGAGATAATAATATAATAGCAATATTATTTAACGATGATATACTTATGTAATGTAAGTTTAAAGTGATAAAGAGATTAACTAATAATAATGTTAGTGTGATAATAAGTCCTAGTGTGATAAATAATTATATGTATGGGTAAATTATAGTTGAAATAAATGGTAACGGTGAAATATGAATTATAGGTAGTGGGGTGTAAATTTTGCAATTCTAAATAGTTGTGACTTTAAAAATAGAAAGAGAGTTTTAAAAAAAGAAAAATTGCAAAAGGCAAGCCTTTTTGTGGGACCCATGTGCAGCAGCTCACCCCCCATCATTTCTTTCTTTCCTTTTTTCTTTCTTTTTCCCTCACCTCCCATTTCGCGCACACATAGCCACCCCCCCCCCCCCCCCCCCTCCCCCCTCTTTTTCCCATTCTCCCTTTGTCTCACACTTTCTCCATCTCACACACACACACGGCCTTGATTGAGAGAGAAAGAATTGCAGATTGAGAGAGAGAGAGAGAGAGAGAGGTACTGCAGGCTGTGAGAAAGAAAGAGAAAGAAGAAGGAGAAGAAGAAAGAAGAAAAATAAAAGAGAAGGAAAGTAACGAATTTGAAGGGGGTTTCGGCCATGGGTGCTTGAGAGGTAAAAGCTTTAGTCTTTCCTTGTAATTTTCGTGTTACCCATGAGATTAGAAGTTAGAAATTGTGTGGATTTGTGGGGCCTTAATTTGGGTTCGAAAATTAGGGTTCTTGAAAGGAATTTTGGGGATTTTGTTATATGGTTGAATTTTTAGTTTCTCCTTAAGGTTTTGGTTTACCCATTGTATATCAAGCTTGAAAGCTTGTTTATTTGGGGAATTTCTAATTAGGTCAAAAAATTGGAGAATTTTAATTAGAAGCCTAATTCCTAAAAATTAGCTTAGGGTTTTTGTGTGTAGTGGATTGCTATGCATTATTTAAGTTTTGGGTTATTTTATTAATGTGTTGAAACTCCAATTTTACTTATTGGTAAAATATGGACATAAACCCTAATTTTATATGTTTTGAATTAATTTGGGGCTTTAGGTATATGAACAATAGCAATATTGTTTCAATGGGTTAATTACATTTCAAGTGTTAATTAATCCTAGGTTTTCATGGGATTCCATGGAAATTGATAACTATAGGGTTTAAGGTCTAATATGTCATAATAGAATCATAATGATTATTGTAAGTGTTATTAGAATTATAAAGTTTGGGTAAATTGCTAGATTAAATGGCTTAGAAGAGAATAACAATTATGGGTTAAGTGTAATGCTTAACCTAGAGTCTATGTATATGCCTCAAGATTTAGTAATTTAATATATTATGATATAGAATCATAGTTCAATGTAACTAAGTTATTAGATAATTAATCCATTAGCTAATGGAGCGTGATACTTGTAGTGCTCAAGTATCTTTATAGAGTGCGAATTGTTAAGTTAAGAATAGAGCCTAATTATGTGTTTATTATGTAAATGCTTAGGTGCATTGTGGTTGAGAAAAGAATCCACCGAAGGGTACTCGAGTGAAAAAGGTAAGTATTTTACTTACTGGGCAAAAAGGGTTCTATTTTTAAAGTATAAAAGATGTTTTGGTTGAACGATTGATGTATGATGTTTGAGATACTATGATTATTGGTGATGTTCTATGAGATGTGTTAAATGAATGTTTGATGCAATGTTTCTATGAGCTTTTATGAATTTGTAAGATAATGTGATGATTATGTTGTCGTGAGTATTTCGATGATTCGTATGGTTTACGACATGATTCTATGATTTTATTATATGAGTTATGATAGCACATGAGTTCAAGGATTTATTGACATAAGCATGCATAGCATATGATTGCATGAAAATGATGTTAAAAGAAAGGTAACTAGTCTTACTTTGTAGATGGCCCAAGTAGCAGCAAGCAAAGTAAGGCTAGGGACAAATGATGTTAAAGAAAAGGTAACCGGCCTTACTTTGTAGATGGCCCAAGTAGCGGCAAGCAAAGTAAGGCTAGCGACAAATGATGTTAAAGAAAAGGGAACCGGCCTTACTTTGTAGATGGCCCAAGTAACGACAAGCAAAGTAAGGTTATGGGTAAATGATGTTAAAGGAAAGGTAACTGGTTTTACTTTGTAGATGGCACAAGTAGCGGCAAGCAAATTAAGAATGGCCCTAGTTTTGTAGATGGCACAAGTAGGGGTAAGCAAAACAGGGATTGGCCTTACTCTGTAGATGGCACACGTAGACGCAAGCAGAGTAAGGACAGGAACAAATGGAGAAACAAGAAACAAGAAACAAGAATGACAATGATGAGCATGAGTTTGCATGGCATATGAATGTTATGATGATGATATATGATGCTTGCATTGTTGCATATGATAATTTTTATGCTAGACGTATCGATATGCATACAAGACGGGAGATGGAACCGTGCGTATGTATATCGTTATGGATAGATGATACATGGTGACTTTTCATATGTTTTATTGTTAAGTTATATAATATGTAAGTATGTATAAAGTTAGATGGGTTAGTATGCGCATGTTCCAAAAGCGGAAGATCGGGCTTACATATACTTTCACAACTGATCTAGTATGTTCTCAAATGATGATTTTTTTTGAAAGCCTAGTGAGTTCTATACTGCTGAGCGTCTCTATTTCATGGAGACGGCGGGCTCATGAAATCCACCTGCATCATGGGTGGTGGTGATTCCCATGGTGTAGACGATGTTGTTGATGCAGGTACATGGACCCTAGATGATGATCCAGTGGCTATGTATCTGGGTTACCACGGCGCCTGAGGCCTGGACACATTGGGTATTTATTTTGTAGGACTAGTTGATAGCCCTCTTTTGTAGAGCATTCATGTATATGCTTAGGCATTGTTATTTTGTATATGGCTCGTGTCGTATGTGACACTTCTATATAGCCATTCTTTTGTATGTAAGCTTTACTCACATAGATGTATTTGTCAGCTATGATGTGTTAAGTTATGTCTTATGATATTTATATTCCGCTACAAGGATATGAACTCTGATGAATCATGAACAATGCATATAGCTTTGTGAGACTTATGATATTGTCAATCAGGTTAATGCATGGGTTCGTGGCGTACTACGATATTGTCATGCCACTGTGACAATCCGCTTGTTGTGGGTTATTGGTTTTTAAAAGAAAAAAAAAAAAAAAAAATTTAGTCATTTTTATTAAGCGGGTCGTCATAGTTTTGGCCACCCCCTTGGTGCCCAGGGGGTGGCTCGGCCACCCCCATCCTACCAGATGCAATTTTTTTCCTTTTCTTTTTTTCTTTAAAAAAAAATTAAATAGGTGCCACGTATCAACATTTGATTAGTCCACGTGTCAGTTATAACGGTCAACTAACAGATGGACTAACTTGGTCCTTTATCAAAACCCTAAAGGGGTCCTGTGATAAAATTGAAACCCTAGGAGGGTAAAAATAAAGTTTTCAAACCCAGGAGGGTATTAAGTATTTAACCCTAAAAATTATTAAGTTTTTTTTTATGGATTTTTAGAACTTAGCAATTTCTATTGTGATATGCTGAGTTTGTTGGAGAACATTTACGTCGACTAATAGTAACAAAGTGAGTGATTACTCATGTTATGATGGAGAAAAATACATAGGCATTGTTAACTGTCTACAGATAATACAACTTTGCTAAAGATTTTTGCAAGTAAGCACATAGTGGGAGAAAGAGACGTGGTGTGTGTATTGAATTGATCAGTTCTCACGACACCTTGTAGGTGTGTTGTAGCAACAATCTATTTTGGAAGATCTTGGAGTAAAGTTGTTGGCTCCGCTATGAGTTTTAAACTCTAATTCATAGGTCTTGTTTTTTTTTTTTTTTTTTAAAGGCATAATATATAATTTCATTTATTAAAAGAAAAATCAAGTGATGAAGGTGCTCCTTGATTGAATTGAATTTTATAATTATATGAATATTGTATCTGATAAGTGGTGACCCTCTATTGATTCATCTATTTCAAAGAAGAAATAGCATCTAACATTTATGTTAGCTATGACATGCTAGATTAGCATAAATATTTTAAAAGTATTTGGTAATTCTTCATCTATATCATTCAGCTTTCAATTTTTTTTTTTTTTTACATGCTGGTTCAAAATAAAATATATGTGATTATTGATGTTCTTATTGAGGCTTATTTGGTATTTGAGAAATTTATTGTATTGTTAGATTGATACCAATGTCGTATTTATGACAGTGAGCCAATAATAGTTGATTATTATATGATTGAGCTTGATACTTTGCATATTTATTGGGGCTTTAGTTGAAAATATTTTATTTTACTTTCTTGATAGAACTTGTGATATGCAACTCCTATATATAAGAACCATGTTAAAAAATCACAAGTTGTGATTTATATTTTCTTTAACAAATCAATGCTTCAGAAAACTGTCAATTGACAAAAAAGCAAGAGTAAATGACAAATCATACTTAGAGAAAGATGAGCACATGAAAGTCATTTCTTAAAGCACTTGTATGCTATTAATGAAATTTATTTTCTTGTGCTTATTTGGTTTATTCCATTAATATTGGTAGGATATATTTGTACATGTAAATCTCAACTACATCAAGAAAATGAAAAGAACCCGAATTCTAAAAGAGTAGTCGAAATTAGAACATTGGAATAAAAGATGAATGCTATGATTGTCAATTTTTAGGCTATCTACCAAAGTGTGGGGGGAAGCCATTATTTTGTTTGTCACCTTCATAAGCATTGTCTGGAATACCTCGAAGTGTGGGGGTATTTGGCAAATGTTATATTACCCAAGCCTAAAAGAAAGAAACTTGGTTTTAAAACCTATGAACCAATGATTATGATTTTATTGATTTTGCATGTAATAGTTTGTGCTATAGATTCTTTATTATTAAAAGTTATGTTTTAAATGACAATACTATTATTGAATCCAAAAATGCTTTTTTTCCTTGAGCATGTGTTTCCTTTGAAAAATAAGGAAAAATTATTTCATGATTTTTTGGTGCTTCTAATAAAATTGTTGATGATGTGTAAGAATTGAGAAGATGCAAGCGAGCTAGAACAAAAAGGAATCTCGGTAATGATTTTATTGCTTATATTGTTAAGAATGATCCAATATGCTATAGTGAAGCAATTAAATCTCTATTTGATGCATTTTTTGGTTAGAAGCTATAACTAATGAATTGGAATAAATTATGGCTAACCATTTTTGGGAACTCGTTGGGTTACCTCATAAGATTAAACCAATTGGTTATATATAGATGTTTAAGAAGAAGCTTAAACCGGATAATATAGTAAATAATTACCTGGTAAACTTGATAGCTAAAAGTTACAAGTAAATGCAAAATGTTGATTATTTGATACTTATTTTTTAGTTACTGAAATAGTATCTATTGGAGTGTTATTTGCCATTGCTTATATTTATAAATTTATTGTACATCAAATGGATGTCAAAGTTGCTTTTCTAAATGATGAAGAGATTTATATGGAGCAACCCGTGGGACTAGTAATCCCCGATAAAAAATACAAAGTATGCAAAATGGTGAAATCCTTGTATGGATTAAAGCAAGCTCCTAAACAATGGCAAGACAAGCTTGACAAGGTGATGTTGTCTAATGCATATTTAATTAATGGTGTAGGTAAATGCATAGCAAGTTTTACAATAATGAATGTGTCATTATTTGTATATATATATTGATGACTTGATTAATTTTTTAAACTAGCATTGATGTTGTGCATGAAGCTAAAAGATTTCTTGCATCTAATTTTGATATGTAAGACATAGGTAAAGCTAATGCCATGTTGGACATTAAGGTTATTAGAGATAATTATTACATTATTTTACCTTAGACATATTATGCAGAAAAGCTGCTTAAAAGATATGAGCACTTTGATTATCTGCCTATGTCTTCATCATATGATTCGAAAATATATTTGGTTAAGAATCATGCATGTAATGGTGTTTTGCAAGAAAAATAAGCACAAATCATTGGTAGTTTGATGTTTTGACGAACTATATATGCCCTAATATTACATATATTGTTAGTAGATTGAGTAAATATACTCATAATCATGGTATTGAGCATTGTGATGCTATCTCTAAATTGTTAAGATACTTAAAGGACACAATTAATTTTGGTTTGTCATATTGTGATTATCCAACTATATTGAAAAGATATTGTGATGCTAACTGCATTTTTCATTCAGATGAGCAAAGCCTACTAATGGCTATTACGTGTTTACTTTGGCTGGAAGAGATATATCTTGAAAGTCCTCAAAACAGACTTGTAGCAAGGTTTACTATGGAGTCAGAGTTAGTTGCCTTGGAGAAGGCAGGAACTGAAGAAAATGGCCGATGAGCCTATTGATAAATTAATTTGCTTTTATATGCTAATTCAGTTCCACCTATGTTTTCATTGTGATTGACAAGTTGCCGTAGCTCGAGCAAGGATCAAATAATTTATAATGAGAAAGTGCACAATATCATGACGCGGCTTACTGAGACTGGTGTAATGTCCATGGACTTTGTGAGGTCATAAAAGAATCCTGCAAATTCTTTGACCAAGCCACTAGCAAGTAGGCTAGTGAGAGAAACACCAAGGGGGATAGGACTGATACCCAAATTATGACACTGTGATTGATACCCAACCTCTGTGATTGGAGATCTCATGAATGAGGTTTAATGGGAAACGAAGTCACAAGTGAAATGAAGTATGGTACTATCAATTTATGTTTATTAACTACCTTGTTAAGAAGATTAGTGATGAGTCCATCCCTATGGTGTAAGACAGTACATGATGCAAAATGATTAAGGAAGAGCTTAAAGTTCTTAATGGGTCTATAGTCCCTACCTGTTGGGATGAGGTGTTCCCTGCACACACTCTTGATGGATACTACCTATATGAGTGTGGAGGTGCTATCTCCTATGAGACTTGGGTAGGTCTCTAGAGCACTCATGAAAGCCATTTTATGGTATAATAACAAAAGATGCAGAGTGAGTGAGGATGAGTTTCAAACTCTTAATGGGTCTATAGTCCCTACTTGTTGGGATGAGGGGTTCTCTGCACACATTCTTATTGGACGCCACCTATGTGAGTGTGGAGGTGGTGCTGCCTCCTATAAGACTTTGGCAAGTTTCTAGATCACTCATGAAACCCAGAGGCGCATGGCCTGTATAAGGAGCCAACCCGCTATAGAACAACTCAATTTTCTTTATTTGATTTGATTTATTTTTTTGGAGAAAGTTATGCGGGTGATAAGTTTGGTCAACTTGTGAATTTGGTTAAAAGAGTTTAACTCTACTACGATTCATTAAGTTCCTACTTATTTATCCTAGGTGCGGTTAAAACCTTCGGGTACAACATCAATGCATGCTTTTATTCTCCTCTATTCCAATGTTTGTAACATGTGGGGGATTGTTGTAAATGTGTTACAAACATTCATTTTTCAGTCCTTTGAAAATGTTTTATCATTTGTTATTATCTTCATGAGTTTTTTTTTTTTTTTTTAGGATTAAAAATAGCTTTATCCATTTTGGTTTGTAACAGTTTGGTCATTAATATTGTTTACAAATCATTAAATCTTGTTTAACCATTTTGTCATTAAAACATTTTATTTTAACCTTTCAATCATTAAATTTTTATTTACAAGCTAATGATTTTCTGTTGTGACCGTTTGGTCTATCTTCTAGATTATGTTTGACCGTTGGTCATTAAACATTTCATGACAGTTTTTTTTTTTCTTCTTCTAATTCATGACTGTTACATATATTCATGCAATTTAATAGCATGAATCAATAGCCTAATAAAACATTTTATAAAGCCACCGAAGAGCACTAAATAATATATTCTTGATATAGATTTTCATGATTTTGTTTACTTGGTTATATATACATTATAGAAGTAAAGAATTAGAGGTAATGTCCACCTATTGTCTTCTATTCCTTGTTTTTTCTCTATGTGACTTTTTTATCAAGAAGATCAAAGTGTTGTTCTATTGGTCTTCGTTATTGGAAGTGTCTCATTAATGAAGGTAGATGCTATAGTCTAATCCTGGGAGGTTCCGTGTCAAGGATCCGATCGCACCAAGTTATACACTCCGAGAGGCACCAATCAACCTTTAAGGACAACGCTAATGCTTGATTTTATAACATTGTAAGATATTTCCATACTTTACTTTTATCTTTTGTAATGTATTTATTTTATTATTAATTTTCATATTGGTATTATTTCATATAAATGAGAATTTGTGCACCATCCAAATTATTTCCAACATATATAGCCTTAAAACTCTCAGCCGAATGTGCCATGGAGCTCAGTTGACCGAGCCTCCATTGTGGTGGTCCAATTTACTGCTGCCATGTGTCCAACATCAAATCTACCCTCTTAGAATAGTTGGCCAGCTACCCCAGTGTCTTGCCATGTGTCCCAGTCGCCCATGTGTTATTGTTCACCGACAACACCAGCTTATGCAGCCGCCCATGTGTTACTGTAGCCCTGTCGATATAACGAGCTACTTAGCTCGATAGACTGAGCTTGCTTTGGCAAGAATACCTTTTTGCCTTCTCGGTTCATTTTCGACACATTTTCAAACTCCGATCGACGTGATATTTCGAGGTATACGAAGTGAATCATAAATAAACATTATGTTATTTTACTTGAATCAATTTATGTGATGGCCTAAACATTTCCCTGTATTAACAAGGGAAAAAGGATACCGCGAGCCACCTCCAGGGGGTTAAGGGTGGCCTGCGGGCCACCCCAAATCCTTGGGGGTGGGCAACCCACCCCAGAGGGGTTAGGGAGTGGCCAGGGGTGGCTCTCCCCTTCAATTTTCTTTTTAGATTTAAATTTTAAAATTAAATTAATAAAAAATTAATATTTTAATGAGGTGAAATGGTGTGTTTTGATTGGGAGTAATGACAGTTAAAAAAATTTGACAGTAGGGAGTTTATTGGTATTTCGGTTGACCCAAGGAGTAAATTGTTGAAAAAAAAAATCTAGGGAGTTTTTAATTTTGACGGGTTGACTCAGGGACTTATGATATATTTACCCCCCAACTAATGCTACACCTCATGTCATCCAACTCTTACCGTCATTCTATGGTCTAGAGATGGAAAACCCTTACAATCATGTGAAGAAGTTCAAGGACATTTGCACCATGTTCAAGTTTTAGAATTTTTCGGAGGAATCTGTTCATCTGATACTTTTCCCTTTTCTCTCTTCATGTCAACAAATGGGACTGCAGCAGATAAGTTTGGAAGGGGATGCAACTAATGTAGTGGCTGCAGTGAACGCGCAAGACGACAACTGGAGCAGTGTTGGCCATTTAGTTTCAGATGTTAAAATTCTGCTTAACAAATTTTTGTCTTGGGAGAGTAATTCTGTCGGACGGCAAGCCAATTTTGCAGCTCATTATCTTGCAAAATTGGTGGCAGGCATGGTCTTACAAGGCAGTGGATGGGAGAAATCCCTGATTGTATCTCGGAGACTATCTGGGGAGAGCAATCTGTATTCTCTGGTTGATTTTTAATGGAGAAATGAAGGCTTTCTTGGCCAAAAAAAAAAAAAAAAAACTTCAATTTTAAGCTTTTCTCAAAAGTGTGTTTTTTCATTTTTTAGAGTAAAAAATTTGAAGAAGCACTTTTTGGAATTTTTCATCAAACATGCTAGCTTTTTTTAGCACAACTTTTTAGGTGTTAAAATTACTTTTTACCCTCTCTAACGCAATCCCACAAAATCTTAGAAACGTTAAAAACTACTTAGATTGAGAGAGGAAGAATCTGGTGTGAGAACTCTTGACCTTTATATAGCCCTCAAACTGTCCAACATCAGATCTATGCTCTTTGACTAGTTGGCTAGCCACCACAAGTGTCCGAGTCGCCCAAGTGTTACTATTCATCTACCACATCAACATGCAGTAAAAACAAAATGAAAAAACAGAAAACAAAAAGATAAATTCATCTTTCGTAGGATGAACAATTGCATTTAGCGTATGCAACAAACCTTTTAATCCCTTAGACCTTCCCTAGAGAACAGGTAAAGACTCGTGATGGTTTTCTAGAAATGTTACCCACAAACATTATGCAAAGTTCATATTATTAAAAAATTGAAGTATTAGTTAAAACTATGGTTTTCATTCATTAGCAAGCTTAAAAAATAAACTACATCTTCTCAATCAATTGAAATTTTAAAGTTTATTCACTTACAAAAGACAGGCTAAGTCATCATAAGTTCGAAACAGTGTAAAGTGAACTAGCACATATATATGAAGCTTCCAATTATTTCCAATGTGCAATGTCTCAGTATCTCGAAGTTCACTAAAATCCCCATCAGAATGAATAATTATGGCATAACTTTCTTTTTTTATTCTTTTTAGTTAGGCTGTGTAGTATTTGATTTCCTTAAGCTTTCTAATTGACCCATGTAACGAGTGTTGAGCCAATGACTCCCAAAACGGGTGGTTTTAAGGCATTAGGTGTAAAGACACCCCTAAGGACTTGCTAACTCGAGTCAAAAATGCTACAAAACCAAACTAACCATGACATTAACCAAATCAAAATTCTTCACCTTTTGATGTGAATACTCATTGCTTAATGAGGCAAGAGGTCCATTTATTTAGTGAAAAGCTTATCAATGATCTTTTTTTTTTTTATTATTATTATTTTTTAAAAAAATTTAACCGTGCCAAAGTATCCATCTAACAGTTCTCCTAACTTCCTTAAGACATTAAAACATACACAACAGACTCTCATGACATACCCCACAAATTATGTGCTGATGTACTTATGTCAGATCAGATCAAACAGATGAATTCTCAGATGCCTAAAGGAAGTAACCAAACTGAACAACTCTATCTTCAAATCATGTGTTCAAAATTTGAAGCTCAACAATGAAATTAAATTACAATTTTTTTTTTCTTCAGATGAACCAAAAATTTAAGACAAACATGAACATGCAGGTTTTTTTTTTTTTTCTTGAAAAAAAAAGCAACAAAGTGTGTGTAAATGTCTCTCATGCGCCCCAACTTAAATTACACATTGTCCCCAATATGTGTATAACATGAAATGATCATACCCGGAAGATGGAAAAACTAGCTGGAATAGGTATGGCTCGTAGCACACCCCCAAACACTTGCTCCTAAAATTCAAAACACCAAAACAAATAAAAAGGAAAACAAAAAGAACTAAAAATAAACATAAAAACAAAAATAGAAATGATATGCTATGGGGTGCCTCCCATGAGTGCTAAGTTTAACGTCTTCAGCCATATTGTTGTCCTCCTCTCACTGTTGTCCTGCTAATCTTTGATCTACCAGGAAATTGTTCTCCCATGCCTCTCTTCTTTGATCTGCCAGCTCAAACCGGAGGAACGACAACCTTGACCTGAGCTCTGGATATTGAGATGATGACTCTCGAGTCCTATGCATCTTGGAAGTTGATTCGGGACTTTTGTCGAGCACCTGGCGTGCAGCTTCTAGAATGAGTGATTCCAAACCACTATGAAGTAAATCCCAACCCCCTTCAAAATGAACAAATCCAACCCAGAAAATAGAGCACAATCCTTAGCCACAGATTGTGCTTGCCAGAATAGTGAGAAATAGGGAAAAGATAGGGTGGAGTGTAACTATGGGGTAAGGTGATAGTTGTTGGGGATTGAAACAGTGACCTAAAAATGGGTCACGTGCGCCTCTATTCAATTGCGCTCGATCGTACTCGTGCAAAATGTGTGTGTGTGTTTGGGTGGGTTGTGCATGCAAGGGCGCATTGGCAGGAATGTGTTCTAGCGCACAACTATGTGCGCTCGATCGCACTTGCAGAATCAATAACCTAAAAATCCGCATGAGAAGAGACAACAGACAAAAAAAAAAAATCTAACCATTATAAAACAAATCAAAATAAACAACAACCTAAAATTAAAACAAACATACGATACTCCAACCACATATCAGACAAGTGCAACACATTTCTGTAAAAATGTAATCAAAGAATGAACATGTAACAACAGTGGAAAGGATAAACCTGGATGGAGATCATGGTCCCTGGCTTGATGGAGGACTCGAGTGCATGGGCCTACGCTCGAACCTATGAAATTGACTCAATTAGTCAAAATATATAGGATCCGCCAATCCAATAGAATCCTCATCATTGAAGCACTCAGTGCTTTTTGACCTTTAAGTTTAAACTTGAAGCACCAGACTTTTCTTCTCTTGGACCAAAGAGAATGAATTTTACCTACAGAAAGGTAATTCCAATTTTTTGTAGATCGGGGTGGATCACTCTGAGTTTTTTCAAACAGTTTCTCATCCAGAAGGGAATCATGAATTGGAATAACATGAGGAGAATACTCAAGGAGTTTTTCTATCTTGATGTCCTCAATTTGCTCATTTGGTAGCTCTTGTAGACTTCTCTCTTGGACTCTTGGTACTTTGGGAATAAGAGCTGATGTTGAAGAAGTCTCAGTGCTCTCTTCTTTTTCTCGATGTGGTTCTTGTGGAACCTCAATTTGCTCATCCTTCCTCTCTTCCTCTTGACTTTCAACCACTTCTTCACTCCTCAATACAGTGATAGCTTGCTCATGATAGTAAATACAGTCATCCTCCATGTAGTGTCCGTTAGGATTGGCCACCATGTGACGTCCTACATTGATTGGGTATGAAAAAAAGATGATGTGTTTATATGGAATATACTCTCTCTAAATGGTATGAGGCCTTTTGGGGTAAACTCAATAATAAAACCATGCGGGCTTGGCCCAAAGCAGACAATATCATACCATTTGAAGCAGGGGTGTTACATATGGTATCAAAGCCATAACCTAGCTTAAGATGGGGGGAGCGTGCACAAGTTCATGAGGGTCGCTAGCGATCACGCTGGGTTCTAAGAGGGGGTGATTGTGATGTCCCATAATTCCTGGGTATGAAAAAAAGATGATGGGTTTATATGGAATATATTCTCTCTAAATGGTATGAGGCCTTTTGAGGGTAAACCCAATAGTAAAACTGCGTGGGCTTGGCCCAAAGCGGACAATATCATACCACTTGAAGCAGGGGTGTTACACACCAATTGACTTTGACATTCCTCTTCATGATATTGTTGAGGCCAATTAATGAGAGAGGGCTCTTCTTGGTATGCTTCTAACTTGGCAATGTATTCCAGCATTTGCATATTGGCCTCACTGTGGCTAAGAAAGGAGTATGATTGACCATAGAATTGTGGAAATGGCTCATTTTCATTATACCAAATACTCTTTTCCTCCATATAATGTCCATGAGGAGTGGTCACCGATTGACTTTGGCACTCTTCTTCTTCTTCTTTGAGGATATCAGCTTCTTGTTTGGGGTGGGCCTTCATCATCTCAACTACTTGCCATGTACTATTGGTCAAGACTCTTATCATATCTAACAACTCTTCAGAAACCTTAGGAGGAGGTGGTTCAGCCTGATATTGTTGTTGTGGAGCTGATTGAGAGGAATTTGAATGATCATAAAACTGCGGATATGATTGATGGTGTAGTTCATGAAATTGTGGAGCATGATTTTCAAGAGCTTGAGCTTGCCATTGGAGATTAAATTGATGGCTCCATGTCGGGTTATAGGAATCAGAATAGCCGCCATCCCCTAGTCTAGAAAACGATGTGTTCATATGCCCATAAGAATAGTTAGAAAATTGTTTTGTCAAAGGACAATCTCTAACATGGTGATAAGGGTTATGGCAATATGAACATGGTCCATGGGGTGTTGGAATGTTTCCCTACATATGTGAAAACCAAAAATAAAATAACAATAAAGAAGTTAAATTCAAAAGGAAAATAAAAACAAAATTAAAAATAAAAACTTACGAAGTTGCATACTTGAATGACCCTGCATGAAAAGAAAAAAAAAAAAAAATCAGATCCGTAATTAAAACAATTTCAGTGCTGCTGTCCGGATGTTTTTATCGATTGCACCGGTTAGTGCGCTCGATCCCCTTGGAAAGGGCGCTCAAGCGCACTTCTGGAGAACAGAACAGAAACTGCGGAAACTAGAAATAAAAAGAATTAAAACAAAAATAAAATTAACTAAGGAAAATAATTCTAAACAAAATTAAACAATCCCCGGCAACAGGGCCAAAAACTTGTTGTGCCGAATACTACTTAAGTTAATAGATAATAATCGGTACATTTTAACTTGCAAGTGCACAAGATCAAACGATAATATAGTTCGGCAAATACGAGATCATTCCCATGAGGATTGTTGATTTTTTTTAGAATTAATTTTCTAAATTAAAATATCAAAATTATAACAAAATTGATATAATGAAAAGAAGCAAAAATAATGAAAGTGTTAGGATTTCGACATCCACCACTAATCAGACTAATTAAGATAACAATATGCCAATGCACCAATCATACCGGTATATTTAATGTTTGCCAACCTAAGGGCATGAGTGTATACTCCTTAAGCTATTGATCTCCCTAAGCAACGAATTAGGCATGAGTGTATACTCTAACTCTTTTCTTTCTTCAAGGGTTTAGCATGGGTGAATACTAAGTTGTTCTTTAAGAAAGCATAAATCTATGCAAATCGACAAATACATGGAGCCTAGGGCATGGGTGTATATCTCGGTTTTTCATATTGATTAATCTAAGAACCCGTGAGGAGATTCATTTGTCACTCTATTAAGCCCAGGACTCAATTATCCAAATTGACTTAAATAACTAATCCATACCACATGCATATACTGATCAAACACATTCATATGAGGAATTCAATTAAACAGAAAATAATCAAGTTAAATATCCCAAAATATGATTGTAACAAAGGCACCAATATTTAAATCCTAAAAAGACATAATTATGGCTTCAATCTAGCTTCTAACTAATAGTTAGTTGCACATAATTTAAACAAAACTAAAAGAAAAGGAAAAGAAGAAACTGGGAAACGACTCCTGGAAATAACCTCCAAATTCTCCTCCCACAAGTTAGTCAATTTCTATGAGGCTTAGAGGTTTATTTATAAGTTTTAGGAGGACCCTAGAAATCCTAGAAACCCTAGTAAATTCGTTAGTCTAAAACCTATTACAACTTGGACTTTCAAGTCCTATTTTGGAAAGAAACAGGAGTCTTGGCCGCATCTGATTTTCTTCCAGCGCACAAGTGCGCTTGATCGCAATCATAATGCACTCGATCACACACCTGCAATCGATCTCTGTTGTTGGGCACTCGAGCCTAGGTCTCCTGTGCTCAATTGCAGTTCCAGCTTCCCAAATTACTCTATAAGTCCAAACTATCTAGAAATAGCTCATTTTCTTCCATGACCTACAAAAACACAAAAACACAAAAAAAAAAAAAAAAAAAAAAAAAAAAAAAAAGGCTAAGAAATTAACAGGTCTAAATTAAGGGGCTAAAATATGAATATTTTAGCACTTATCACCGCCCACGTGTTTTATTGTAACCCTCTCGATGCAACAAATGACTTAGCTCGGTCAACTGAGCTTGCTTTGGCAAGAATACCTTTTTGGCTTCTCGCTCCATTTTTTATCCATTTTCAAACTCCAATCGATGTGATATTTTGAGGCATACTAAATGAATCATAGTTTAACATTTGTTATTTTACTTGAATCCATTATGTGATGACCCAAACATTTTTCCGTAATAACAAGAGCAAGAGGCGAGTGCCTTCACAATAATCATAACATTAGATATCATAAATCGTACAACGAAATAACTTTTATTTCTTAACATCTAAACATTAATTTTGCATGATACAACAGAGTGACAAACTGATATATATATATATATATATATATATATATATATATATCGTTAAACGTTTACATTGTACCATTAAATTGAAAAATACATTTTCTAAATATAAGTGCCACGTGCGGCATAATAACCAATACATCACAAGTGTATATATATACTAAAATGATGTACAACAAAAGATAGACTACCAAACTAGTCTAAGAAAATACAAGGTAACTAAGAGCTTCAACCATAATAACCCATGTATGGTTGTTTCAAAAAAAAAAAATAATAATAATAACCCATGTATAAAGCTAACGGGTCATCCTCTTCTTCCTTGACAACTGCAACAACAATTGTAGGGTTACCACAATAACATAGGCAGATATATGAGTCCATTGTCTTAGTAAGTATAGAAACCACTAACATTTAACAATAAGTTGTGTTTTATAAAGATATTTCTACATTGAGTTTAGAACACCAGCTACGATAGGTTTTCAGAAAACATACGATTTACAAATCAAATCACAGCTCTAATGAAATAGACCTTGTAGAGAAGTTTGCAACACATATTCATGTTTGTACTTCATAGTACGTTAGGTGTAAACATATACTCATATTCCAAATCCCACACTAGAAATATGCATATACATATCATCTATGCCTTTAGCATAACCTTTATATTCACAAAAACCAAAATAGGAAGATATAAAGGCCCGTAGCATAACCCATTAACCAAAATAGGTACATATGAGCATATCTAAGCAAGAAACAGTTCATAAACATCAATACCATTCTATTATATTCATTTTAAAAACATTAAGACAAAACTCATGTAATGCTTTCTTAACTTTCTTTCATTTATTCTCTTTTCCATTCTTTCTCATATCTCATATAACGGCTTGTAGTCCTATCGGCTAACTAGAGGTCCATAGTCCTCTATGTTTGTGGCTGACAAGGGTCTGTGGTCCACTGGTCCCCTTATTTAACATTCTCACTTTTCTTTTAGAATTAGGTCTCGTACTTCACTAGTCTAAGGTCCGTAGTCTTGATATTATTAACTTAACAACGTTAGCCCATAGTTTACCAATGCTACGGTTCGGGGTCCAATATGTTAATCTCTTATTCTCTTTTTTCGCATTCTTAACTCATTCTCGTTTGAACATTCATAGCTTATTCACATTCATACATTCATATGTGTCATCATGATATATTCATAAAAACAATCAAGCCTTTGTTTTTCATAATCATTGCTTACTTAACATCATTTCTTAACACATTACTTAACACATTTTTTAACACATTTAAAATCATCAAAACTAATCACTGTCATATTCATTCTGAAAATATTCAGCTTGTGTGAAACACAAGGTTCATGCTTTCAAAACAAGTATCTTTTCCTATGTAAGTAATATAATTACCAATATCCTTGATGGTTAAGAAGGATCCCCAACTCAAGAACACATACTTAAATATCACATTGCATACACTATTAGACTCAAATTCAGCATCAAAACTCTAAAGTGCTTAAACACTTCAAGCACTAAGCTTCTCTCAAATGTCCAAAGCAAACCTAGGGTACCATTACACCCTCAATTAACTCAATCTTGACAGAAATCTGGGGTTTAATACAAAAACCCCTAATTTGACACAACTACAGAACCTTTCCTCTCACAAAAAAACATAAGGTTATTTCTAGGATTAAAGATCATATCCCAAACATTTAACCTAACTTATAGAAAATATAAGGTTTAAAATCATATCTTGTTTAAACAGAGATATCGATGTTCCAACTCCAAGAATCTCCAACCTATAACTTGAAAATGGTGGAGAAACCTTTCCTTAGCTCTAAAACTCCAATTTCCGCCACATCCAACGAGAGAGAGAGCGAGAGAAAATGAAAGAGATTGAGAATGCGTGTTTTGGGTGAACTGAAATTGTGGGTTTGCTATTTATACTGTCATGGCTCATCCAAACGAACAAGCGGTTCGTCTGAACGAAGTGACTCATTCAATATCTTGTCCAATCGTATCACTAGACCAGAATCTTTGCCCACATTCATCTTCATGGCTCTTCCGAACCAACTGTGAATAGGAAACTTTGTCAATACTAATCTTATGACTTGTACAAAGGCCACAGAGACAAGTCGTTCTATCCCATCCTTTTTCATGGCAACTCTGAACGCTACAACAAAAAATGATACTGGGCAACCCAACTCGTCTAAACACCTATTGCGGGCGAGCACACAAGGCAACTAACTCTTAAAAACTCTCTTAGTCCAAATTCTATTCATAGTATTTTGGGTTAAGAACTAACTTATTTTCTAATTATTGTCTTATGCATTACAACTTAAGAGCATTTTCCTATTATTTTATATAACCCAATTTCTAGGTCACCACATTGCAAGGTAGAATAGGCTAAGTGTAACATCCCCAGCCCGTTAGGGTTAGGTTTGTTAATAATTTTTCTTACTCACAAAGATCCATAAGGTTTATCAACTAAACAATACTAGTATAAAAATGAATGCATGAAAGTCTAGAATATCATGTCCAAAAATAATAACTAAACTGAAATATTCTTGTTTAACAAAAATATGTCTCACAACGAGATAGTGATCCTTATTAAAATAAATTTGTCAATCTCTGAAAGAAAACTGTGCCAACACACTTATTAACTTGACTAATATGAAATCATAAGAAATCCTAAATACCCCTGCCCTTATTCCGGCCTCCTAGTGCAACCTGATCACCACCTAAAACAAGAAATTAAACTGATGAGCTCGAGGGGGGCCCAGAAAGTGATATCCACAACCATAAGCAATTTTACTCCTTGTCCCGTTTGGAAAATTTGAACTCATAAGTACATATATTCCTAATATATTTTTAAGAAAACAGAAAGCACATAAAATATATTATCATCAATAAAATTGTTGATAGTCTTTATCTCGTACTAGGGCCCATGTATACTGTTACCCCTGTATACTAGGGTTGCGTTGTGTGGTCCTTGCGACCTGGGATGAGATACTGTGGCCGTAACCCCATCCCCTGGCCAACTGATTAACTTTGGGTGCACTCAGCATGGCAAAGAAAAACTATGATGGAACCACCTTCTAGTAGAGCCTCTTTCAACGGTTGTGCCTCCATCCTTAGCATTGATACCGAGCTTCTCTCTTGTTTCTCTTGGGCCAAAAATACACTCCTCCCTACATGTGCCCTCATTTTATAACACTCTTTTCTCATTTCTTGTACTTTCTTTGTACTTCTCTAGGTACATCTTAGGGCAACATGTAGGAGGGTTTATCATCATTTTCTCAAAGTTTCTTATAAACATCATTCTTTTCATAACGTTTCTTTTTCTCAAACTTGTCATGTGTGCAACATAATTTCATAATATAGCAAAATAATCATTTGCAAATTTGAAACAGAATTTCACAACTAGCATGACATGATAATTTTTTTGGAAGGGATAGTAAATTCACTTACCTCTTAACTATAGTAAAAATTTCCTCTGACTGCTAACTAATCTCCCAAAGGAAATACAAGCACTCTACTACCATCATACATGTCACAATAAAGCATTCTATTACTATTATGAGTTGGCTTGCTAATAAATTGAAAATGAACTTACTTAGGTATCTAGGTATGCTTCCCAATAATTTCCAAAAATTATTTTTATTTCTTAGGATTCATAAATATATATATATCTTAATGTACTTTGAATTATTTGTCTATAAAAAATTTCTCTCATTTATTCTATTTTATCTATATAGATATATAAGTATACTGCCAACTATCCTCTGTGTGTGTGTGTGTGTGGTATCAGAGCTACCTAGTAAGGCCAGGCCATCTAATACTAGAACACTACATGACATGGCCCTGACGAAGACGCTAGTAACGCCAGGCCATCTGATACCGGAGCATTGTATGACGTGGCCCTGACAAGGATGTCAGGAATTTAAGAGTGGGAGTTTATAATACTCCGATCCGATATTGGGAAGATGAGAAGAAGCCCACATAGAGTAGGTAGTTTATATAAAGCTAGTCATGGGTGAAACTGGCTTTATAATGAATTTTAGGGAAGCTTCAAATTGACTAATCCTTTTGGGATAATAGCGCAGATGTGGCTAGCGCTTTTCCCTGAGTCGTTACACTAAGAATTCTAGAAGATCCAATGTGCATTGCTTTAATTAAGAGAGAGAGAGAGAGAGAGAGAGAGTAGTTAGGAACTCTTTACTTGATCAAAAGCTTGAACTCAAGGATTCTGCGTATAAATGAATTTTTAGGGGTTCTTGATATGCCTTTCATAACATTCCAATAAATAACTCACATAACGAGCACTTCTATGATGAATGGCTCTAATTTTCAGTTTTGGGTGGCAATTGGTTTTGATGCAATTTTTCAGGATCAGAAACATAATTGAGTCATAGTACATATTGATATCATATAAGCAGTGTTCAAAAACTTCAAAAATACAAGTTTCATATAAAAAGTCGGGAAATGGCCTTGTGCTTTTAATACTTGAACAACGCACTTCAATGTTATGTATAAGGCACATGTGTATTGTCCAATACGCTATGTTATCAAGTTCAAGGAAATAAGGAAGTATGATGGGAGGTGAAGATGGAAAAAATGAGATAGGGGCACCATCATTGGCTTGCACACTTAAGAGAATAAGGATAACCAATTCTATCATTACCAACAAAATTTTTTTAATACATTTCGCAGTCATCGTTTTTTGAAAACTTTAGAAACTTTCTTATTTTAAGTTTAACTCAAAATGATAATTAAGACTTAAACTATTAAATTTATATGCAAATGAAGTGGCTTTTACTTAGACCAAATGTTTAAAAATTTTCGAATTGACTTATTCCTAAAATAATTTTATTCAAAAAAAAAAAAAAATCTTCTTTAATAGTGCTTATTTTTATAAGTTTGACTTTTATATAGTAAATTGAATTTTGGTTAGTGTAAAAGGTTCACGATAATATTTATGTTTAACATGTGACTTTTAGCAAAATTAAAAGTATACTTGTAAGAGTTCAATTATTCACAACAAACAAGTGAAGAGGGATCATCAAATAATTATGATGAAAAAATACACTTTAGCCCCACATATCTCCCATTTTGCATTTACACCTTAAAACTTTAAAAAGTGACATCGGTGCCTCCCATACTACAACTGCAATGACAAATTAGACACTTTTGCAATTTTCTCCCAAAATTTTAAAAAAATAATAATAATAAATAACAATTAGAAAAATTAAAATAATTGAAAAAGTAAACAAAAAAAAAAAAAAATTGAAAACACCAAAAAGACGTGGCCCTTTTCATATTAGCCTCTTTATTTATTTTTTCCAATGGACACTTTTATATATTTTTAAATTTTATAACTTCAAAGGTATTGTGGGAAGAAAAATGCAAAAGTGTCTAAATGAGTGATAGTTCAGGGATTAGGATCCTCTCTAGTCCAAAATGGACTGGAGAATATTCAGTTCATGGTTGAGATTTCTTTTTAAAAATTCTAGTGCTACAAATAGGACACCTGTCCCACTACGAAAAAAATAATATTTTAGATTAAAAAAATAAAAATATATATTAATAAAAGAATAAGGGCTAGCTAGCCACCCCATCTTGGCCATAGGGGGTGGCCGGACCACCCAATTCCCAATGGCCGACCAGGGGTGGCCGTACTACCCCATGGCCCTTGGGGGTGGTCCGGCCACCCCCTAAACCCAGATCTAAAAAAAAAAAAAAAAAAAAAAACCTACTATTCTTTTGGCCCTTGGGGGTGGCCAGACCACCCCCAAGGGCCAGATCTAAAATAAATAATAATAATAATAATAATAATAATAAATAAATAAATGTTTGGCCCTTGGGGGTGGTCAAAAGAATTTTTTTTTTTTTTTTTTTTTAAGATCTGGGTTTAGCGGGTGGCCGGACCACCCCCAAGGGCCATGGGGTGGTCCGACCACCCCTGCCGGCCATTGGGGTAGCTCTCAAGCCAACCCCATCTAAAATGGGGTGGTCCAGCCACCCACTATGGCTAAGATGGGGTGGCCAGCCACCCCTTATTCTTTTATTAGTTTATTAATTTTTTATTTTTTTAATCTAAAATATTATTTATTATTATTTTTTTGTAGTGCGATAGGTGTCCTATTTGTGGCTCTAGAATTTCTAAAAAGAAATCTCAGTCATGAATTGGATATTCTCTAGTCCATTATGAACTGGAGAGGATCCTATTCCATAGTTCAGGGGGCTAAATATATTTTTCCCTAACTATGATATATTATATCAATGTATCAATTCAAAACATTTAGAAAGTTTAGCTCAAAAAGCATATTAAACACATCATGTAAGAATATCTCAAATTTGAACTATATGGAGAGACACATTATATAAAAGATAATACTCAAAAGGCTTTGTTTATAGAAAATAATATTACAAAAGATAATAGAATTTGGTAAACTACGAACAGACATTTGAGGCAAATACATAACTTACTTTGGATGGGAAAACGAAATTCAATGCTTAAGCAACTCAAAATGCTATGTTGCACCATAAAGAAAGTTTTATTTTGTGTTGTTATAAAATAGTAACTTTTGACCGAATAAGATAATCATAATTTTTAGTGACTTTTTTTTCGAATTATGAATTTTTTTTCCGTTAGTAAGGTTTATAAGCTTTCAAATGAGTAATTCTTAAGGTTGGTAATTTTTGGCATGATCCATGAATTGAATATGATCCCAATACGAAATAAATGGTTTAGGGTTTGGTATAATTGGGTTTCAATCACTACTGGGTCGACCTGCTTGACACGTTTAATAAATGGATCAATCCAGGGTCAACTTGTTTAACTTGCAAGTGACCTGGTTGATTCGTATAATATATATATATATATATATATATATATATATATATATAATACAGTTTTGTAATCTACGAAGAGACATTTGAGGCAAATACATGACTTACTTTGGATGGGAAAATCACTGAAAATGTAATAATTCAATGCTTAAGCAACTCAAAATGCTATGTTGCACAACCTTGCCATAAATAAAGTTTTATTTCGTGTTATTATAAAATAGTAACTTTTGACCGAATAAGATAATCATAATGTTAAGTGACTTTTTTTTCTTAATTAGAATATGAAATATTGTTCGTTAGTAAGGTTTATAAGCTTTCAAATGAATAATTCCTAGGGTTGGTAATTTTTTGTATGACTCATGAACTTAATACAACGGTTTATAGTTTGGTATAAACGGGTTTCCGTCATTGTAGGGTTGACCTACTTGACACCTCTAATAAATGGGTCAATCTAGGGTCAACTTGCTTAACCCGTAGCTGACCCAGTTGATTCGTGTATATATATATATATATATATACTCACACAATAATTGAGAGATTAAACTTCTATTTGCCTCTCCATTTCTCAATTTTCTTTTCTTTCTCAAAACTTTTTCTTTACCTTTTTTGTCTACTCACCCAACCCACTTGTACAATTCAATAGTCGCCCTTGCTTTTGGCTTGATTTACTTCTATTTTCCTCCGATGCATTATGAGTACTCCATAACATGAAAACAGAGCGTGTGTGAAGAATGGAGTACCTTGCACTTCTCTTACCACTTTGGCTCTTGGAATTACTCAAACCCACCAACCCACCAACCGTCCTCTACTTTTACTCCTATTTTACACCATCTTCCATATTGA
Organism: Corylus avellana; assembly: GCF_965113065.1. NCBI lineage: Eukaryota > Viridiplantae > Streptophyta > Magnoliopsida > Fagales > Betulaceae > Corylus > Corylus avellana. The sequence goes on from NC_142492.1 coordinate 13,111,506, forward strand.
AATCAATTGCTTCTTTTACCCATGGCGATCACATCCTCTCCCAGTTAAAAGATCATCACAATGTATTTGATGATGGTACAAAATATCACCCGCCCATCAAATTCATCTATTTGGATGAAAACCAAGTCATTTGCATGGGTACGTAACCTTTTTCAACCAAAACTTTCAAAAATGCCCTCGAGGGTAAAGTGTAAATATAAATGACTTCAGGGGGTAAAGGGTAACACATAATAATAATAATAATAATAATAATAATAATAATAATAATAATAACAAAAACACTAAACGTAACAATTAAAACAAAAATTTTATATACAAAATAAAAAAATAAATTAAAAGAAAAACTAAACCTCAAACTTACACAAAAATAAAATAAAATAAAAAATGCAGGGGGTGGCCGAGCCATTTGGGGGTAGGTCGGTCAACCAATTTGGCCAAGGGAATGGCTCGGCTACCCCCATTCTGCCAATATGGGGTACCTAACCACCCATGTGTCCTATATGGCCAAATGAGGATGGCCAAGATGTAGCGCCTCGAAAATTAATTAACTCCACGGCTCGTCTCCCAGCCTTATATTATGTGGAACAAGACTCATAGATCTCTACTCCTCCAAAAGAGAGTATGTAAGCATCGTAAACATCAAGATTCTATAAACATTAATTATTACAACCAAAATATCTACCAAGAAACATCAAAGTAACTGAAATCATACTATACAAGTCATCATCTTTACAAGGGATTCATGCTATATCTTAATATGCAAGCATACCTAAAAACTCTTTAAGTCTACAATATAACCTAAAAGTACTAGTTACCATGAGCACCCGCCTAATCTCGTAATAAGTTTTCAAGCGTTACTCGGATCAAGTCTCCCACAATAACCACAAGATTCGTGGTATCCATCTTCTGCTAAACTATCTATAACTGCATAGTTGTATATATGGAGAAAAAAGGTCTGACGACTTAGTGAGTATAAATGCACATGACGTACCCATCATTAAATAGTGAACTCAATTATTTATAAAGCACATTCAACATTATGAGATGACAGCTTATCAAGAATGCAATATAAATATAATATATATGTTATAATATGAGTAACATGTCATAGTTCAACAGTATGGTCTACCCGAGATATTACCCCTTCTCAGCAGAGTAGGTACTGTCCCGAGGGACCTGTAATACAGGTGTTGTTTGTTAAACAACATCACATTCCCCGACATTATTCATCTCATTTTTCAAAAAAAATCAACATCAAAACATTCTCACTTTTTATATCACATCATTTACCTTTTATATCACATCATTCACTTTTTACTACTATTTAAATAAAAAAATCATTACAAAACAAAATTTTCTCACTTTTCAATACAACTTTTTTACTTTTTTATACTAATTATTACACTCATTTTTTTCCTCACCAATCTTGAACAATGCATTGTAAAGCCATTGTTGTTTACCAAACAAGGCCACAATGCTGGTGCCCTAACCATTATACGCTACGTTCCATCATTAGCAGCTCGACCGAGTTTGACATTAGGTGGCACACGGTATTAGTGATGTACGTCTTGTAATGACCAACCATTTGGCAATAGCTGCGTTGGTCACAAAAGCACTAGATCCAAGGCGCACACACACATGACCATAAAGCTAACTTGTATAGTAAGCCTATGGCCGTTATCCCACACGTACCGGTGTACTATGTCATATGATAAAATTAATCTTATCCATCTTTTACATGCATGGTTTTACTAGTCTCATCATTATCTTGTTAATCAACATACGTTTTCACAAAAGAGAGTTCACAGTAATTCCAAAATATATTTCATGAGATTGCAAAATATGCATGTTTGAGATATATATATATAATTGTGCAATGCGGGAAAAGTAACAATAAGCATCCATGTGAGTTTGTACTTACCCGGGACGTAAGGCTCCTCCATAAAATCCCCTTGAGGCTCCATAACCTCGAATACTGAAAAACAACCTATCATTAGTTCTAAATCTAACTAAAACGAACCTAGAACATGAAAACAGAGGCTATCGGACAACTGGCCAAAGTGGCTTTCCCTGGAACGCATCTGGTTGTACGTCTGGGCTTATGGCCGTACGTCTGCCTAGAAGGTTCAGGTAGAACCTCATTTGGTTCAACCATCCTCCAATCTTTCCAAACTGGTTCTAAAGCTACCAAAAGGATTTCCAGGACCTCCTATCTCAAAACAATACCTTCATGCAAAAATGAAATATGCCCAACAAGAATTAAACGCTAACTTATGCATAAACTACGATTAAGGGTAACCACATAACTAGAAGCTTAAAACTACTAACTAAGCTAACTATGAAATGCACTTAAACAGCATAACAACTAAGCAAGGAACAAGTTAAGCTTATAAGATTACCTCATCGAAGTAAACCTCCAAGAAATCTCTCCTTCAACTCCAAGAACTCTTATAACTCACAAATCTCACAAAGACACTCATATAAGGATCCCAGAGGGTTTAAGGGCGAGAATGGGGAGTAATGGGCATATAGGGTGGGGTATTTATAGATGAGAATAGCAGCGTATGTATAGTACCATAAGGGCGTATGTACGGTACTATTTGCCCTACGGTCCAAAGATTGCATCGTACGTTCGGACATTAACCAATGGTCAAACCAAAAGTTAGCGTACATCTAGTGGTCCCCTTGCGTACTTCCTTGTACTCTTTGCAGAGTACGTCCGATGGTCCCCAGGCGTATGTCCTCGTAATATTTGCAAAGTACGTCCGGTGGTCCCCAGAAGTACGTCCGATTAGAAAGTTTGAAATTTCTAAAATGCCCTTCCAATTGTTTCTAGTGACCCAAAACCCAAATTAACTCTCTAGCTAAGCTACTTAAGCTTAGTTAATTATTTGAGTCACTACACAAAACCACCCCGAATGAGTTTTGGGGTGGCCAAGCCACCCTTATTTGGCTAGCCTTAGGGTGATTTGGCTAAGCCATCCATTCTTCACTTTTTTCTTCTTCTTCATTTATTTTATTTTATTTTTTTTTTGTAAGTTTTTGGTTTTTTATTTTATTTATTTTTTTATTTTATATATAAACTTTCTATTTTAATTTTTACGTTTAGTTTTTTTTTTTTTTTTGGTAATTACCTTTTCCCCCATCAACTACAACATATTGTCACTTTGCCCTCGTGAACTAATAACCCTATTGCCCGACCCCATCAAACTATCATTTTGTGCCCAAAACCCCCTTCCGTCAGTCAAAGGCGTTAACTCAGATGGTCAACCCATTTTGCCCCCATGAACTACAACGCATTGTCACTTTGCCCCCTTGAACTACAACACGTTGTCACTTTGACCGTCTGAGTTAATGTCTTTGATTGACCGAAAGGGGGCTTTGGGGACAAAATGGTAGTTTGATGGAGTCGGGTAGTAGGGTTGTCAGTTCATATGGCCAAAGTGACAATGCGTTGTAATTGATGGGAGAAAAAGATAATTACCCCCCTCCCCCTTTTTTTTTTTTTTTAGTTTAGTTTTTGGGTTTTGTTTTGTTTTTTTTCTTTTTTTTAATAGTTTACCCTTCGAAGTCATTTATGTTTACACTTTACCCACCGAGGACATTTTTGATAGTTTTGATTGAAAAACATCACATGCCCCACACGTGACTTGGTTTCCGTCCAAATAGACCGATTTGATGGACGATTGGTATTTTTATTTTTTGCCAACATCAAATACATTGTGGGGGGTTTTTTGTCAATTTTTAAACATTAGATGCCGAAATGCAAATGCATTGATACTTTAGGGGGAGAAAAGTATATTTTCTAGCCATGGAACCCACAATTGTCGCTCTCCACCCACCGCCAGCCATGTTTTTCCTTCTTTTTCTTTTGCTTTTTTTTTTTTTTTTAAAGGGAAAAATATAAAAAAGCCCATTGAACTAAAGCCATTTTTGGAATTGCCTCATGAAGTTTTAAGTGTGCTAAAGTGATACATCAAATTACCAAAGTGTGTAAAAAATACCATTTTTTTTATTATATTACTATAAAATATTTTTTAAAAATGGAAAATTAAATTTTTATTTTTTTAGTTTAATATATATATATTATTAAGAGTGACATGTGTCACCATTTTATTGGCATTGACGTGGCATCTAACATAATTTGTCAAAAGTTTTAACAGAATTTGACTCATGAGACTAATTATTATTATTATTATTACTATTATTATTATTATTTTGCATATCTTTAGGACCGGTTGATTATTGATACTTACTAAGAGCATGTTTGGGATTGCGTTTGAGAAATAGAGCTTTTAAGTCAAAAAGAGCTTTTGGGCAAAAGCTTCATTTTTAAACTTTTGCCAAAAGTGAGTTTTGGACCCTTAAAAGAACTTTTAATTTTTTTTACCAAACAAGTACTTTTTTCTTCAAATGGATTTTTTGAGTATTAAAAACGCTTTTAGGCTAACAAAGTTTTCCTCCAAAGTGGGTTGGAGGAATTTCCTCCAACCTAATCTATAAAAGTGACATGTATCCTCAAACATATGAGATGCACATGTTTTTTTAATAGTAGGGACAAAGTTGGAATAAATTTTATTAAAAAGATATGTGCATCTCACATGTTATTAAAAAAAAAAGAACACATGTCATTTTTACAAACTAGGTTGAAGGAAATTCTTCCAAACCAGTTTGAAAGAAAACTTTGTCTCTTTAGGCCTCTAAAATGCAATATTAATCAGGCCCTAAGTAATATACTATATGAGCTATTTTAATAAATAAATAAATAAACAAATATATATATATATATATAGTCGAGCTTTATATGATCTTGTTAACAAACGTTAGCCGATTTGAGCCGAGTTTTATAACGGGTATGAATCGCTTAAGAATCTAGCCTGGACAGAAATTTCCTCCAAACTAGTTTTGTGAAAATTTCTTTCAACCTACTAGGGGTGTCAAGGCGGTTACCGTTAGCGGTTATTGGCAATAACCGCTAACCGTAACCACCTTAGCGGTTAGTAAATTTTACTAACTGCAACTGCTAACCGCCTAACGGTTAGCGGTTAATGAAATAGATAACCGCCTAACGGTTTGCTTTTTTTAAGGCCTGTTGGGCCTTTTTGGGCTTTTTTTTACCTTTTTTTTTTTTTGGTATTTTTAGTGTCTTCATGAGCCCAATTGCTATAAAAAAGAGCCCATATTGAAAAATAAAAAATATTTGACCCAAAATTTACATTTATTTGTACTTTAAAAAAATTTCGTTAAATATTAAATCATAACGGGTTAACTTTTTGAAAAAAAAAAAAAAAAATCAACACAACATATAAAAAAAAAAAATTTAGAATTCAAACAACTATCACAACATATAAAAAAAGTTCAAATAAAACATTAAATGATAAATGATACAAATAAAACATTAAAACTTCATCAATCCTCTCATTTGGTCATCTAGCAAATCATGTAGACATCAAAAAAATAAAAGTTATAAACCTAAACATAATAATATTAAGGCACAAGCATGTACACATAATTTGATATTATATAATCATATAATCTCATTAAATTATATCATATGATTAATTATTTAAATTATTATCATATTTACTTATAATCTTTTTTCTTTGAATTGAACTTAATATCTAATGGTAAATGGTAATATTCAAACTCCTAAATCCTAAATTCCTAAAGTATCTAATAATACTTTAATTAAATTGTAGCTATAAGTAATATATTGTTTAATTCAATTGAATCAATTGTGATTATCATTGTACATAAATCATATGATTAACTTGTAGACTTATGACTTATGACTTATGTCATATTATATATGTATTATTTATTATTATATAATCATATGATTTAATGATCAAGTCATCATGTGATATTATCATATCAATTATAGTGATAATATATAAATTACTAAAATTTTAATGATAATACATTAATACTTAAATTTTGTTTATAAATAACACCTTGGTCATTGTTTAATCCAATGTCAATTACTTAATTTGATATTATACGAATCATATCATCATTTTACATCAATAATATGATTCACTTGAAGTCTTGAATAAAGTATTTGAATTATCATTGAATCATATGATTAAGTATTGATATTATACATTTATATTATTCATATGCATATGTAGACTTATATAGACTTATAAGTTTATAACATACATTGGAAATAAGTCTCTAGATATTTAATTGTTGTATTAGTATGAATTGGTATACTTATGAGTTATGTCATATTATATATGTATAATTTATTATTATATAATCAAATGATTTAATAATCAATTGATCATATGATATAATCATATAAATTATAGTGACAATGTATTAATACTCAAATTGTGATTTGATTATTTTTTTTAAAAAAAATTGTGATTTAATGATAAAGTGATTATATGATATAATCATATAAATTATAGTGATAATATATTAATACTCAAATTGTGATTTAATTATTTTTTAAAAAAATTGTGATTTAATGATCAAATGATTATGTTATATGTATAAATATTTTTATAATTATAATTATAAAAATATATTATATAAAAAGGCGGTTAGCGGTTACGGTTAGTAGACCCAATAACCGCTAACCGCTAACCGCTAGGCGGTTATAGCGGTTAGGCGATTAGCGGTTAATGCGGTTAAGCGGTTAGGCGGTTAGACGGTTAACGGTTATAACGGTTAGCGGTTAGCGGACAGTTTTTAACCGCCCGCATTGACACCCCTACAACCTACACTAATAAGTGCCAAATGTCATCTCTCACATGTTTTCTTTAATATGTGAGAGATGGCACTTTCGTTTTCATGAGTAGCACATTTAATAATCAAGTCGTTCACAAGTCGGGCTTTATGGAGCATAGCCCGAGTGGGCTCACGGGTAGCTTTGTTCATTTACACCCCTAATTGTAAGAATCCAAATAATTAAAACTGGGGTTTTAGAGCCATATTCTCGAGAGCTACACCTTATGTACGTTTTGAACTTCTTAGATCGAGAATCACTTTCGAATGGCCTGTTTGGAATTGCGGTGAGAGATAGAACTTTTGGATATGGAGCTTTTGTATGTGAGCTTTTGTAAAAAGTGCTACTATAGAAAAGCTTTTTTCATGTTTGGTAACCGCATGTCTTAAGTATTTTTTTTTTATGTTATTGATGTTTGGTAAAAATTTAAAAAAGTGCTTTTAGTTGCAAAAATGATAATAAAGGACATGCACTTTTTCTTTTTTTTTTTTTTTTTTTTTTTCATTTTACTGCAACCTTTTTATATAAAAATGGTTAATCTTAACATTTTTAAAAAATTATTATTATTATTATTTTGTAATGATTTATGTAACAAAATGTTAACATTTTCTTTCGTTTGTACCTATATGTAAGAAAAAGTGATATCCATCATTTGCTTTCTTTCTTTTTTGTATTTATCTTTAACAAAACCTCAAAACATTTATAGGTTCTAGGCTATAAATAAACTTTAAATACAAAACCATAATAATAGTAAAAAGAAATAAAGAAACATGAATATGCAATAATTAAAAAAAAAAAAAAAATCATTAAAATCAGAATATATAATTTGTTAAAAGTAGCATCACAACATTCCAACGTATTTAACACTTAAGAATTAACAACATTCAAGGAGATCCTTGCAACATTTTAAATAGTTTATAACAAAACAAGATAAAATAAAATAAATAAATAACAGCATTAGTAGGTCGTAAGTAAATTAGAAATACTATCATGCTCAATATTCATAGAATTTTCATTGGATGTGTCTGATTTATTGTACGCTTGATTCATCTCGTCCTTCATCATCCCCATATCTTCCACTCCAAATGTTCTTTCAATAGTGCATATAAGTGATGAATGAGCATGATTAAAGATTTGATGCAAATCCCTTGGTTGGCTTCCATGACGAAGGTTTGGTAGGTGATATCGTTCCCTTTTGTATGGCACCTTGTATCGCTTCATGTTAGGATATCCTGTGCCCTACCAAGTAATACTTGTCTACAAAAAATATAAGAATAATGGTCATAAAAAATGTTGAAAAGCATATATTTATCGTGTATAATTCATTATTGTTATTTTTATTAAGTACAAACCTTTAGGTGAGTATGGAAATCGCAATTCTTCCTTTTAACTAGCTTTTTAAAAAATATATACATGTATCATCTGCAGTACTTTCCCATTCAGCCCAAACAAATGTAAAAGAGATATGACAATCACAAACAACCATAATATTTTGAGTAGGAATCCATTTTCGGCCAATATGTGGTATTTGTTTTGATGCAGAAATTGTAACTGGCACATGGGTTCCATCAATGGCAACAAAACTAAAGTATGGCCAATGCCACTTATCATTACAAATTTTGCTTGGAACATCCTTAAACTCCTTATGAATAGAATTAATAATGTCAATCGCCATTCTTAAAATAGCCATTAAAACAGGAGTAAAATGTCTACTAATTGTTTCTCCATAATGTTGAAACATTTCTCACACTATTCTATTCCCAACCCTATGGCCTAAAGTATTTAAAAACATAGAACCAACTCTTCAACAATTATGTTCATAGTACCTCTTAAATATGAGTGGCAAAACGGGTTGGCAGGTCACCCAACCCAACCCTGCTTGACTCGCCACCCATTTAGCATAAATCCGGACAAGACCTGTTTAGATAAACAGGGAAAACAGCAAAACCATGACATGACACGATAAATTACCAAGTAACACAACATGACCCGTTTGACATGTTTAAAACAACAGGTCATTTCGGGTTAACACCCGACATGTTTGAAGGAAAAATGTTGATAATTGGCATTTAATAAAAACATTCATAATGTGATAAAAACAAAATATGTTTAACTATCAATTAGATAGTAAATTGACATTCAAAAAAAGCATTCACAAAGATTAGCAAATTTTCAACTCCGTCATAGCAAATAGCAAATTTCAAACTATAAATTTTACATGGTAAATACTTTGGGAATTGTCTCTAATAGTTTAATAAATGGGGAGTGCTAAGCTTACAAACAAATGTTACAGAAAAACTTTTACAAACTGATGTGACACAATATAATTAGATTTTTCAAAATTTGAATTTATCTTATATCAATCATGTTGTGTCACATCAGTTTGTAAAACTTTTTCTGTAAAATTTGTTTGTTAGCTTAGTATTCCTCTTAATAAATAGCAAATAACTACTCCATCATCACTTGGAATTAAACCGACAACACCAAATCAAATCACTTACCAAGTAAGATGGAACTATATTAAAAAAAAGGGGGGGGGGGGGGGGGGAGGGGGAAGACTTCACTTTAGACCTCTGAACTACCGTACGTTTTAAGAAGATCCCCAAAATTCAAAAACACTCAAGTTACAATCCTGAACTTTTGTTTTCAACCAATTTACCCCCCTTATCAGATTTTAAATGTTACAAGTGATGAAATAACGTTTATACCCCTGATTTTTTTTTTTTTTTTTTTATAAAATTCTAAATTTACCCTTAATTACCTTTTTTTATTCTTGTTCTTTATATATATATATATATATATATATATATAAAAATGAAAATCGAAAGGCAATTTGATCTTTTTAGGCATTTATGTTAGAAGTTAACGGCTAAAACTAACGGATGTGGGTAAATTGATTGAAATTGAAAGTTCAATGGTGTAAATTGAGAATTTTTTTAATTTTCGAGAGTTTCCTTAAAATACACAATAGTTCAGGGGGTATGAAGTGAAGTTTCCTATAAAAAATAAATAAATAAATAAAAAAGATAGTCAAAGAGAGCTAGCAAAAACAAAGTAACAAAAAAAAGAAACAAATGCTATGGGTTTAGGTTTAGGTTATTTAACCTTTTTTTTTGTTTTAACGGGTTAGGCGAGTCAATCCGTTTATGACCCAAACTCTGTAACTTTGTGTTGGGATCGCGGGTCGGGTCAAAATTGCCACCCCTTAAATGATATATATCATTTAACTCTTTACACAAATAAATGAATACATGTATTTCCATCCGAAAATTTTGTTTGCACCTATCAGGATTAGCTTGTAGAATCTTCATAACCCACTTATAACCCATTTGAGAAGAAGTTCTACAAGGTTCCTTTGTAATATACGGCATATAATAGTTTTCAACAAGTTCTATTACAACGGTTGCTAGAATATAAATATCATTTTCATTTGGACAGAAATTTCTTCCAAACTGGTTTGAATGAAATATCCTTCAACCCATGTAAAATAGTGTCAGGTGTTTATAAACATTTAAAATGCACATTAAATTAAGTCTAAGTTAGTAAACTGCACTTAATGAGGTTAAGAATTTAATGTACATTTTAAATATTTATAGACACTTGGCACTATTTTATATGGGTTGGAGGATATTTCCTCCAGACTGGTTTGGAGGAAATTTCTATCATTTTCATTTTCATTTTCACCATAATCACTATCACTTGTATTATATTGAATGCTATAATCATTATTGTTCATATCTGTAAAAAAGGAAAAGAAATAAATAAATAAGCACAATTAAACACCCATAAAAATAAGAAAAAGATATTTACGTAGTTATGAAATATTATAATATACTCAACTTGAAATAATACATTACACGTAAACCAATTTAATATCTGTTGAAAAAAAAAATTATGATATCTAAATATAGCCACTTAATTGATTTAAATACAACTAATACTAATTTGTCACGTTTCAAGTTTAAACCGCTACAATCATAATGAACAAAACAATAAAAATAAAAATAAAAAAATAAAAACAAAATAAAAACAAAATAAAAACAATTAACAGTTGAAGTAGTCGATGAAGTCCAGATCAAAGAAATCCTCTGCGGCTCTGCCACATAGTTTTTATTCTGTTCTTGTTCAACCAGTTATAATCGAATGGTTGTAGTAAAAAATCAACAAAGCAATAAAGTTTATACAGTTATAGCCGTATGATGTTATTGTGGAATGCTTGAAAAATCTGAGATACCCTTTCATTTAAGTTCATTGACGTAATTGTTACAAAAATAAATAAATAAATAAAATTAAAAAATTAAAAATGAAGCAATAAGCTTGCACGTTGTCGGAGAAAGAAATATAAAAAAGCTAAAGACAAATAATATAGTAGAAAGAGAAAAATTCCACAGTTAAAAAAAAAAAAAAAAAAAAAAAAAAAAAAAAGGTGTAAAATAGGAACAATTCAACCGAGAAAAACAAATATGTTTCTAGAAACAATTCAAGTTGACTGACAAACCAATCATAAAAATAAATAAATAATGACGAAAAAATTTGACAAACCCACATCTAACTCATGTCTCTTTGCTGGAATTTCAAATTCCATAGGAATAAAGTATTATTTTTAATTATCAAGGGGATATAACACAGCAAGAAATCCAAGATAGAGATAGAGATAAAAAAAAAAAAAAAAAAAAAAAAAAAAAAAAAAAAAAAAAAATCAGTGGGTTCTCTCCTCTCTATGAACTCTATGCCTCTCCAAAACCTTCGGTCACAAATTTTTTTCTCGCCCTAATCATAGGGTCTCTTTAGTCTCTTAAAGAACCTTCATCTCTCTCTCACTTTCACTCTACAAATCTTTTATATTCTTTCCAAGAAAACTCGTGTACTAAGAGGCAGATAATGTGATGCCCCAAAATACCAAAAATGATTTATTAAAAAGTGATCGTTCACTTGAACTTATAAAACTCCTTCAAAGAAGTGTCTTTTCTCCTCATTAAACTCTCATTAGAAAATAGCCCAAAAAACCCAACCATAGCTCTCTAGCCGAACGTTTGATTATATCTTTAGTGCGAACATTTGGCAGAGGACCACTCTGAATGTTTGTTAACCAATTTTGACCCACTGGATTAACCAAACGTTCGGCCTGCAATCCCAAAGCCACTATTTAATAGTATACTGAACGTTCAGACCATTGTACCGAATGTTCGGTGACAGTTTGAAAAACAATTTTAACCTATTCTCCACCTTTGTAGAAGCCAGCACGCCTCATAATCCTATAAATAACCTCCCCCCTTCTCCCCTAAACCAACCTTTACACCTGAAACAATAGCCCTAGAGTGAAAGCAGATTTTTGAGAGAGAAGGAGAAAGTTTTGGGGTGGTTTGCCATCTTCGAGGCAAACTTTTGTCCATTTATCTAGCTTTCATGTTATTCTTACTGTTTCCATGTGCTATGCAAGTTTTAAAGATCTCATGTTAGATTTGTGTATCATTTCTCTTTGGAAGGAAAAATGGTTTTTCAAATATTTTAGAAACACTTCTTGCTTTACCTAAGTTTCCATAATATGATGGTTTACTGTGTTGCATGCACTTATTTAGAGCCTAGGATGTAGTTGGTAACATGGTGATTTGAGGATAGAAGCCTAAACATACATTTCGGCCTCTAACCGAGCGTTCTCTTTATTATGGCCGAACGTTCGCCCTCAAGCTCGAATGTTCGCTCTATGGACATAACGTTCGAACAGAGTCCAGAATGTATAGAATTAGGGTTTTGGTGACCTTTTAGCTAGTTGTTTTCGATTAGGACCTTGTGTGTCTTTAGTAAATCATCTAGTACTGCTTATAACGATAAATCATGTTTTGTTATAGCAGAAACTCAGAATGTCGGAGGACTCAAGCGAGCATATGAGGTAAGCAAATACCTATGACTGCTTTCCTTAAAAATGTGCGATATGTAAGCTGATTGAGCACGTGTATGTTATGGGCATGTTCACCTTTTTACAACTTGGTAACTATCTTAATAATTAATTAACGAGATGCATTATATGAAATGGTACACCGGTACATGCGGTATAATGGTCATGGGCTTACTATATATATTTGATTATATAGTCAAATGCATGTGGGTGCGTTATATGGTCCTTGGATTCAATGGTTGTTTCTTGACTAGCATTGTTATGTTTGATTGGCTGGTCACTGCAAGAAGTACATTATTAGTAGTGTGGGCCACTCAAGGTCAGACTCAGTCAGACTGGTAGTTATGGACGATGGCGTACAATGGTTGGGACACTAGCATTGTATTACAGGTCCCTTGGTACAGGGCCAATCTTGTTGAGAATAGGTAATATCTTAGGTAGACCATACATGATAGTTATAACCTATTAAAGCATTACTTTTTCTGCATTAAAATTTATTGGCGATTGCTATTGGAATTACATCTACTTATTGTCAAAATAAAACTATACTTTTATGGTGTGATAACAGAGACAACACCTTATTTATATTCTTTCTAAAAAATACACATTTAATTCTGTTCATAAACACTGGCTCATTGCATACTCGACTGTGAGATTTACTTACTAAGTATTTAGACTTATGCAGTTATTACGACTTGTAGGCTATCTAATTTGAGGGGACCCCTTTTTGAAATGAGGTCAATGGCATGTTCACCACATCAGGTTATTTAAGATAAGCCAGGGATCTAGTTTGTATAATCCAGATTTGATTAGAATATCTGCAATTTAATTAGTAGCTCCCTATCTATGCTCAATGATAATGTATGCATATGTTATGATACCTGAGATTTATTAATTTCACATTCCTATTCATTTACTCTGATTATGCTAGAGAGGGGCAATTCCCCAATTAGCTACTAGTTAGCTAAATTGGGCAATTGCTTGTATCCCTAACAATTGGTCAAGGCCATTTTGGGGGTGTTACAGATAACTCCAAAATCCATCTCTTTATCTTTAACCCCTAAAAGACCCATCATTCCATTGAAACCTTGTACGTACATTAATGGCGGTCGATACCCAAAAGGACCAACTCAAATGGTAAAACTTACCACAATATCCAGCTCTCACATTTGCTACTATCAAAGATAAGCGACATGCTTGTCAGTTATCAAATTTGTAGAAGGTTTAGCGGCACTCAGATTCATTGAAGATGGTGTCAAACATGGAAAAAAGATGTATATATATATAGGTATTGTTGTAATTATGTGAATTTTGTTTGGATTTTTTGGCAACTTAAGATTTTTATTAGGGTTCAATAATTTTTTGCCCCATGTGGTTTAACAACTTTATTTTTTGCCCCTTTAGTTTTATTTTGTATCACGAATGATATCATGATAATGGCTAAAAACAGAGCTGGAACCTTTGTCTAATTTTCATCCAAAATTTGACGTAAATTCACATCAGCACCCTTAAAAAATTGACACGTGTCCAGATACTTGATTAAAAATTAAAAAATATAAATTTTAAATCTTAATTTATTAAAATTATTGAAAAAATTAAAAAAAAAAATGGAAAAGGGTAGTTGTATGCCAAACTACTCGGTCTGAACTCGGAAAACTCGAGCAGTGGGATTCGAAATTCGAGGAGGAGCCTGCAATGGAGAGGTCAGAGTATGGGAGGGACCTACGAGCCCAGATTTATGCCAAACTTAGAAAAGAGAACTAGCTGGGACGAGTCGACCCGACGGTTTCAGCCCCTGATCTCGAGTGGGTCTCGAAGCTGGTTAAGTGAAACGGGTTCTGTTTTGATTTATTTCTTTTTGCTAATCTGGCCTTTGACTCTTTTGACTTTTTTAAATATCATGTTAGTTTTGGACACTGTAAATGGTAGATGGGAAGGAAGAGAGATATGAATTTATTTTTTTTTGCGTTTTTCTCTTTCTACTTTTCGGAGAAAAGAAAATATTGTAACTTTCTGTATAGTCTAAGAAGGATTTCTCAGGGCTGCCAAAGAATGGGGTGGCCATTAGGGGTGGTTCGGCCACCCCAAATCGGCGCCAATTTTATTTTTAACTTTTGAATGTTTTTAATAATTTTAATAATTTTAGTTTTATAATTTTTTATTTTTAATTAGCTATATGGACACATTTTAATTTTTTAAGGGTACTGATATGGATTTTTGTCAAATTTTGGGCAAAAATTATACGGTAGTATCATCTTCATTTTTAGCCATTATCAATGTACCATATGTGATACAAAATGAAATCGAGGGGTAAAAAATAAAGCTGTTAAACAAGAGGGGGGCAAAGAAAATATTTCACCCTTTTTGTTGGAAGTGCATTTTGTCAAAAGCATCAAATTTGAGCTTTAGACTAAACGCAATATTCGGCTTTTGGGAAAGGAAAAAGTGTTTTGTTAGAAGAAACCCAAATGACCATTTTTTTCCCTTGAAAGTGCTTTTTGGATTACAAAAGCATTTTTGATGCTCTAAAACATAAACTCAAAAAAAAAAAAAAAAAAAAAAAAGCTTCAATTTTAATCTTTTCTCAAAAGTGGGTTTTGTCCTTTTTTGGAGTAAAAAATTTGAATAATTGCTTTTGGAATTTTTTACCAAACATGCCAATATTTTTTTTTTGGCACAACTTTTTAGGTGTTAAAATTACTTTTTACCCTCCCTAATGCAATCCCAAACAAGTTTAGAAACCTTAAAAACTACTTAGAGTGAGAGAGGAAGAATCTGGTGTGAGTGCTCTTGACCTTTATGTAACGCCCAAGATAATTATTAAGTTTGTTATAAATAATTTCATAGTAATCTAAATTAATTAATGAGATAAAACATGAAATGATTTACAATAATAAAAATAGAATCATATCCTATGTCACTTGTCAAATTTTTATTGGCCATTGGAGATACCTTATCTCCTTGGTTTTAAAAGAAAAATGCAAAATAATAATTATATAAGTTTTTTGGTGGGCCCCCTGCAGCAGCCCACTTTTCCCCCCATCTTTTCCTTCTTTCCTCCTTTCTTTCTTTCTCCCTCACTCCTCATTCACGCACACACACACACAGCAGCCCCTTTTTCCCATTTTCCCTCACTCTTTCTCCTTCCACAAACCCACACACATGGCCTAGATTGGGAGAGAAAGGGCTGCAGATTGAGAGAAAGAGGGAGAGGGGTACTGCTGGCTGGGAGAAAGAAAGAGAAAGAAGAAGGAGAAGAAGAAAGAAGAAAAAGAAAAGAAAAGGAAAGTGACGAAATTTGAAGGGGGTTCCGGCTAGGGTGCTTGAGAGGTAAAATCTTTAGTCTTTCCTTGTAATTTTCGTGTTACCCATGAGATTAGAAGCTAGAAATTGTGTAGATTTGTGAGGCTTTGATTTGGGTCCGAAAATTAGGGTTCTTGAGAGGAATTTTGGGGATTTTGTTATATTGTTAAAATCTTTAGTTTCTCTTTAAGCTTTTGTTCTGCCCATTGGATTCCAAGCTTGAAATCACAATGATTTGGAGGATTTTTAATTAGGCTCGAAAATTGGAGAAATTTGATAAGAAAACCTAATTCATAAAATTAAAGTGGGTCTTGTATGTGTAGTAGATTGCTATGCATTATTCAAGTTTTGGGTTATTTAATTTATAGGTTGAAACTCTAATTTTACTTATTGGTAAAATATGGGCATAAACCCTAATTTTATATGGATTGTATTAATTTGGGGTTTTAGGTGTGTGAACACTAAGAATGTTGTTTGAATGGGTTAATTATATTTAAAGTGTTAATTAATCCTAGATTTTCATAGGTTCCATGGAAATTGATAATTATAGGATTAAGTGTAATGCTTAACCTAGAGTGTATGTATATGCCTCAAGATTTAGTGATTTAACATATTACGATGTAGAATCATAGTTCAATGTAACTAAGTTATTAGATAATTAATGCATTAGCATATATATATGTATTAAATGTAAGTAAAGGATTTTAAGGGCTTTAGTTGAATAGATTTGGGATGACCTATAGAATGTGATACTTGTGGTGCTCAAGTATCTTTATATAGAGTATGAGTTGTTAAGCTAAGAATAGAGCTTAATTATGTGTTTATGTTGTAAATGCTTAGGTGTATCGCGGTTGAGTCAAGAGTTCACTGGAGGGTACTCAACTAAACAAGGTAAGTATTTTACTTACTGGGCAAAAGATACTATATTCTAAGGTTTAAAATGTGTTTTGTAATGCATTTGCCAATTTAATGATGTTTCATGAAATATTTGATGAAAGGTTTCTATGAGCTTTTATGAGCTTATGAGATAAAATGATGTTTATGTCATGAGTATGATTCTATGAAATGATTCATAAAATAGCCTATGAGCATTTATAGCATGAGCATGAGCATGAGCATGGATGATATAAATGAGATGATATTATGTTATGTATATATGTATGGTGGATGTTATGAAGGAGATGATGTTATATATGTATATATATGGCGAATGTATGAAGAGATGATGTTATGTTATGTTATGTATATGTGCATGGCGGATGTTATGAAGGAGATGATGCTATATATGTATATGTATGGTGGATGCTATGAGGAGATGAGGTTATATTATGTATATATGTATGGTGGATGTTATGAGGAGATGATGTTATATTATGTATATATGTATGGTGGATGTTATGAGGAGATGATGTTATATTATGTATACATGCATGGTGGATGTTATGAGGAGATGATGTTATATTATGTATATATGTGTGGTAGTTGTTATGAGGAGATGATGTTATATTATGTATACATGCATGACGAATGTTATGAGGAGATGATGTTATATTATGTATATATGCATGGCGAATGTTATGAGGAGATGATGTTATGTGGTGTATATATGCATGGCGAATGTCATGAGGAGATGATGTTATGTTATGTATATATGCATGGCGGATGTTATGAGGAGATGATGTTATATATGTATATGTATGGATGATATGAAAAGATGATGTTGCATGAGCATGCATAGCATATGATTTTGTGATAATGATGACTATCAATATGTTTTATTGTTAAGCTAATTAAATTGTAAGTATATTTTCAAATGATGGTTATTTGGAAAGCCTAGTAATTTCTATACTACTGAGCATCTCTATTTTATGGAGACGGCGGGCTCACAAATCCGCCTGCATCATGGGTGGTGTTGATCCCCGTGGTGCAGGCGATGTGGTTAATGTTGATGCAGGTGCGGGGATTATTGAGGATGACCCAGTAGCTATGTATTTGGGTTACTACAACATTTGAAGCATAGTTGCATCAAATGTTATTTTGTTGGACTAGATAATAGCCCCTTTTTGTAGAGCTTACATGTATATGCTTAGACATTGTTATTTTGTATATGGCTCGTGTCGCATGTGACACTTTTGTATAGCCATTCTTTTGTATGTAAGCTTTAATCACTTAGATGTATTAATCAGCTCTGATGTGTTATATTATATCTTAAGTTATTTATATTCTGTTGCAAGTATATAAACTCTGATGAATTATTGATGTTGCATATAGCTCTGTGTGGCATATGATATTGTCAAACAGGTTAATGCACGGGTTCATGGCATACTACGGTATCGCCATGCCACTGTGACAATCTGCGTTGTGGGTATGTTAAAAAAAAAAAAAAAAAAAAAAAAAAAAAATTAGTCTCGTTTCAATCAAGCGGGTCGTCACACTTTATATAGCCTTCAAACTCTCGGTCGAACGTGTCTTGTGTTGGGATTATGCCCATAATCCCAGTGAATCTTTAATCCACGAAGATATTCCATGTTTAGATATGAATACATTGTTTATTCATTATATCATCCATGAGCTATGACATATATTATATTTTACATGAGTATTACAGAAATGTTCATCCAATATGTAAAAGGGTTCTAGGATAACATTGAATATGGATAAGGGTGTGAGTAACGTTGTTATCACAGGTCTTAATCCATAGATCCTTGTATCCTTAAAGGTTTAAAGTTCTCAGCCAGTAAATAGAATTGAGCATTCCATTTTGATTAGACTGTTACACATTAAATCTTAAACGATCTACCTTGATCAAGCGAAGCGGCATCCTTGAGATTGTTGTGTAGTGTGCTGAGTTCCTAAAGCACTGAACAGACCAAGGAGTTGTTTTTTCAAGAAAAAGACTATACATTGAGAAAAAGGCAATAAACTCCTTAAAAGACTTATTTGGACTTTGGTTCTAAATTCTGAAAAGTTCGTAGAACCAAATGTGAAAGTGTTGATTATTTAGATGCATCATAGAGTGAGACCTATTGGCGGTCAACTGAACTCACTACATTGGGTAATCACATTTGAACATTGTGGGAATACAGACCTCAAGAAGAAATCCAAATCTTTTGTCAGGTAGATAAAGAGATAAGAAATTTTCCCTTAAGATAGATTTTATGGATATTGTTCTTGAGTCTCTGGCCAGAGCATTTTGGTTGGCATACCAAAATATATACATATGATTTATCACATTATGAGAATATCATAAAATCAGTGACTTAAGGAAAAGAGGTAAAGAATTAAGTGGCAGTATCTTTGGCCTTAATTATGCTACGAAAGATTTCATGGAGGAACCATAAGTTATTATTAAGTTAAATGAATTAATTGTTTTAAGCAAAAATATTTATTGGAGTACAGTCAAAATTATTTAGTGGAATTAATTATGATTAAAATATTATCGCATAAAGAATGTTGTGAGACATGATTACAAAAATATTTAAGTCAATAATGATTTTTTCCTTTAGGTCCTCATCAAGCTGATATATATGTTAACCATATAATAGGCTCTTATTTATATTTAGCTAAGTGTTTTATTTAATTAAAACATGGGCCAGAGAAATGATTTAAAGTTGGGCTTGGGATAAAACCCATGGACTTTAAATAAAGCATAAGGCCAGAAATTAATTTCTCAACCTGTGCAATGGGTGCAGTGAGAAAGAGCTGGGATTAAAATCCCAGGCCCAACTCTCAAGAGGGGTGGCCGCATGGCCCAGGGAGTTTTCTCCCTAGACCATGCGGCAAGCATGGATAAAGCTAGGGTTTTAAACCCTAGCCGTCCATGTTGTCCTAGTTGGACTGCAACTCCTACTTTGATTTTTGTCCCACATTGCACAGAATTAATATTTCTCTCCCTAGCTATGCCTACAAATAGAGACGAACCTAGGGCTATCAAAATATTCAATCAAGTGTTCTTGATCATAGTTTCATAAATTCTCTAAAAACTATATTAGTTCTTTGTGTTAACTCACGAAGAACAAAGGTTTAAGTTTTGAGGAGCCAAGCAAGAGCCCACACTCTCTTGGTTACAATTAGTCATTGGTGAGAAGATCTAAAGGCCACAATCTTTCATGTTCTTGGAGTTCTTGAAGAACAAAAGAAAAGTTCTTTTGTCAAAAGCCATAAAATTGGCCGTTGATCTTCTATGTAAGTGATTCTTGTTCTAGCTATTGTTAAATAGCCACTAATTCTTCGTATGTTCTTCATAAAGAATTCTTGGGCATGGGAATATGATTCCTTTCCGCTGCGCAAATACTCGATTTTCATACGTGTTCGCAGCACCATGGAGCACAGTTGATCGAGCTTCCATTGAGGTGGCCCAATTTATTGTTGCCATGTGTCCAACCCTCTTTGAATAGTTGGCTAGCCACCCCATGTGTCTTGCCACATGTTCGAGTTGCCCAAGTGTTACTGTTCACCTGCCACATTAACATGCAGCCGCCCACGTTTTTTATTGTATGCCTCTCGATTTAACAAACCACTTAGCTCGGTCAACTGAGCTTGCTTTGGGAAGAATACCTTTCTGGCTTCTCCGTCCATTTTCGATCCCTTTTCAAACTCCAATCAATGTGATGTTTTGAGCCATACTAAATGAACCATAGATAAACGTTTTGTTATTTTACTTGAATCAATTTATGTGATGACCCAAACATTTTACCATAATAAAAAGGGGAAGAGGCGAGCCCTTCACAATAATCGTAACATCAACAACATCATTACATTAGATATTATAAATCACACATCGGAATAACTTTTCTTTCTTTAACATCTAAACATTAATTTCGCATAATACAATAGAGTTAATAAAGAGACATCCATATCGTTAAACGTTTACATTGTACCATTACATTGAAAATACATTGTCTAAATATAAGTGCCACACATGGCATAATAACCAAGACATCACAAGTGTATATATACTAACAAAATGATGTACAACAAAAGATAGACTACCAAACTTGTCCAACAAGATACAAGGCAACTAAGAGCTTCAACCCTAATAACCCAGGTATAAGGCTAATAGGTCATCCTCTTCTTCCTTGACAACTGCAACAACAATTGTGGGGTTACCACAATAACATAGGCAGATATATGAGTCTATAGTCTTAGTAAGTATAGAGATCACTAACCTTTAACAATAAGCCGTGTTTTATAAAGATATTTCTACTATGAGTTTATAGCATCAACTACGATAGGTTTTCGCAAAACACACGATTTACAAACCAAATCACAGCTAATGAAATAGATCCTATAGAGAAGTTTGCAACACATATTCATGTTCGTACCTCATAGTACGTTAATCGTAAACTGATTCACATATTCCAAATCCCACACAAGAAATATGTATATACATACTCATCTAAGCCTTTAGCATAACTTTTATATCATATAACTAAGCTAAATGCATATTCTTGCATTTCGCAACCCATTAACCAAAATAGGTGCATATGAGCATATCTAAGCAAGAAACAGTTCATAAACATCAATACCATTCTATTATATTCATTTTAAAAACATTAAGACAAAACTCATGTAATGTTTTCTTAACTTTCTTTCATTTATTCTCTTTTCCATTCTTTCCCATATCTCATATAAAGGCCTGTAGTCCTATCGGCTAACTAGAGGTCCATAGTACTCTATGTTTGTGGCCGAAAAGGGTCTAGTCCACTCATTTAACATTCTCACTTTTCTTTTAGAATTAGGTCTCGTACTTCACTAGTCTGGGGTCCGTAGTCTTGATATTATTAACTTAACAACGTCGTAGCCCGTAGTCCACCAATTCTACAGTCTGTGGTCCAATACGTGAATCTCTTATTCTCATTTTTTGAATTTGTAACTCATTCTCGTTTGAACATTCGTAGCTTATTCACACTTTTACATTCATATGTGTCATCATGATATATTCACAAAAACAATCAAGCCTTTTTTTTCATAATCATTGCTTGCTTAACATCATTTCTTAACACATTTTTTAACACATGTAAAATCATCAAAAGTACTCACTGTCATATTCATTCCCAAAATATTCAGCTTGTGTGAAACACAAGGTTCATGCTTTCAAAACAAATATCTTTTCCTAAGTAAGTAATATACTTACCAATATCCTTGATGGTTAAGAAGGATCCCCAACTCAAGAACACATATTGCAATATCACATTGCATAGACTATTAGACTCAAATTTAGAATCAAAGCTCTAAAGTGCTTAAACACTTCAAGCACTAAGCTTCTCTCAAATGGCCAAAGCAAACCTAGGGTTAAACACCATTACACCTTCAATTAACTCAATCTTGACAGAAATTTGGGGTTTAATACCAAAACCCATAATTTAACCCAACTACCTTTGCTAGTATTCTTTGTTGGCTAAATTCGGTGATCAAAATGTACTCCATGCATTGAAGTGTCAAAAGTTCATCGCCGATGCAAGACCATCCGAACGGGAACCAAGGCCGTCTAGACGCGAAGCAAGGCTGTTTGGACAAGGGAAGCAAAGCTGTCCGGACCTGCTTTCCAGAAAGTTCCGTCTGCAAGCCGTTTGCATGCTATCCGAAACTGCTTTCTATAGAGTTTCATCTGCAAGCCCGTCTGCATGCTGTTTGGACACCCGCATCGTAGAACTAGGGTTTTGTGTTGTTTTACTTTGTTCCATCCAAACGGGTCTAGGGTTTCATGAGCTTATGTTTATACATCTCTATAGAACTACAGACATATGGATTTTCTGCCCTAGAGTTCGTGAGAGGCTAAGCTAAGAGAGATCTTATGTATGTGAGCTAGAAATCGTTTCCCTTAGAGTGATTGGGATTGTGAAGTAGTTCATTGATAAACTACGATTGAGAAGTCTATAGGCAGGATACGATAAAGGGCAATCATGTTGAAGAAGATTGTAAGCAATGAGACAAGTTGGAGGTTTGTCGATCTTACAGAGTCAAGGACTTGCAAAGGGTTGTACGTGTCCATGTGTCTATAATCTCTAAAACATTTTTTCTATAGTGATTTCTTGGGTTTGGTTGCCCCGTAAAGGTTTTATTTTTAGAACGGTTTCTAAAAAGTTTCCTCTTCGTTACCAAAATATCTATGTTTGTTTAATTTACTACTTTACATGTTTTGGTGATTGATTGCATATTTTAATTCCGCATATATTGGTTGAACGCTTAGATTATCTCTAATTGAGTGTGTATTGGAGTCTTCTTAGTTTTTCAATTAATATCAAAGCCGGTTCACTTTGTGAAGGATTAAATTCTTGAGTGTGATCTTAGACTCCTTGTTTAAGATGTCTCAAACTCTTTATACTGTGCCTAATTTTGATGGATCTAATTATGGCAATTGGAAGTCTTGTATGAGATTTTTCTTAAAATCCATAGCCGGTTGGTCAGTCATCGAAATTGGATGGGAAGCTCTAGATAAGCTGACAGCCGAATGGTCTAATCTTGAAAAACAATCTCGTATGGCGAATGACAAAGCTATGAATGTCATATGCTTGGCAATTTCACAAAGTGAGTTTTCTAGAATTTCACATTGTGATAGTTCCAACGATGCATGGGAGATCCTAGAAACTACATATGAAGGTACTCATCTTGTTAAATCTACAAAACTTCAAATGTTAGTTTCTCAATTTGAGGCAATTAGAATGTTAGAGGATGAGACATTCAATGAATTTTTTGGTAAACTTAGTGAAATTCGAAATTCCGTGATTAATCTAGGAAAGAAAGTTTTTCACAGTAAGCTGATTAGAAAGATCATAAGATCTCTTCCTAAAAGATTTAGAACAAAAGTAACTGTTATTGAGTCATGCATTAATTATGAAACCATGAGGATAGAAGAATTAGTTGGTGCCCTTCAAACTTATGAGTTTTCTTTGCCTCAACCTAAGAAAAACAAGGATCTTGCCCTTAGAACTCTTAAGAAAAACTTTGATGAGTTATCTAATGAGGAATCACCAGATGATGAGGAACTTGCCTTGATAGCTAGAAGGTTTCACAAAAATGAACATAAAATTTCCATGAGGTTTGGAAAACAAAAAGATAATACTCAAGAGAGAAATGAAAGAGACCCACACAGTCCAAAATGTTAGGAGTGCTCTGGCTATGGTCATGTTCGTAAGGACTGTACAAATCTCAAGAATAATATGTCAAAAGATCAAAAAGCTTTTAATATTACTTTAAGTGACTCCAACGAGGAGAAACTTGATGAAAATGCTAATTATTTAGCTTTTGGTGTGTCTTATGATTATGATGATTCTAAACTTTCTGATATACAGTCTACTTCTGATAATGAATCTAAAAAGGAAAATGATCTTCAAAACTCCTTCAACAATTTGTTGGGAAAATTCTTTATGCTGAGAAATGATAACTTGAAAATTGTTAAGGATCTTGAGTTTTAAAGGGATAAATTATTGAAATCCTTGAGTGATTCACATGCTATTTGCAATACTCTTAAATCTGAAAATCATGTGTTAATTACTAAGAATAAATCCATACAAAATGATTTGAATGAATCTAGAAATCACTTGAGAAAATTCTCTAGTGAAGTGCTTGATATGTATAGAAGCATTCTAGTGACAGATCTGGGTTAGGATTTGATAAAACTGCTAATGTGTCATCTAACCTTGCTTCGACTTCAAAGACAATTTTTGTTAAACCAGTGAAAGTAGAAGAATCTTCAATTGAAGGACATCAAGCAGTTGTTCCGACTCCACAAGGTAATAAATGTAAGAAAATTTATGTTGAGCCTCATGCATCTTACTTCAAGCTTAGAGTTGTGCATCCTCCTAAGAAATTACCTTTTCAAAGGTGTGTCCCTACATGTCATCATCATGGAAAATTTGAGCATATTTGACCTAACTGTTTTAAATTGAAACCCCATGTACATAAAAGTGAGAATTCCTATTCTAGGAAAGATAGTGAGAGTTTGTTCATGATGATGAAAGAAGTGTTATCTAGGTTAGATGAGTTTGAGAAAAATCATAAATCTGGACCTAAGGTCAGTCAAGTATGGGTTAGAAAGGATGATACCACTCACTCATTAAGGGGGAGTGGTAGTGATATCTCACCTTAAGTTAGGTGAGTCAATAACATGTCTAGGATTGTTTGTCTTGCATATTTTTGCATATCCTAGAGCCATTTTCTTTTTCTTTTTCTTTTTTCCTTTTTTTTTTTTTTTTTTTTTTTGCATTTTTTCTATTCATGCATTATTATTATTATTATTATTGTGCATTTTTTTTTTTTGAAAAAAATCAAAAAGACAAATATTGTGTTTTGGTTGTATTCTTCATGCTTTTGTCATACGCACCTTGATAGTCCATTAATTTTTCATGCATTATTCATGGATTTAATTCCGTATGTCTTAGAAAGTTCCTAATATGCATGAGATGAAGAATTGTTTCAATAAACTAGTTTTTGTTTTTACCTAAAGCCTAAGCTTATGTGGTATGTTTTACCTATGCTTAAACTTTTGCACACATTTAAGCTTAAATTGAGTTTATTCTTAACTTTAAATGTGAGTCTTGTTTGGTAACTATATGTGACGAGTTTTGACTAGTTGTATCTATCAAATTGATCATACTCTAGTTGAACCTAGGGCTTAAATATTATAGCATTCCTCCAATTGTGTTAAGCACCAAATGATTAAAGACACTTTCTCAAAGAAAAAAATAGTGAAACAAGAAAACAAAATATCATATTCCAAAAGGATTTTTTTTTTTTTCTTTTTTTCTGTGTCAAACATGTGCCATTTTCAAAAGATGAATGTATTGGATGAGAGTAGCTAGGCTATAGTATGATAAGGTTTGACTTTTGATATGATATACTTATCAAAACCTCTATTTGGTGAACCTTACTCCTCATATTGTAAGTTGTTTACCTTCTCAATGGATGGCTTACACACCCAACACACAAGCATGGGTTTAATGAAACTTTTTTTTTTTTTTTGCTTGTGTTAAACAAGACGATGTTCTTGTCATTTCAAGTCTCATGTAAATTTTGAATATTTGGAGATTTTTTGAGACATTCATTGCTTAAAAACATGGGTCATTGATGTGTGTATCATGGGCGTTTACTTGACTGTTGAGGGGGAGAAATTTTTTTTCAAGTTTCTTGTTGATATTGGCTCATGCTTTAAGGGGGAGTTTTGTTTATGTTATACATGATCTTGCATTTTATAGTTCATGCATTTTCTTTAAACCTTTGATCATGAGTATGTTTACGTTGTTGATATCCTTAACCATTCATGTTCAACATATGCTTAATGTATTTTGTGAGTGTTTCAGGAGAACTTTTGTCAATTTGTGACGAAAAGGGGGATTAATATTGGGGTGATGATGGGTTGGCTTGGGCTATAGGTTTTGTCACTGAATTGCCAAAGGGGGAGTTTGTTAGTATTCTTTGTTAGCTAAATTCGGT
This sequence comes from Corylus avellana, assembly GCF_965113065.1. Lineage (NCBI taxonomy): Eukaryota > Viridiplantae > Streptophyta > Magnoliopsida > Fagales > Betulaceae > Corylus > Corylus avellana. The sequence continues at coordinate 13,137,875 of NC_142492.1, forward strand.
GATCAAAATGTACATCTCCATGCATTGAAGTGTCAAAAGTTTATCCCCGACGCAAGACCGTCCGAATGGGAACCAAGGTCGTCCGGACGTGAAGTAAGGCAATCCGGACGGTGGAAGCAAAGCTGTCCGGACCTGCTTTCCAGAGAGTTCCATTTGCAAGCCCATCCGCATGCTATCCAGACCTGCTTCCCAAAGAGTTTCGTCTGCAAGCCCATCTATATGCTTTTCGGACATGCCGCATCGTAGAATTAGGGTTTTGTGTTGTTTTACTTTGTTCCGTACGGACGTGCGTATTCCTCATCCAGACGCCCTGTAATATTTTATGTAAAAATTGTTTAAATTATGTGGGTTTGGGTCTAGGGTTTCATGAGCTTAAATTTATACATATTTGTAGAACTACAGACGTACGGATTTTCTACCCTATAGTTCGTGAGAGGTTGAGCGAAGAGAGATCTTATGTATGTGAGCTAGAAATCGTTTCTCTTAGAGTGATTGGGATTGTGAAGTAGTTCATTGATAAACTACGGTTGAGAAGTCTATTGGCAGGGTTCGATAAAGGAGAATCATATTGAAGAAGATTGTGAGCGAGGAGATAAGTTGGAGGCTTGTCGATCTTACAGAGTCGAGGACTTGCAAAGGGTTGTAAGTGTTCCCGTGTCTATAATCTCTGGAACATGTTCTTATAGTGATTTCTTGAGTTTGGCTACCCCGAAGAGGTTTTCCTTTTAGAAAGGTTTCTAAAAGGTTTCTAAAAGGTTTCCTCTTTTAGAACGGTTTCTAAACGGTTTTTAAACGGTTTCTATGTTTGTTTAATTTACAGCTTTACATATTTTGGTGATTGATTGCATATTTTAATTCGAATATATTGGTTGAACACAGATTATCTCTAATTAAGTGTGTATTGGAGTCTTCTTAGTTTTTTAACCTTGATTTTTTGAAGAAATCCAAGTTCCAATACAACGAATCTCCTACCCAAAGCACAGGCATTCTATTGAACCCTTCCTCTCACAAAAACATAAGGATATTTCTAGGATTAAAGATCATACCCCAAATATTTAACCTAACTTATAGAAAATCTAAGGTTTAAAATCATATCTTTATTAAAGAAAGATATCGAAGTTCCAGTAGCAAGAATCTCCAATCCATAACTTGAAAATGGTGGAGAAAGCTTTCCTTAGCTTAAAAACTGCAATTTTGGCCACATCCAATGGGAGAGAGAGCGAGAACAAATGAGAGAGTGAAAATGCGTGTTTTGGGTGAACTGAAATTGTGGGTCTGCTATTTATACTGTCATGGCTCATCCAGACGAACAAGTGGTTTGTCTAAACAAAGTGACTCATTCAATAATCTCGTCCAAACGTATCACTGGACCAAAATCTTTGCCTATAGTCGTCTTCATGGCTCGTCTGAACCAACTGTGGATAGGAAACTTTGTCAATACTCATCTTACGACTCCTTCAAAGGCCACAAATAATGACATCCTTTTGCGTTCTATCCCATCCTTTTGGGTAGCAAGTCCGAACGCTACAATAGATAATGACACTAGGCAACCTGTTTGGTCACTCGTCTAAACACCTATTGTGGATGAGCACACGTGGCAACTAACTCTTAAAAAATCTATTAATCACAATTCTATTCATAGTATTTTGGGTTAAGAACTAACTAATTAATTTCCTAATTATTGTCTTGTGCATTAAAAATTAAGAGCATTTTCCTGTTATTTTATGTAACCCAATTTCTAGGTCATAACATTGCAAGGTAGAATAGGCTAAGAATTTGAGAAGATCAGATGTGCATTGCTTTAATTAAGAAGGAGAGAGAGAGAGAGAGAGAGAGAAGTTAGGAACTCTTTACCTGATCAAAAGCTGGAACTCAAGGATTCTGCGTATAAGTGAATTTGTAGGGGTTCTTGATATGCCTTTCATAACATTCCAATAAACAACTCACATAACGAGCACTTCTATGATGAATGGCTCTAATTTTCAATTTTGGGTGGAAATTGGTTTTGATGCAATTTTTCATGATTTCAAAACTAATTGGGTTTTTGTACATATTGATATCAGATAAGCAGTGTTCAAAAACTTCAAAAATACAAGTTTCATATAAAAAGTCGGGGAATGGCCATGTGCTTTTAATACTTTGACAAAGCACTTCAATTTTATGTTTAAGGCACCCATGTACTTATTAGAAAAAAAAAAAAAAAAAGGTACCCATGTACTATTTGATACACTGTATCATCAAGTTCAAGGAAAAAAGAAAGTACGATGGGAGGTGGAGATGGAACAAATGAGGTAAGGGCACCATCATTGGCTTGCGCACATAGGAGAATAAGAATAACCAATTCTGTCATTACCAACATAAGCTTTTTAATACATTTCGCAGCCATCGTTTTTTGAACACTTTCGAAACTGTCTTATTTTAAGTTTAACTCAAAATGATAACTAAGGCTCAAAGTATTACATTTATATGCAAGTGAAGTGGCTTTTACTTGGACCAAAAGTTTACAAATTTTCGAATTGACTTATTCCTAAAATAATTTTATTCAAAAAAACTCTTGTTTAGCTCTTATTTTTAGAAGTCTGACTTTTAGATAGTAAATTGAATTTTGGTTAGAGTAAAAGGTTCAAGATAATATTTTTGTTTAACATGTGACTTTTAGCAAAATTAAAAGTATACTTGTAAGCGTTCAATTATTCACAACAAACAAGTTCAATTATTCCTTAAATAACTATGAGGAAAAATACACTTTAGCCCGATATATCACCCCATTTTGCATTTACGCCGTAAAACTTTAAAAAGTGACATCGGTGCGTCCCATACTACAACCGCATGTGAAATTAGACAATTTTGCATTTTCCTCCCAAAATTAACCTTAAAGTTATTAAAAAATAACAAGAAAAATTAAAATAATTAAAAAATTAAACCAAAAGAAAATTGAAAACACCAAAAATGGGTGGCCCTTTTCATATTAGCCCCCTTATTTATTTTTTCCAATGGTTACTTTTATATATTTTTAAAATTTTATAACTTCAAGGGTATTGTGGGAAGAAAAATGCAAAAGTGTCAAAATTAGTGATAGTTCAGGAGACTAAAATATATTTTTCCCTAATTATGATATATTATATCAATTTACCAAATCAAAACATGTAGCTCAAAAAGCATGGTAAACAAATCATGTAAGAATATATCAAATTTGAAGTATATGGAGAGACACTTTATATTAAAGATAATAATCAAAAGCCTTTGTTTATAGAAAGGAAATATTACAAAAGATAATAGAGTTTCATAAACTACAAAGAGACATTTGAGGCAAATACATAACTTACTTGTGATGGGAAAATTTAATGATTCAATGCTTAAGCAACTCAAAATGCTATGCCGCACCATAAAGAAATTTTATTTCAAGTTGTTATAAAATAGTAACTTTTGACCGAGTAAGATAATCATAATGTTTAGTGATTTTTTTTCTTAATTAGAATATGAAATTTTGTCTGTTAGTAAGGTTTATAAGTGCTTTCAAATGAGTAACTCCTAGGTTGGCAATTTTTTGCATGACCCATGAATTCATTACGAAATTTACAGTTTAGGGTTTGGTATAATCGGGTTTCAGTCACTACTGGGTCGACCTGCTTGACACCTTTAATAAACGGGTCAATCTAGGGTCAACTTGCTTAACTTGTAGATGACTTGGTTGATTCGTATAAAATAAATTTTTTTTTACAATAATTGAGATATCAAACTTCTATTTTCTTCTACATTTCTCACTTTTGTTTTCTTTCTCTATACTTTTTTTCTTTACCTTTTCAGTCTACTCACCCAGCCTACTTGTACAATTCAATAGTCACCCTTGCATTTAGCTTGATTTACTTTCAATTTTCCTTTGATGCATAAGGACTCCATAACAAGAAAATAGAGCGTGTCTAAAGAAAGGAGTACATTGTACTTCTCTTAGCACTTTGGCTCTTGGAATTACTCAAACCCACCAACCCATCTACTGGACTTGTAATACAATGTTGGTGCCCCCAACCATTCTATGCTATCGTTCATATACTACCAGCTCGAACGAGTCCGACCTCGGGTAATGTAATACCCCAACAAATCACCATTTTTTTTTTTTTTGAGTTAAAGATTTCTTACCCATTTAATAATTCCTTAAAAGAAAGCCTTAAACCAAGCGGCCTAAACCTTCTTTGAATAACCCAAGCCCCTTAAGACTTTTTAGAAGCCAAAACTCCAAAAAAAACATCCTCACTAGATGAACACTTGCCCCAAGACCACATAGGCACGCGCTCTTGTCCCACATGCGAGCGCTCGCCCATGGACCACACGAGCGCTCGCATGAACATTGCAATACCCCTTGAGCATTTTTTACTTTTTATGAACAGTACATGAGCGCTTGCTGCTACAGTACGCGAGCACTCGTTGACCAGTTTTCAGACTATTGGACAATACCCAATCATACGCCTGAAAAGCATTTTCAACCAGTTGTGAATAGTACACGAGCGCTCGACACCATAGTACACCTTTCCAGAATTTCTCTTGCAGCGCCCTCAGCTTTTTTCCTTATATAAACCCACCCCCCATACGACCTTCAACCCTCATTTCAGCCCTTATTGCCCTAGAGAAACCTTGCTTGGTTGATTTTTGAGAGGTTGTGAGGTTTATGAGTGTTCTTGGAGAATGAAGAGGTTTGGAGCTCTAGCTATCTTCTAAGGTGACTTCTAAATCTCTCTTATATGCTTTTCTAATTATTGTTGCTACTCTCTTAGTCTTACAAGTTTCAAATATGCCATAACAAGTTCTTGTACCCTTTTTTCTTGTAAAACCAAGAACAATTTCGAAAAGCTTTCAACCCACCCTTGTTCTCGTTAAAAGTTGCATGACAATGTGTTTTGCACTTGGATGTGCCTATTTCTTAAAATGATCAAGAAATGTTTTCAAAAGGCTTTTAAACACCTCTTTTCTTTGTGACGTGCTTTCTTGTGATGTATGTGTTTATTTTGGGCCTAGGGAGGAAAATACCAACCCATAGCTAGAAGCCTAGAATGCATTTTTAGGGTTTTCTAGCCGAGTCTTACTCTCTGGCCGAACGCTCGCCCTAGGGAGCGAGCACTCGTGTAGAGAGCAAGCCACCCATCCCATTAACCCCAAATGTGTGGTACCATGCTTTAGCAGCCCTTTTCGTTAGATGAAACCTCGTGAAGTTCTCTAGTACTACTTATAACGATGAGTTATGTTTCATTATAGCCGAGATTCGTGATGTTGGAGGACTCGAGTGAGTGAACGAGGTAAGTAAACACTTACAAAAACTTTCCTAAAAAACATGGGATATGTCAGCTGATTAACCACGCATATGATATAAACATGTCTACTTTTTGTAATAACTTGGTAACTGTTTTAATAACTAGTTGATAAGATGCATTTTATGACATGGTATACTAGTACGTGCGGTATAACGGCCATAGGCTTACTATATAGACTTGATTCTGTGGTCAAATGTGTGCGTGGTTATATGGGCTTTAGATCCAATTGTTGTTTCGTGACTGGCGCAGTCTTAACGGGCGATCACTACAGGACGTACGTCATTAGTAGCGTGCGTCACCCGAGGTCGGACTAGGTCAGGCTACTAGTGTTATGGATGGTAGCATACAATGGTCGAGGCACTGGCATTGTATTACAGGTCCCTCGGGACACCCTACTAAGAAAGGGTAATATCTCGGGTAGACCATATATGATAATTATGACCTATAAAGCATTAGTCTTCTACATTAAAATACTTAGGCGATTGTCGTTGGTAGTGCACCACCCTTTATCAAACTAAACGATATTTTTATGGTGTATAAATGGAGACAAAACCTCATTTTCAATGTTTACCAAAAACTGCATGTTTATTTCTGCTTAATAATCATGAGCTCATGTCATACTCAATTATAAGGTTTACTTACTAAGTTGTTAGACTTACACGGTTATTACTCTTATACAAAGCTTGTTCCCATAACCCAAGAGTTGTATGGTTGCCACTGCAGACCTTTCTTTAAGATCTTCATGTTGTTAGCAGGTTTCCCCCATTCTATTGTTAGTTGCTCTATATCTTTAATTTGAGGCTTATACTTACACTCGAAATGATTATAGACTTCTCATATTTATTTCACCTTCCTATGCATTAACTTTGATAATGCTTAGATAGGCGATTCCCTATTTAGACACCAGTTGGTTAAACTGGGATAGTTGCCAATAACCTTGTCAGGCTGGCCAACACCAATTTTGAGGGCATTACAGGCCCACGCTACTAATAATGTAAGTCCTGTAGTGACCCCTCAATAAAACATGCTTATGTCGGTCACGAAACAACCATTAGATCCAAAGCCCATATAACACATCTGTACACATTTAAAAAATAGAATCAAGTATATATTGTAAGCCCATGGACATTATACCGCATCTACCAGTGTACCATATTATACGATGCATCTTATCAATCAATTATTAAGACAATTACTAAGTTGCGTAAAAAAGTAAATATGCTCACGTCATACGCATGCTTAGTTAGCTGACATATTGTATGTTTTTAAGGAAAATGGTTATAAGTGTTTACTTACCGCGTACGCTCGCTTGAGTCGTCTGACATTCCGAATCCCTGCTATAACCAAACATGACTATCGTTATACGTAGTGCTAGAGGGTTTGCAAAAGACGCAAAAGGTCCTAATCGAATACGTCTAGCAAAAAGGTCACAAAACCTCACTTCTATGTAATTCTAGGCTCTGGTCGAACGTTCTATCCAAGGAGCGAACGTTCAGGCAAAGTCAAAATGCAAAGTTAACACTTATATCATCAGGTCACCCAGTTACAAACTATACCCTAGGCCCTAAGCAAGTTCATAAAAACATAGTAAAGCATGACATTCATGAAAACCAAAGAAAACAATGAGTGCTTCCAAAACATTTGAAAACCCCTCTTTCCATCTAAGGAGAAATGGTACACAAGTTTAGCATGGAATCTTTAGAACTTGAAGAAAACAAGAATAGCATTAAAACAACATGAAGGATTGGTGAAAGGTCAAGAGTTACCTTTGAAGATAGCAAAAATCTCCTCTCACTTTAGGGTTAGGGTTTCAGGTGTAAGGAGAACTTAGGGACGAAGGGGGTATTTATAGGGGTGGGGAGGCGTGCTCCCTTCTGCAAAAGTGGAGAATAGGTTAAAAATACTTTTCAGACTATCACCGATCGTTCGATACTATTGGGCGAATGTTTGGTTTACTATTACACAGTGGTTCAAGGGTTGCGAGTGGAATTTTTGGTCCATTCCAAGTGGTCAAACTTTGGTCAACGAATGTTTGGTGTGGCCCCTTGCCGAATGTGTGGTGAGAGAGTTCGAATTAGGATTTTATCGCTATTTTCAAGTGAGAGCTTGATTAAAGGTTAAGACCTTCCTTGAGGTTTATAAAAAGGTTTTCTAAGCTCAAGTGGACGGTTCCTTTTTGGAAAAAAAATCAAACTTAGAAATTTTGGGGCATTACAACAGTCCATGGGTATAGAAAGTCGCTAACCCAGGGCATGTGTGAGCTCCTAGATAAGATTGGGAGTAACTGGATAGTGTGACCATGAAGCAGTGTCATAAAGGTACCATCCTGGTTGTTGTCCATGTTTACATAAAACTCTCAAGCCAGAATCGAAGATGCTCCCTCCAAAGTGGATAGCATTGCCTCCCATCCCTAATGGATGAACATGCCCAAGATCCGTGAGAGAGACTCATTGACGAAATCATCGAAGACCACCCTCCTCCCACTGACAAAGTTCCTACTAATATAGCAATCGAAATAGGTGTCGATGGCCTCATGATAATATAAACATGGTAGGGTAGTATCACCTAGGCGACGAGGGCGATGCGATGGATAGGGTACCCATGGACCCGTGGGGAGTCGCTGCTGACTCTAAGACAGTCGCCTCCAAGTCTGCAGTGCCCTGTGCGGCCTAGGAAGTAGAAGTTGCTGATGCCTTGGACTCTCGTCTTCTTTTGCAAGCTATCGACCTGCTGCAAAAGAAACACCTATCAATCTTCTATTCTAAGTGAAGTCCTAACCATACCCAATAGTCTATCGGATTCCATTGCAAATGAGGAAGAAAATTCCCAATACACCCAATGTCAAACGCTAGATTAGGTCAAAAATAATGGAATGGTATGTTTGGAGGCTTAGGTAAGGATTAGGTATGGTCCATGAGAAAATCTCGTCAAGTGATAAAGATTTTGAGGTGACCCTTCAAATTCTTCCGCAGAGTGGAAGACTCGACGATGTAAAGGGATAAGTGGGTTTATCAAGACCTTTTTGTCAAACAATTAAAGGTCCGTGAAATTTTAGGCACAGCAGGTCATTAGGATGGTTCTTAACACGGGTATGCCCAGAGTGGGCGTTAGCTCACAAAATCAAAGTTCGGTTGAATCAAGGCTATTTTGGTCATTTTTGGACTTGGGTGAAATTTCCAGATCCGAGTGGTCAACGGGTAGGGTTTGGAGTTTCCAATTCCATTTCAATTTTGATGGTGACTATAAGTCATGCATCCAACAAGGTTTAGGCTGGAGGCATTGGTATTTGCTTTAAATGCAAACCCAATCCAAGGGGGTCTCGAAGACATGTATGGGTGACGGTGTAAAGTCTGGCTCTTTAGGTTTCTCTCGGGAAAGTTAAAGGTGACGGTGTAAAGTCTTCAACCGATGTTCGGCTGAGGAGTAGAGTACGGTGGATATAGTCAGGAAGCAGTAGGGAAGGAAATGGTAGAGCAATTGGCGATCATGTGTGACAGAATTTCTCTTACTGAGGGGGAGAAGGAAAGAATTACAATTGTGGAAGGGGAGATTGAGGATCTTCGGGAGAAAGGTGAACGATGTATTGTTGGCAGGATTGGTTCGGAGAAGCGAATCAATAAGGAAGCTTTTATGTTGATGATCAGGAGGTTATGGAAGATTGTGGGAAGTATTGTTGTTAAAGAATTGCAAGATAATATGTGGATCTTTGAGTTCTCCAAAGTAGAAGATAAGTGTAGGGTGCTTGGAGGGAGACCGTGGTTGTTTGATCGCTATTTACTGATTTTGAATGAATTTGATGGTAGCCCTCCATCTCAGATGGATTTTTCCAAGTCGCCTTTTTGGATTCAAATTCATGATATGCCTTTGGTCTGTATGAATGGAGGGGTTGGACGTAAAATTGGAGAGTCTCTGGGCGAGGTGTGGGATGTGGATGTAGCCGGTGATGGGGTTGGATGGGGAAGCTTCTTAAGGATTCGGGTCCTACTTGATTTATTAAAACCGCTTGAACGAAGGAGATCCCTTCACATTGCTGGGAAAGTGCATTGGGTTACATTTAAATATGAAAAGCTACCTCTTTTCTGTTTTACTTGTGGTCGAATTATTCATGGCCCAAGGGGTTGTCCTGAATTTAATGTGGGACGTATGGGTGATAAAACTGTTGAGAAGAAAGGGGGGGTGTGGTTGCGTGCAGATGGTTACAAACGTTTACTTGGAGATGGTGGAAGGGGGTCGGTTTCTGATTTCAGGGAACATGGTAGATATCCATTTGGATATGGTGGTGTGGTGTGGAGCATGTGATTGAGCATTCATATCTGGGAAAAGATGGGGGTAGCCAACTATCTTCTGCTGGTGGTCGAGCAAATCATGATGGTGGTGATATAGGTAAGTCTTATATCTCGGTTTCTGACGATGGAAAGGGCAGTAGCCGAGTTGGTCAGATTGGAGATTATGACCAGTGTGTTGGAAATCTGGAAGCGGCATATTCCAACAAGCAGAAAGTGGGTGAGCACCCTTGTCCAGAAAGAGAGGGTGGTAGGCAGGTCCCGTGTTCTGGCGGTAGTGCAAGTTCCGATGGTGGAGCTCCAGTTGATTTATCTCTTCCGGTTTCTGAGGCGGTTAACGATGAATGCCGAGTTTCCAGGAGTGGGAATTATGATAACTGCTATGTGGGCATATCTCCTAGATTTGTGGTCGCAGCAAATGGGATCTCTCAGTTGGGCCATGTGGTTAGTGTGGGAGGACCGGATAAGTTGGAATCTTTGCATGAGTTGAAGTTAAATTCTGGTGGGTCCGAGCCGATACTCTCTACTGAGGGGGAGCATATTCTGCGTGGAATGGAACCATCTAGGAGTCATGGTATACAAGTGGGCGATGCTAAGTGGCTAAAGGATATTCCCCAAGTTAAGGGGGATGTTTTTTTGGATGTCCAGAGAACTGCACCTACTTTTTCTTTAGAGGTGGGCCCAGCAAAGGGTTCTATGTTAAGCAAGCAGGGGGATGACGTGGTAAAGTTGAATACAAAGAGGCCCATCAGAAAAATACAAAAGGTTCAAAAGAAGGGAAAGCAGGCGATGGGGTCTTCTTGTAGGGGCCAGGGTGGGCCAATTATTTCTGAAGTTGCTGCCCTGTTAAAGAAACATCTCTCCCAAGACAAAAGCTGTGATAGTCCATTCTCCAAAAGAAACAGAGAATCCGTAGGAGAGGATGAAATGCAGAACGAGATGCCTGATGGTTTGGTGAGTCCGATGGGGAAGATAAGGCTAGGGAAAAAAGGGAAATGGCAAGGGGATGCATCTGAGGTCAGTATAAGGAATTTGGAGGAGGCTGTTACACAACCCCGCCAATCTCCATGAGTATATTGAGTTGGAATTGCCGGGGGCTTGGGAACCCTTGGACAATTCGTGATCTTTGCCGTCTGGTAAAAGAAAAGAAACCCAAGATGGTTTTCCTCATCGAAACCAAACTAGTAGCCCATCGGATGGAAACTGTAAAAGCTAAGGTGGGGTTTGAGAATTTGATTGTGGTTGACAGTGTTGGTAGGAGCGAAGGATTGGTGTTGTTGTGGAGTGCTGACATTCGGGTGGATATACAAAATTTTAGTAGACGGCACATTAATGCTGACATCAGAGAAGAGTCAAATGGTCAACATTGGAAGTTCACTGGTTTCTACAGGCATCCCGAAGTGGGGAAACGTTGTGAGGCTTGGAGTCTTCTTCGCCATCTCCGGTCTTTTTCTCCCATACCTTGGCTATGTGTGGGGGATTTTAATGAAATAATGGAGGAGTCTGAAAAGTTTGGTGCTGGTACAAAGCCACGGGGACAGATGTCTGTTTTTCATAATACAATGGAAGTATGCAATCTGGAGGATCTTGGGTTTTGGGGTTCAAAAATACACTTGGTGTAATATGAGGGCTGGGGGACAATTTATAAAGGAGAGGCTAGAATGTGCCACGGCTAATGTACAGTGGCGGGATTTATTCCCAGTGACGAAGGTGGAAGTTTTAGCCAGTACGTGCTCTGATCATACTCCATTATTCATCATGTTCCAGCAAACTAGTAGACGCATGAATTCACATCATAGATGGTTTATGTATGAAGCCATGTGGGGGAAACAATAGCAGGCCCGTGATTTGATTAAAAAAGTTTGGAGAGTTAAAACTCCAGGGGCAAGAGTTTGGCGGGAGGTTTGCTGTAAAATTGAGAATAGCAAGAAGGTGCTTTTGAGATGGAGAAGAGTGCAGCAAGGACCCACGGAGGGAGCTATTGTTAGTAAAACTAAAAATCTGCAGATGCTACAGGAGGTAGAGGGGCTCCTTGATTTGGTTCAAATCAAAGTGGTACAGAAAGAAGTCAATGCTCTTCTAGAACAGGAGGATTTACAATGGCGACAAAGAGCTAAGGAGCATTGGTTGAAGCAGGGGGACAAGAACTCAAAGTTTTTTCATGCCAGTGTTAAACAGAGAAGAAGGACTAACAAAATCAGTAGTATCCTTGATGAAAGAAGGCAACTTCATAATAACCCGGAGGCGGTTGAGGGTGCGTTTATTCAGTACTATACATCCCTCTTTACCTCTACTACCTCCGAAGGTATTCAAGCTTGTTTGGAACCATTACCGAGTAGTGTTTCTGAGGGTAAGAATGAGAATTTGCTTCGGATGTTCACAAGGGAAGAAATCTGTGCAGCTATTTCTCAGATGGCTCATTTGAAGTCTCCAGGACCGGATGGGTTACCGGTATGTTTTTATCAAGATAATTGGGCGGAGCTAGGTGATGAGGTATGTGAAATAGCTCTCCAATTTTTTAATTCTGGTATTCTTGAGGAAAATGTTAATTTTACTCATATAGCATTGATCCCTAAAATCCGAAATCCTACTAGAGTCACAGAATTCCGACCCATAAGTCTTTGTAATGTACTCTACAAGATTTTGTCTAAAGTTTTGGCAAATAGGTTGAAAACTATTTTGCCTCACATTATTTCTGGTACTCAAAGTGCGTTTATTCCGGGACGTCTGATTTCTGATAACATCTTAGCTGCCTATGAAACCTTACATACAATGCATTCTCGTATGTGGGGTAGAGTAGGGTACATGGCTCTGAAGCTTGATATGAGTAAGGCGTATGACCGGGTGGAATGGGGATTTTTGGAGGAGGTCATGAAAACGATGGGATTTGCATCAAGATGGGTTGGATTGATTATGGCTTGCATTACTTCGGTTAAATATTCCATTATCATCAATGGTCAACCGGTGGGCCATATTAGTCCGTCACGAGGGATAAGACAAGGGGATCCTCTCTCGCCTTATCTTTTTCTTCTTTGTGCGGAGGTTTTGAGTTGTCAATTTCAGCGCGCTGCAGTTTTGGGGCAACTGAGGGGGGTTCCCACATCTTTGGGTGGACCAAGGCTTAATCATTTGTTCTTCGCTGATGATAGTTTAATTTTTTGTACGGCTTCCCCAATAGAGTGGCAACATTTATCTGTTTTGCTTGATGTGTATGAGAAGGCTTCCGGGCAAAGACTTAATAAAAATAAAACTGCTGTCTTTTTTAGTAGAAATACTAATAGGGAGGTGAGGGAATGTATCCTTAATCTAACGGGAATTCCAGTCTCACATCGTTATGATAAATATCTAGGGCTGCCAGCTTTGGTGGGAAAATCTCGAGTTTGTGAATTTCGGGATATTATTGACCGTGCATGTAAGAGAGTTTCGGATTGGAAGACTAAATTTCTCTCTCTAGCTGGAAAGGAAATCCTATTAAAAGCAATGATTCAAGCGATCCCAACTTATAGTATGAGCATCTTCCTTTTACCCAAGACTTTATGTAGGGAGTTGAATAGTATTATGCAAAAATTTTGGTGGGGACATAAGGATAATGATAAGAAAATTCATTGGATGAGTTGGAAGAAGATGGGGTTTGCCAAGAATAAGGGTGGTATGGGATTTCGTGATCTTATGGTCTTTAATAAAGCTTTGCTTGCAAAACAATGCTGGAGATTGGTACAGTTTCCAGAGAGTTTGGCAGGACAAATCATCAAAGCAAAATATTTTCCTAGGGGTTCACTGCTTAGAGCTAAGTTGGGAAGCAGACCCTCTTATGCTTGGAGAAGTCTTCTTTCAACTAAGGATGTGCTTACGGAGGGATTATTGTGGCGTATTGGAGATGGGAAATCGGTCCGGATATGGGGTGATAAATGGCTGCCCACCCCTACTACTTTTGAAGTGCAATCTCCATGTAGGAGATTGGCGGTAGATGCAAGAGTTGAATTACTGATAGACTAGAATTTGGGGGGCTGGAACACAACGCTTATCTATGATATTTTTTTGAAAGAAGAAGCAGAAATTATCTGTAATATTCTGATAAGTAGATATGGATATCCAGATAAGTTAATTTGGAGAGCTACTACCTCAGGCATGTTTACGGTGAGAAGCGGGTACCACATGGAAAAAGAGAGACAGGCTTTACAAATGGGAGAGGGTTCGGATGGCTCTGGATATACGACTCTGTGGAAAAACTTTGGCAGTTGCAGGTCCCAAATGCAGGCTAAGGTCTTCTTGTGGAGAGCATGTAGTAACATACTTCCTACAAAGGATAACCTATTAAAAAGGAAAATTGTTAAGGAGGATGGTTGTATTTTTTGCTGCAGAGCCACAGAATCTGTTGTGCATATCTTATGGGAATGTCCATCGGCGACGGATGTTTGGAGTGCTAGCTGCCGCAGTTTACAAAAAAGTCATGACTATTTTGATTCTTTTATAGACGTATTTGCGAGACTGGTGGAGAGATGCAGCATCCATGATCTTAATTTATTTGCTCTCATTGCGAAGAGGATATGGGCTAGGCGGAACACTGTAGTCCATGGAGGTGAGTTCCTGCATCCTTGTAAAATTGCGCAAGAGGTTGAATCCATGCTATCTAATTATCATATGGCTTTGTGTGTCACATTGGAGGGAGAAGGGAATCAAGTAGTAAGGAATGTGGTGCAGTGGAAGAATCCTCCAGTTGGTTACTATAAACTAAACTGGGACGTGGCTTTAGACAACATTCATAAATGAATGGGCTTTGGCATGATAGCTCGTGATGATCAAGGGAATGTTATAGCTGCCCAAAGCAAACGTATCAGTGTTATACAGGCTCCAGTTGTTGGTGAAGCTATGGCAGCTTTGGAAGCGGTGGAGTTTAGTAGGGAGGTGGGGTTACAAGATGTCATCTTAGAAGGAGATTCCTTACAAGTTGTCCAAGCCATACAAAAAATAGAGCAGAACTGGATTCCCTATGGGCATATTGTTAAAGATGCAAGGTTGATGTTAAATACACGTAGGAGATGGTTGGTGCAACATGTAAACCGCGAAGCTAATGGAGCAGCTCATGTGTTAGCTAAGTATGCTTTGAGTGGTCCTTCTGAGCGAGTTTGGTTGGAAGAGATTCCTTTGTGTATTTATGACATAGTTTCTATAGAGCAACATGCTCTTCCTGTTTAGAGCTTTTTGGCTCTAGATGTTTCCTTATTCTAAATGAATGAAATGATATTCTTATTTACCAAAAAAAAAAATCCAAGGGGGTCTCATGCAAGCGCCCGAGGTTGCAAAAATAAATTGTTATAGAATTCAAAGGTCATGGGCATATTTTGGTCATATTCGGATTTAGACAAAAATTTCCAAATCCGAATGGTAAAAGACATAGATCGAGCCACTAATTAATGTATTTGAGGCTTAATGTGACAGTAGGACCCAATTTATTAACGAAAATTGGACAAGCTTAAGGCAAAAACCCCCAATTTCGAATGGTATAGGATTTGGGCAATTCAAAATTAAGCAATTGGTCAAGCCCCAAACACTCAACCACAACAATTGGTATATTGCTTATGCACAAATAATAAGAATCATAAAGAGATTCAAGGAGATTTTCAGATTTCGTCGAAAGATTTTCAAATTTGGGGGAAAGATTTCCCCAAATCCGAATGGGTATAAATTTGGGGTAATGTGCATGGAATCAAGCCAAACATCAAACCAAAACTAACCTAAGACAGTGATACAACATCTGCACGCTCAATCCTAAGCAAGAATTTAAAGAAAAGAGGAAATCCCTAAATTCAAATTTTTAGAAACCTAGAAATTGAAATCTTGGAATTTAATCGGTGAAAATCGCCTACATTTCTTATAATTTTAGAATAAAGCTTGAACCTTGCAGAGACACGGCTGCAAATTAATTTGGGAGCATTTGGGTTGAGAGAAAACGAGGGAAAATGAGAGAAAGTGAGTGTTAGAAAGCGTTCAGCCGTCTTGAATCGCAAACATGGGTCTAACGTTCGGTTTTTAAATAACGTTTGTCCAGGCCAGCCGAATGTTCGATTGGTCAAATCATTTTAAAATTTTGAATTTTCAAAGTTCTTTATTTCAAGTAAAGTTTAAATGTGAAATAGTATTTTTAACGAAAGGCATCTATCTTTTAAGGACCGCTATTGAAAAATTGTGGAAAATTAAATCCATATAAATTTTTTTGTGTAAAGAAATGTTTTCAAATCTCGGAAAATAATTGGAGGTAGATACTTATACTTAGAAAATATCATTCTGATACTAAAAATTTTAATGCAAGGAAATGCCATTTTAAACATCAAGCAGGCATTTCAAATTCGTTTACTTTTTAATCGATCATTTTCTAAATACAAAAGCAGGGCTACCATTGCTACGTGCTTGTGCCTATCCTGACTATAATAACCACCTAACATCTAATCCTCGGTGGATCCTTCCTCCACGGAATCTTTCGATGGGTCTTCTGTGTCCTTAATCATGGCCACGTAGTCCTTTTCAACACTCAGGAGAAAAGGTAAATATTATTTTTTTGGCCTTGTGAATTGACAAACATATCCCTCAAATAGAATTAGCTAGAGAGAATCCTATTTCGAAGTGTAATATCCCGATAAAGTACTAAGTTTTAAAAGGCTAATAATTTACTACCAAGCAACAAAATGTTTTCATAAAACATAATTTTATAACCCAAAGGCCAAAACCCCTTGTGAGTAGCCTAACTCGTTGAACTTTTTAAGTAAAACCCAAAGCCACCCACTCACTGACCAAACGTACGCTAGGGGGAGCACCTGAACGTATGCCCTTGACCTAGAGTGCGAGCGTACACTAAGGGGACCACCATGAGCGTTCGTTGACCAATCTTTGAACCACTAGGTAATACCCCATAACGTACGCCTGAACCCTTTTACCCATTGTACAATAGTACATGAACGTTCGCCCAAATAGTTGTAACGCCGCCAAATCTAGCATTAACCAGTCTGGTAGGGTTACTGGCAATTACCCTAATTTAGCTAATTGGTAGCTAAATGGAGAACCACTCCAAAGGATCATTTCCATTTCACTTGAAATGGAGAGGATCCAATTAGTGCATTTAGGAGGACAATAGTGTCCATTTGTTTTTTGAGCAAAATGTTTTGGACAAGTATGCCCACCTAATTGCACTAAATGGATGCTCTCCATTTCAAGTGAAATGGAGAGGATCCGTTTCCCTAAGAAACATTAGTGTTATTTCATAGGAAGGTGAAATAATTAGAGAAGTCTATTAATCATCAAAGGAACAAGTATAATTCTCAATACATGGACACAGAGCAACTAACATAAATAATAACTTAAGCAAACCTGATAACAATGTGAAGATATTTCTTAAGCAAAGTCTGTAGTGGCAACCGTGCCACTCTTTGGTTCTAGAAATGGGTTCCCTACAAGATGTAATAGCCGTGTAAGTCTAACGACTTAGTAAGTAAACCTCACAGTTGGGTATGACATGAGTGAGTCATCATTAAGTAGAAATAAACGCACAGTGTTGGTAAACATTTAGAAGAGGCATTGTCTCTGTTAATACACCATAAAACATCGTTTTGTTTGAGAGAAACAGGTGTACGTCCAGCGGCAATCACCTAGGTATTTTTAATGCAGAAAACTAATGTTTTATAGGCCATAACATATATACTCTACTTGAGATATTACCCCTTCTCATCAGGGTTGATGTTGTCTCGTGTGACCTATAATACAATGCCGATGCCCCGACCACCATACGCTACCATCCATAACACTAGTAGCCCGACCGAGTCCAACCTCGGGTGACCCACACTACTAATGATGTATGTCTTGTAGTGACCCGTCCGTTTAGGCTGCTAGGGTTTATATATCTCACCCTATGTTACTAAGTAGACACATGCAAAGTAACCTTTTTAAAATGGGCGTTTTCTCGAGGTAGTACAATAATACCCGAATGTTCGCTGACAACTCTAAAAGGCAATTTTAACCCATTCTCCACCTTTTTTAGAGCAAGGTACACCTCCACAACCTATAAAAACCCCTCCATTTGACCCTCAGCCTCTCCCAACCACAGAAAACCCTAATCCTAGTTTAAGGAGTGACATGGAGAGAGAATGAGGAGATTTTGGTGCTTTCGCTATCTTCTAAGGTAACTTCTTGTTCAAACATCTAGCATTTTTAAGCTATACTTCTTATTTTGTGTCCATTCAAGTTTTAAAGATGCTTTGACAAGTTCTTGTACCTATTTCCTTACAAAGACCAAGAATGTTTTAAGGAACTTAAAACCTGCCTTTTATTGCTTTAAGTTTGCATGAGAGCATGATGTGTTACTTTGCATGTGTCTACTAGGAACCTAGAATGGGATATTATACCACACCTTAGGAGCGTAAGACCATGTTTGGAGCTTCTGGCTGAGAGTTCTACTCTCTGGCCGAACTTACGTCCACGAGGCCGAGCGTTCGCCCAGAGAGCAGGATGTACGCCCAGTGACTCAAATATGTGAGTTTAGGGTTTTGACGACCCTTTTCGCTAGGTAGAAACTTATTGTCTCACTCAAGGAGTTTGCTAGTACTGCTTATAATGGTGTGTCGTATTTCGTTATAGCAGGGGTTTGTGATGTCAGACAACTCAAGCAAGCGCGCGAGGTAAATAAACACTTACAACCACTTTCCGTAAAAATGTGCAATTTGTCAGCTGACTGAGCACGCGTATGATATGAGCATACCTATGTTTTCGCATAACTTGGTAACTGTTTTAATAACTGGTTGATAAGATGCATCGTGTGACATAGTACACCGGTACATACAGTAAAACGGTTGTTGTGCAAATTTATTTAACTCGCAAGTGCACAAATCGTTTGCAATATAATGTTTTGCAAGTGCGAGGTTAAACCCACAGGGAATTTTGTTTTTGAAAGAGCAATTTATATCTAAACTAATTAAATCCTAACTTAGTTCTAAAAGGGTTTTGAATTTTGAGTTTTGAAAATTAAAGATGAAACATAAACTAATTAAAATAAACTAAGAGATAAAATACTAAGGTTTGAGAATTCACACCCACCGAATCATAACAACATACTTCTATGTTTATCAATATTAATCTGAAGTTCTCACAATTAGAATCTTAGATATGTTTTATTATGCTTCAAACAATTAATCAAAACCATCACATGTATCCATTCATTGCACAAATCACAAGAGGAATCCAATATCAATTAAATCATCAGATGTATCCGTAAATCACAAAAGATATCCAATCTTAATTGAAACACTAAATGTATCCGTAGAACAAATCACAAGAGATATCCAATTATTTAGGCAAATAAAATCAAACAATCAATTATGTGAAATTATCTTAAATCATCAAGTGTATCCTTGAATCACAAAAGATATGCAAGAATCACTCCACGCATTGAAAAGAACTAAAACAATTAAAATATTAAACCCAAAAAAATCAGATAAATAAAGACTTACATGAAAGTATTGATGTTTTTCATCGGTGAGGCTTCATCCCAACCTTGGTTGGGAATTTAGCTCCACATAAAAATAAAACCTAAACTAAAAAGAGAAAAACTGTAGAATTTTGCTCTCTAGAATTGTGTATATTTTCTTGAATGCAAAGAAGTCTATTTATAGGCTTAGGAAAGTCCTAGAAGCCCGAGTAAACCTAGATAATTCGGAGGTCTGTCTCCCAGTCCAAATAGAAGTCTAAAATCGAAATAGGATTCGTCCACATTTGTGTCCTTTAATTGTGGGGCGATTTTAGCATAGTAACCATCCGAATTAAAAAAATTAAAAAAAAAAAAAATTCTATTTCACAATGAACTGTAGCATTTTGTCCAATGACGCTCAAATCACCTCAATCCGATACTTGAGTGAAAAGTTATGATCAAAATACCGAGACGTGTGCAGAATCTGAATTTGAATACAATCCGAAATTTTATCCAATCTGATCTTTAATCTGATTTAACATTTTTCTTGGATTTGGTTAAACTTAACCACATCATCTAGGTCTTCTCAAGTGTGCTTTCTTCCAAACTTTGCATTTTTCCCTTTAAAGCTATTGTTTTTCTTCAACGACCTATAAAACATTAAAAACACAAAACTAAAACAAAACATTAGATAATGACACAGCTAAAGGATTAACTAATGTAAATAAAAGGGGTCCAAATATGCAATATTTGACATTTATCAATGGTCATGGCCTTACTATATAGACTTGATTCTATAGTCAAATGTGTGTGGATGTGATATATGGGTCTTGGATCCAATAGTTATTTCGTGACCAGCACAGCCTTAACGGACGGGTCACTATAGGACGTACATCATTAGTAACGTGGGCCACCCGAGGTCTGACTCGGTCGGGCTGCTAGTGTTATGGACAGTATCGTACAATGGTCGGGGCAGCAGTATTGTATTACTGGTCCTTCGGGATAGTGCCAACCTTACTGAGAAGGACTAATATCTCGAGTAGACCATATATGATAGTTATGACCTATAAAGCATTAAATTTTTGCATTAAAACACTTAGGCAATTGCCATTGGAAGTGCACCCATTTTCTTCAATAAAATAATATTTTTGGATGTATTAACAGAAACACCTCTTTCAAACTTTTGTCAAAATTGCACATTTATTTCTGCTAAATAATAACTGGCTCATGTCGTACCCAATTGTAAGGTTTACTTACTAAGTTGTTAGACTTATGCAGTTATTACATCTTGTAGGAATCCTATTTCTAGGAAAAGAAGAGTGGCAAGGTTGCCACCACGTACTTTGCATAAAATTAAGATCTTCACATTGCTACCAAGTTTGCTTAAGTTATTATTTCTAATAGTTGCTATGTGTCTATGCATTGAGGATAATACTTGTTCCCTTTATGATTATTAGATGTCTCATATTTATTTCACCTTACTATGCATTAACTCTAATGACGCTTAGAAGGGCGGTTCCCCATTTAGCTACCAGTTAGCTAAAACTAGGTTAATTGCCAGTAACCCTACCAGACTTGTCAAGGCCAGATTTGGGAGCTGTTGTGCAAATTTATTTAACTCGCAAGTGCACAAATCGATTGTAGTTTAATGGATTACAAGTGAGAGGTCGATCCCACAGAGAATTGTATTTTTGAAAGAACAATTTAAATCTAAACTAATTAAATCCTAACCTATTTCCAAAAGGGTTTTGAATTTTGGTTTTTAAAATTAAAAGACAAACATAAACTAATTAAAATAAACTAAGAGATAAAATACTAAGGTTTGAGAATTCACACTCACCAAATCATAACAACATACTTTCATGTTTATCAATATTAATCCGAAATTCTCACAATTAAAATCTTAGATATGTTTTACTATGCTTCAAACAATTAATCAAAACCATCCCATGTATCCATTCATTGCACAAATCACAAAAGGAATCTAATATCAATTAAATCATCAGATGTATCCGTAAATCACAAAAGATATCCAATCTTAATTGAAACACCAAATCTATCTGTAGAACAAATCACAAGGAATATCCAATTATTTAGGCAAATAAAATCAAGCAATCAATTATGTGGAATTATCTTAATCATCAAGTGTATCCTTGAATCACAAAAGATATCCAAGAATCACTCCACACATTGAAAAAAAAAGTAAAACAATTGAAATATTAAACCCAATAAAATCAGATAAATAAAGACTTACATGAAAGTATTGATGTTTTTCATCGGTGAGGCTTCATCTCCAACCTTAGTTGGGAATTAGCTCCACATAAAAAGAAAACCTAAACTAAAGAAAAACTAAACTAAAAGAAAAGTTGTGGATTACATTCTCTCTCCAAAATTGTATCCCAAAACTAGTCTCTAGAATTGTGTATCTTTTCTTGAATGTAAAGAAGTCTATTTATAGGCTTAAGGAAGTACTAGAAGCCCTATTAAACCTAGATAATTCGGAGGTCTGTCTTCCGGTCAAAATAAAAGTCTGAAATCAGAATAGGATTCGTCCAGATTTGTGACCTTTTATTGAAGGGAGATTTTGGCATAGTAAACATCCAAATTAGGAAAATCCTATTTCACAACGAATTGTATTATTTTGAGTTTGCTTTTCAATGCCGCTTGAATCACTTCAATCCAATAGTTGACAAGAAAGTTATGGTCAAAATACTGAGACATGTATAGAATGAATTTGAATCCGATCTAAAATCTTATCCAATCTGATCTTTTATCCAATTTAATCTAATTTAATATTTTTCTTGAATTTGGTTAAACTTAACCACATCATATAGGTCTTCTCAAAGTATGCTTTCTTCCAAACTTTACATTTTTTTCCTTTAAAGTTGTAGTTCTTCTTTATTGACCTACAAAACATTAATAACACAAAACTAACACAAAATATTAAATAACGACACAGCTAAATGATTAACTAATATAAATAAAGGGGTCCAAATATGGAATATTTGGTACTTCTCAGGGGAGTTACACAAAGATTGTGTTCAACGTTTAAAATCAAATGGGAAAAATAAATAAATAAATGCTAGAAGATGGAAAGTTTCTAATATATTTTATTCAATTACAAAATCGTCTCTTTATAAATTTCCATTTTTCTCTTTATATCCCTATTCAAGCCTTATTCAATTTGAATTCTTGTGAATCTCTTCTTCTCCATAATTTCCTTATTTGCGAGCAACTCAGTCTTTAAGTTATTAAAATCATTCCATAGTTGATCAACGATAAAAAATAAATAAAAAAGGTTATTTACCAAAAACTCAATCAATCACTTTCATTATTATTTTTTATTTGATTTTTCAAAATATACTAATGATGAGACAACAAAATCTATTGAAGAATCTTTTAGAACTGATTACCTCTTATATATAGTAGCTCAAGCTATTTTTTCAATTCAAAGTAGATTTGAACAATTTCATATATACGAAAATATTTTTGGTTTCTTATTTAATTTTAAAAAATTAAAATCACTTGACAATGATAGTTAGCAAAACAAATGTCTTAATCTTGATGGTTTTCTAAAACATGATATCTATTATGATATTGATGATTTAGACTTATTTTCAGAACTTAAAGTTTTGAAAGAAAGTTTACAAATAGAAAAAAGTGCTCCAATTGGCATATTAAATTATATAAAAAGACTTGATTCTTTTCCAAATGCATGTATCGCTTATAGAATTTTCAATTTTATTGACAATGCATGTTTCAGTTGCTTCTGTAGAAAGAAGTATTTCAAAATTAAAATTGATAAAATCCTACTTAAGATCAACAATGTTACAAGAGATATTAAATGAATTAGCCATATTCTCAATTAAAAAGAGGATTTAGAAAATTTTGAATATAAAAACTTAATCAGTAATTTTGCATTCTAAAAAGCCAGAAGAATGATTTTTAAATAGAAATATAATGAATATTAAAATAAATATTATTTAATTAATATTTAATTTTTCTTTTTTTTTTAAAAAAAAAAAGGGCCTCACTTAAACTTTTCACCTAAGGCCTCAAAATATATCGAGCTGGCCCTGCCTGGTGGGGTCCCGACTAGGTTCGGGTGGTGGCCTAGTCGAGTCTGGGTGATGTCCGAGCGGTAGCCAGGCCGGGTCCCGATCGTGTTCTGGTGGGGTTCCAACCGGGTTCTAGGTGAGGTTCCGATCGTGTCTCGACTGAGTCCTTGCGAAGTCTAGGCGGTGGTTCGGCGGAGTCCCGGCGAGTCCCGACCAAGTCTTGGCAAAGCCTCGACCGAGTATCGATGGGTCTCGAATAATACCCCGCAACATCCTAACTAGATCTGTCAATTTGAGAATAAGATACTTAAATATGAAAAATGGTTTATAATTTTCAAAAATGAAAATTATTTTAAAAAAATTAATTAAGTTTTTTCGGTTAAACTAAAAATATTTGTTGTTAACTATTATCTTTCATCGCATGAAACACACAAAAATATGAAAAATAGTTTTTAAATATCACTCTGCACGGAAACAAACAAAGCGTAAATTAGAAAACAAACCCTACAAATCAGCAAAGTCTAGCAATTAATACTCTGCACAGCCTGGATATTTGCCTATCATCCAAAAAGTTAAAATAAACTCCAAGTTTGAATTGACAAATAATATCAATTATGGTCTCCTTTTTCTTCATTGTCTTATATTTTGGGTACAAATGCTCCCATCATTTTCTTGATGCAACCTTTTCTCCATCCCGTTCTGGTGGAAGATTGGTGGAAGTAAGCTTTCACTTGGACTTGAGTCATGATACAACTTATGCCGGTGTGCTTCAACAGTGAAGCACGCCAGGCTAAAATTTTTTTTTAAAAAAAAAAAAAAAAAAATTAAAATAATAAAATAATAATAAAAAAAAAAAAATCACGGCCAACGTGTTTCACTGTTGAAACACGCCGGGTGTGCTCTATATCTTTACCCATAAAAATAATAAAAATAATATATTTTGACACCAAGACAAGACAATATGATTCGTCGGCAACAACTTTTGGCAAGTTCCAAGCCCCGGCAGCACTTCTGTCATTTCTTATGATTGTTTACTTGTTTTTGTTGAGGTGATTAAGTCAATAGAAGGTACAAACTCATAAAAATAAGCATTGGGGAAAACGTAATTAAGAAGTTGACATGGGTGATGCTAAACATCACGCCTGGCGTGATGTAGGCCGGGGTAATTTGATATTTTAAAATAATAAAATATTATATTTTATTATTATAATTAGAAAAAAAAAAAAAAAAAAAGTTTCTTGGCGTGCATTAACCGTTATACACGCTAGCGTTCTTAGTATCATGGCCAAGATGACATATACATACACTTTTTGGGGTAGCTGGGTTGACGATGTGAGATTTTCGAGGCATAAAAGGTTAGGTGCGCAATTTTATCCGTGAATTCGATACAAACATGACATATAATTTTGAAATTAGAAATTATGTTAAATTGACGTGTGATGTTTGGGTTGACATGTTTGACCCCTTTACTAAATGGATCGGTTTCGTGTTGGTCGGAGTTGGCGGGCCAAACAGGTCGACCCGAACCCGTTTTGCCACCCCTATAAAAGGGTAAAGAATTAGGGTCGAGGAGATTAACCCGTTTAATTAAATGGGTTTAGTTAAAGTTAACATATATAATCTTATACGCATACCTTAACTTAAACTGAACCCGATACGTGACATAATGTAAGCAATTTTTGACATGACTTGGGAACCTGACATGAATCCAATACAAAATTAGAGGGTTAAGGTTAATGAGCTTGACTCCTTTAATTAAATTAGTCTGGTTAAGATTGATCTTTATAATTTTATACATATGTCTCGACACGATCCAAACCTAACATGCTAACACAAATTTTTAACCTTACTCTAAAGTTATAACCACATGAAATAGGCCTACATGGTCATAATCCGGATGTTAGGCTTTATGATTCATCACAATTCACAAGCAACAATTATACTGCTTGCTTTATTCAAAAGAAAAATGAGAAAGTAAGATGCATTCTTGTTCATAGGTTTATTCTTTTTTTTTTTCTGTTTTTGTTTTTGTTTTTTTAATAAAAGAGCAATAATTTCTTTTACAATAGAATAAGTGTGAGAACATCTAAAATTTATATATTTTTTTTATCTTTAATTTTTTTAAGATTTTTTTTATTTTTTTATTTTAGCAATAATGATATGTTTTTATAATTTCAAACCTGATTAATTTAAAAATATGACTTAGTCGATGATATTACTTTTTTGAATGGAAATCTGAGGATTTCATTGATTAAAGATACAGTATAAAGCATAAAGCTCTGCAAAATCATAGCTATATGCTATAAGGTTACAAAGTCATAGATACAAACGAAAATTCTTACAATCAAATGCTACCTAACCCATGTACAAATACAGTTAAAGCGAAGATCTGTTCCGAGCAAATTAGATCTGAGACATGGGTAGCCAAATTTTTTAACAAAATTTATTTAAACCGGCTGTGAGAGATAACTCCTCACACTGAAATATCTAGGCCATGAGAAATAACCCCTCACGTCCAATAATTCCTCCTCACTCATGAGGGCAGATTTAGAGAGAATAAACCTCTTATTCTAAAAAAAATAAATAAATAAATAAATAAAAATAAAAATTATAAATAAACAACCAACAAGCAGTAGTAGCAGCGGGGGAGGAGATGAATGACACAACACGGTAGAAGGTAGATGGATGCATAGCGAAGATGCTGAAGTTGTTGATCTAGTCGAAGAACACCTACAAACATTTAAAAAAAAAAAAAAAAACAAAACAAAACAAAACAAAACAAAACAAAATAAAAACAAAACAAAACAAAAAAAAAAAACAAAACAAAAAAAAACAGAGTGGGAAGGTAAAAGTGGGGAGTAGAAGATTGAGAAATTGAATTTTATACAACATTTTTTATTTCTCCAATTTGTCCTACTAATAATATTAGAAAAGTGTTTTTTCAAAATTTAGACTTCTGCTGTTTTCTTAGCTATTTAGGGTGCGTTTAAGATTGCGATTTTGCAAGAATAATTTGCGTTTTTAAAAGCTATCGCAAAAGGTAAGATATTTGGCATTGCAATTTAAAAGCACTCAATTTAAAATAGGAAAAAAAATCTGCGATTTCTATAAGTAGTGTAATGTATAAATTTAATTGTACTCGCAAGCGCACGAGTCGTGTGCAGTAAAGTCTGTGCAAGTGCGAGGTCGATCCACAGGAAATTGTGTTTGCAAAAATTAATTTCTAATTTAAATCAATCATATTTTAACCTAGTTCCGCGTTTCGTGATTTTGACGTGTAAACAAAACATAAATTAAAGAAAATAATAAAATCAAATGAATTAAAACACTAAGGTTTTAGAATTTACTTCGTCAAATCTTAACTCTATATTCTTGTATTTGCTTATACAACCGACAAACTATTATGCTCAAAATGTTGTTCGATGTTTTACAAAAATATAGTTTAAATCATTCACTGAATCCACCAATTTTTACAAATTACAATAAATATCCGATTGAAATTAAATCATCCTATGTATCCGTTTGATTAACGAATCACAATGGATACCCGATTTCAATCGAATGATTTGATGTATCTGAAGGGTGAAACATATCAAATATCCAACTCCAATACACAATTGCTCATAACATTCAATTAAAAGAGATGATTCAATCAATTGAATGGAAAACTACAATATTCTTATTCAAAGTCAGAATTGTAAAAACAACTAACGAGAATATATGAGTTTGTCCATGACGAAGCTTCATCTTCAACCTTAGTTGAAGGACTTAGCCTTTCATGACTGAACACTACATAATGAATTCAATTGAGAGCATAAAATTAATCACACTTACAAAAGAATGCAAAATAGGAGCTTGAAAATCGTAAAAACTCGAAAATAGTCAGAGAATGGCGCCTCCCCTCCTTTTTACAAAAGAAAAATATGTTATTTATAACCTAATCTAGGGTTTCAGCACTGCCAGGTCAGCGCAGGTGCGCTCGAACGCACTCGGGACTTCATCAAATCTTCCGCGGTGCAAGCGCATGCTCAAGCGTGCCTTGCATGGGCTCGAGCGCAGATGCGCTTGATTGCCACACTATGCGCTCAATCGCTCTTCCATAGAACTTCAACTTCTTTGCAATTTCCACCTTTCAAATCGCAGTTTTCTCTCAATGACCTGCAAAACACAAAAACTACCAAAAAAATCATAAAATAACATAGTTAAGAGCTTAACAAATACAAGTTAAGGGTCCCAAATATACAATATTTGGCACTTATCACAGTGCTCAGAAAAACACTCAAATTAAAATAAAAATAAAAATAAAAATAAAATCTGCAATTTTCTGAAGCATCTGTTTCAATGATAAGTTTATCTATTTTGTTAGGAAAATAAACTTTAGATAAAACTTCTAAATATTTTTTGATTTGTTTTACTACTATTTTTTTTTTTTTTTTTGGTCCAAACAAATTCTTTTTCCTTTTAAGTTTTTCAAAATGTGGGATTTCTTTTATTGAGAATTTTTTTATATAATTTCTTCATTATTAAAAATTCCAAAATAACTGTAAACTCGTTTTATTGTTGATTAAGATAAATCAAGGTCTCAATCTTGTGTTACAAAAAATGTTAGAAGACACCTATTTCATCATGATATGTTCATTAACAAA